>NC_084894.1:11459303-11802915 GCF_958979055.1 Alnus glutinosa | reverse complement strand
TTACATCTGTTTGATGGTCCGTTTCTGTTCACAGCAGAAGAACTTTCACATGCTCCGGCAGAGGTAATTGGAAAGAGTTGTCATGGAACGTTGTGTAAAGCTACACTTGACTCTGGCCATATATTGGCTGTTAAAAGGTTCAGGGAGGGAATAGTGAAAGGAAGGAAGGAATTTGCAAGGGAAGTAAAGAAACTTGGGAACATCAAACATCCAAATTTAGTTTCTCTGCAGGGTTACTACTGGGGACCAAAGGAGCATGAGAAACTGATTCTATCGAATTATTTCAATGCACAACCTCTGGCACTCTATCTTCATGGTAAGATTCTCTTTGCTTGTTTGATAGTAGGCATGCGTCCCAGAATCTTTTAACTGTTTTTATTCAGAAATTCCATTCAAATGGTGATCAAGCCAATGTGCAGGCTTTGTCATCTGACCTACCCAATACTGGAATATACTGGGCTCAAATCTGACTTGATCATATAGCCAAAGTGCTATATCCTAGGTCAGTGAAAGAGTTATATCTTCCAGAAATGAGCAAATGGTCAGATGGTTTATGTTATGGAATCTGATTGGTTCTCAACCAATTAGATCTGAATGCTAGGACAAACAATTTTTAAGCCACTTGCATTCTAGAGCTGGGCTAATGTTCGTATGAAAACTGCATTACTCTGTCCATAATGATCTCTCTCTCTCTCTCTCATATCAATTAGTTATCTGGAAGTTCGCTATTATTTGGTAGTCTTTATAGGACTAGCATGGTCAAAAGAATTGGCTTCACAGTTTCCAGGGTAACAATTATCTAGTCAAACCATACTTGCGCCACACAACCATAATCTAGGGGATAGCCTTGGGTATATGCCATTTTCCCACATGAGCACTTACAGCCTAGTTGGATATATATAAATTTGAACACAACAAGATGACACTGACGTTAGTTATATAGTAAGCCAAGATCTCAAGTGATCAGAGAATTGCCCAGTTGGTTCACAGAACTTGTAGTGTTCATAAACCGCAATTATTAAGAAATTTTATCTATGCAAGGCAATAAACTCAATTGATCTGGATTCATCTGGTCATCTGAAAATCTGCCTTTTTTTTTTTTTTGGGTAATTCAAAAGTTCAACTTTGCTCACTTGGGTTCCTAACTTTTGCTTTTTATAATTGCGTGTACAATATGTTGTTAGTTGAGAGGTTAATGTGAATTTGCATAAACAAAGACTTGGGATCTAGTGAGCTGGTACTAAGATCAGAAAGCAGAACATAAATTTTAATAACTTTTGCTTCTAGGTTTGATCACTCTATAGTAAATATTTGAAGGAAAAAATGATGGAACAAGGTTGTGCATTTATTAGCTTACTTCTTCCATATAAAATTTACATTTACTGTCATAGATTCAAGAGATGGAGGTTAAATGCAAAAGCTCCATCTCAGTCAGCCCTTTAATGTCATAATCATGGTGGAAACATATCCTACTACTCGTTAAGAGTATTTTGAATATAAGTAACTAAACCACAAAAGTAAGTTGATTTTCTAAAAATGAAAACCCAAACATTGGAAATACCAATAATGGAGATTTGAATTTTTAGAGAACCTACTGTATTTTCTGAAGTTACATTGCACTCTACTTGCGTGTCTGATGTTTATTCAAATTGTGGTCTTTCTATAGTCTTGCACGACTTATTTACTCGTTAATCAAAGTTGTGGACAAAGTTTAGATCCCTAATCACCTCCTGATTCAGTTCCATTTGTATATATCCAATAAGTGGGACTCTTAACAAGTATTGAGTCCATTAAAAATTATGACAAGCAAAATAACTAGAGCTTTCCTAAGTTAACGTCTGCCTGTTGGTAATTGGCACTTCATATGCATAAAGCATGTATGGAGTCCGTACCCTTAGTTGACTTCTTGCAACTTCTTTGTTGGAAGAAATGTATCATTTTGACTGAGCTACATGTGAGGACCAGCTAAAAGAAAACAGCCTTTCAAATTTTTTCTCATTAGATTTTCTGGTCAAATAAAGTTCTTTTCTCTGGCTCTATTCCAGTATCTATACATGAATTATATTTCACACCTTCTATGCCTCCCACAGATATGGAGCCAAGAAAAGTGCTACCCTTGTCTCTTGGTGAACGAATTAGGGTTGCTGTAGATGTTGCTCGATGTCTGAACTACCTTCACAATGAGAAGGCAATACCCCATGGAAACCTCAAATCCACAAACATTTTGTTAGAAAATCCTAATCTAAATGTGCTCCTCACTGATTATAGTCTACACCGCTTATTAACTCCATCTGGGACAGCTGAGCAAGTACTGAATGCAGGTGCCCTTGGCTATACACCTCCTGAGTTTGCTAGCTCAAGTAAACCGTGCCCGTCATTGAAGAGCGACGTCTATGCATTTGGAGTTATCCTGTTAGAGCTTCTGACTGGTAAAAGCTCAGGGGAGATAGTTTCAGGGATCCTAGGTGTGGTTGATCTGACCAACTGGGTGAGATTTTTGGCCGGAGAGAATCGTTCCGGTGAGTGTTTTGACAGGCTGATTCTGAACAGGCAGAGAGTGGAGGACCCTCCTAGAGTTCTTGATCACATGCTACAGGTGGCCCTAAGATGCATCCTTCCAGCATCCGAAAGGCCTGACATGAATACTGTTTTTGAAGATCTTTCAAGGATAGTGTAGTAAAAGATATCACCAAGTAGAACAGAAGCTCTAACTGTAGTTGTTGGCACTAACACCATTTATTGGATCTTTTCATTCCTAAACTGATTTTCTTTTCTACTGTCTTCTTTAGTTGTTTAACTTTCTCTGTCAATTATTCATGTGAATGACAATCTAGATAGGTATTGTAACAGCTTGAGGGTAGGAAATAAAGTTCTTTGTAGATGGGAGGGGTTAGTCATTCTTTCCAAGCCGTTACTTGGGAAATGTAATTTAACTCTGTATTCATTGTGCTATTTGATAAAGTAAATCACCTTGCAAGAGGTTTTGCTGGTCTGTATTATTTACTTTCGGGTTTCTTTATACAAAGGAGGCTTGTTTATGAATAACAAGAATATGTAATATAAATAGGTCACTTGTCTTTGTGGGTGGCTATGCGCCACTTCCGGCCACTTTTAGGGCGGCGCGTGGCCTCCCGTAGGGGTTGGGGTTGGCCCGAAGGCCACCCCTAGATGCCTTTGGGGGTGGCGTGCGGCCACTCTTGGGCAACCACCATTTTTCTATTTTTAATTTTTTTAAAAAATAATAATAATTTTTTGAAGCTGTGTTTATTAATATTTTGAATATATTTATATTTTTTTTATTCTGATCAACAAGTGTCGCCATCTTATTGGCGTTGACCTAGTGCCTAATGGAATCTGTCAAAAATTTTAACGGAATTTGACTTCAGGGAGTGATCTGTAAATTAAGCCAATCACAAGGAAACAAATCACTAATTCAATAATCCCTACAATTAGACTATTAGGCTTTATATAGACATAGCCATAAGCTAAATTCTAACAATTGGAATGGGCCAAGCCCATTCAACCCACTACTACAAACCCAGCCCATTCACTATTATTACATACTCAAAGTCATCACATTAATTGAAATTACTGTACAAATCATTGATATAAATTCCAAAACTAAACCTTAATACTAAAAGAAAAGATAATATAAAGAAATTTTACGTGATTCGGTCTATGATCTACATTCACAGAATAAAGCTCAAAGGGATACATTATGCTCTTATTTCCCTTGATGAATTTACAATACAAATACTCATATTTGTAAAAATGTAAGGAGAATGTGAAAATGTATGAAAAAATATCAAATCAAATCAGAATTAAATGTAATTCTTATTTGATTTATAATTAATTACAATGAAATTGTACAATCTCATATATTTTCCTACCATATTCAATCGCAATTATATGGAGAATATTTTCTTTAACATCCTCCCTCAAACTTAAGGTAAAAGATTCTGAAATCTTGAAATTGAATTTTTTTTTTTTTTTTTCGTAGAGATGGCAAGCGATAGTGAAGGCAAAAAACTTGGAGTAGATGGCGGCTAACGGCAATGTTTGGAGGCGGTCAGCGACAGTGATTGAAGATGGGCCTTTAATAACAATAGGCCAAAAAGATGACCAGGCAGGCTGACCAACTATAGGTCAAAATAAAAGCAACAAATGGCTGAAATGAGGCCAACTATGGCCCAAATATGATCGTGGCCAACTTGGGCCAATTATGGGCTTAATATATGATCGTAACAAAAGGCCAAAATAATATAGGCAACTTGGCTTCTTTTGATTTTATTTTTTTTTCTTGGTTTCCTTTTTCTTCCATTTTTTTTTTTTTTTGGCCTACCAAGATTCTCTCGCCAATGATCATGGTTCGCCTTCCGTCACTACTCTCTCGATCAAAAGACAAGGGATGAGTGCACTTCACAACTTGTTTGATCAGAAGACAAATGATAATCCCAACTAGCAAAAACGCAATAGAAAGGCAACTAAGAGCAAAGACATTATTTATTTTTATTTTTTTGAAAAATGAGTGAGAGCAAATTAATCAGAGAGCAACAAAAGGGGGGGGGGGGGGGGGAAGCGCAGATTTAGGATCGGAAATTGGCGTAAGCCTATAGCTCTGATAACTTTTTTTGTCAAGATAACGAGACAGTTGCGCAGTCTTGTCCAATGACGGAGAGAGGGGGGGGCCGGAGGGGGCCATGGCCCCCCCCCCCCCCCCCCCCCCCCCTCCTCAACTCTTAAGAAAATAAATAAATAAATTAAGGTAAAACAAAAAAAAAAAAAAAAAAAAAATGGCCTATTAGCTCTAGCAAGATTTTTATTTTTTTTTTCCTTGGCCCCTTCCCTTTTATCATCTGTTCAACTATTGTCAAAAAATTTTCCTTTAAAATTTCATGGGTAGCAATGGACATGCCTGAGAAGGTAACAATGGAAGAATCTTTACAAAGTTGTAGAGGCTTTGTTTAAAGTAAACGAGAAGGGTTTAGTCAAGTAGTGCATTGGAAGAAGACAGGTGTGGATTTGAGGAGTCACAAGCTTGACCAAGCTCGATTTCCTAAGAATATGTGGAAAAAATAACTAAGACCTTTTTTATTTTTATTTTTTATTTTTTATTTTCTGAATCTTTGGACAACAGTTTTCTTTACTTTCTTTTTTTCTTTCTAAAAACTCTTTTCACTTTTACTTATTGATTTTTAATTTGAATGGAATAATAAAAATATCAAAACTGGGTTATATTTAATTTACTTAAAATTTGCCTTTATATATATACTTTAACCCTACTTAAGAAAAAAAAATTATTTGGCCATTCCCATTAAAATGTCTGGCTCCGTCCTGGTCTTGTCTACATCAAAAATCAGTTTTTTTATGGCTGCAAGATTATCACTGATTGATTTAAAATGAGTGATATAATTACCTAAGGAAGTCGACTATGGCTTGGGCATTTGAAGTTTGCATTTTCACTGAACTTCTCTTTCTTTGGTTGGCGCCTGAAGATGTTTTTTAAAGAAGTACAGCATCACACTTCACGTACTGTATTTTGGCCAAAAACGTGTCCAAGAGTTTCTCCTGACAATGTTTCTATGATCCAACTGCATAGCAGTAAATCCGTGGATTGCCATGCATTCTTCATACTTACGATTGTGCACTTCTTTATTTGACTCATTTGTTGTTGTTGCCTCGGGAGGAGGAGGACCATGGGTGGTTAATCAGTTTGAGGTTTTGGATTAATGGAAGAATGGTCATTCGGCGTATAAGATAATTTGTGGAGTTGAGTTTAGCTGAGACTGCATGCTGTGATGAGATTATGAAGATTGAACTGTGTTTCAAGAGCTTCAAGGCTCTGATATCATGAAGAAGACAAGAAAATTGGTTTAGGAATGACAAAAGGCTTCTGAAAAACATGAGTTTCTCCAATCATATATATAGTTCTTCTATATATTGAGGAGAAATACAGAAGGAAATTAAAGCATAGGAAAGTCCATAATTCAAAAGGAAAGGCAATCTTCCAAGTCCACACGTCCACACTAGTGCTGAATATCTTCAATGGTAACATGAGCACATATGGGAGTATCTTGTCCAGGTCCACACGTCCACACCAGTTGTGGAATGTCTTCAACGGTTGCATGAACATATAGGAATATTATTGTCTGCTAATCTTCACGAGGGTCCACGGTAATTAACATAATATCTTCCTAAACCAATCCCTTCTCCTATAATTTTCAGTGAAGCTCAATCTGCAGTGGATTCTTTTGATTCTTTTCCATTTTCCCTCCTATAAGTCAGTTCTCTCACGCTCTTCAAGTTGGGATATCTATGATCACGTGAATCCAGTTAACAAAACATGGCACAAAGTTTAACGCAAACAAAATCT
Organism: Alnus glutinosa; assembly: GCF_958979055.1. Lineage (NCBI taxonomy): Eukaryota > Viridiplantae > Streptophyta > Magnoliopsida > Fagales > Betulaceae > Alnus > Alnus glutinosa. The sequence continues at coordinate 11,796,542 of NC_084894.1, read as the reverse complement.
ATGAAAGCCTAAAAGATGGGGAGAGAGAAGAGTGAGACACCCACAAGTCACGTAAGGCTCAACCCTATGAAGCATATTCATTGTACGTAGCCTTGTTCGCTTTAAAAAAGATCGACACCATTGAAGATATGTTTAAAAAAGAATGATCAAAGCATGAAAATGAAAGAAATAACACTTTCTGTAAATAAGGCACTAAATCAACCATATATATATATATATATATATATATATATATATATTGTTCCACACAGTAGGCAAATAGAAATCATACCAAAACAACTTAAATCCATGACGACAAACATGTAAAAGGTTTCAGGGTAGTACTGCTCAACAAGAAACCGCCAATACGCATAGTGTCTGCTAATTGATGTTTATTTAAAGATCTTAAAGCTCAAAGCAAAAAGGTTCTTACACCGAAACAACTGGACACTAATGATGTGTTTGTCACAAAGGACGAGGATTTGCTCTAGCAAATCAAGCTCCCAATCAGTATGGTCATGGGTTTGCTCATGGAACAAATTGGTCATCTACACCTTTTCACAACAACAATATTGCTGGCCCTTCTGTGCAACAAAAATTAACTCCCTTAACCAAATTTTTAACGACCAAATCAAAAACAATCTCATTCAAATCCAGCACCTAAATGTCAAATTTGTGGGTGCAATGGACACATCACTGTAAAGTGTTGGTATCGGTATGACTAGTCCTATGATACCAATGAAAATATCTCTCAAGCTTTTGCTGCAAATTAATACGAGATCTGACCCACAAGACTAGCTCTGATCCAAATTGGTATACCGACACCGGAGCAAATTTTCACATGACTTCTGATCCATGTAATCTTGATGATCCTCAATCTTACACTAGTAATAATTACGTGATAGTTGGTGATGGTTCACGGTTGCCTATTTCTCATATTGGTATTACACTAAGACTCTTCTCATGGAAAATTAGAACTTCAAGATGTGCTTGTTGTGCTTGATATTAAGAAAATTTTCATTTATGTTAGTAAATTAACTAAACATCTCTAATGTGCTTTTGAATTCATTTCTTCTGGTTTTAAGATCAAGGATAAAGTTATGGGGTTAATCCTGGCAATGGGGCATAAGCAAGGTGGCTTAAATGTACTTCATGAAGTGGCAACAGTTACGGCGTTAAAATAAAAAAATAATAATAATGATAATAAGAAAAAAATCTAGACGAGCACCCCGAGCCACTTTGGCACCATAGGCTTGGCCATCCCCATTCCAAGCTTTTACTTTAGCTTTCTAATTAAACAAGTTATTGAAGTATATAATTGGATAAAATTTCAAACTATATGTAGTAGTTGTCAGATAGGAAAAAATTGTCATCTTCATTTTTCTTTGCACAATAAAATTGAAACTAGTCCTATAACAAGAATTCACTGTGATTTATGGGGACTAGCCCTCATCAGACGTTACATGTGGCATGCAATTGCTTAGCTTTATTAGCCACTGTAGGTGCCACTTCATTATTAAAGATATATGTATATGCTGTTAGAATATAAATTTTAAATGATTAAATTGATTATTTTCTATTCGAACCATGTCTTCATCATTCATCTCCTATTTCAATTAAATATTCTATATATGTGAGAGTTTGACCCTACACGTAGGGGGAACTAGCCACCAATTAAAGGAGAGTTTGAAATTACACGTGAGGAGAGTGTTGAAATTTAAATTAAGTAATTAAATTCATCTACTCCTTTAAACTTAAACTTTTGGAATAAGTGGTGATTTAACACTGCAACATTGCCCACTCCTATATATATATATATGGAGGGGGAGTCACCCTTTAAATTAAAGGAGAGTTTGAACCTATATATACGTTGGGAGTGTTACAACATAAATTAAATAATTAAATTCATATACTCCTATTAGTTTAAACCTTTGAAATAAGTAGTGATTTAATTCCTGCAACATTGCCCACTCCAAAATATATATATATATCTTCATATATTATTAGGTTAATAGGTCATTGAAGAATTAGCATATACTAACAAAACTAAAGTATCAATTAATCTCACGAATTTTATCATGAATCAAGCCTTGTCACACAAGACAAGGTCTGAACATTATTAAGATATATATACCATTAAGCAGGGGGAGCTAATTGAACTGCAACGCTTGAAACAACTTTCAACTAAATATTTTCCAATCATATCAATGAATTATTAATACAACAATGATTAAAAGAAAGGTAACATCCAGAATAACTTCCTCTCTCACAATTCATCCAAAAAATATATATTTATATCCAAAATCGATCACTTATAGTCATGAAAAGGTTTTTTTGTTATTTTTATTTTTATTTTTTATGAATATATAAGCACAAAAATAGCCGAAAACAAAACAATGAGCAAACAAACACTCCTACACACAAGCCCTAAGCACAAAGCCTAACACAACAATTAAACTAAACCCCAACTAATTAATAACCGAGAAAATGGCCAAAATTACAAGACTATTTTAATCAATAAATCTGCAGGCTAGGAATGTTCCAAGGCTGACGGAGGACAACATTGGCCCACATGATGACTTTGTTTCCATTGGGGCCGGAGGAGAAAAAGATCAAGATGGGAAGCTTCATTTGAGCATTAGAAAAATGTAACCCACATGGCTCATGCTATGGAAGGCGAAAATTCAAAGCTTGACATACTTTTCTTCAGGAACAAAAAAAATTAAAGGAATGAAAATGGTTGGCCGGATGAAAGAATATATAACCCATTTTGTTTGTTTTGTTTCGCAAATATATATATATAGAATTAAATAATAATAATAATAATAATAATAATATAGTGGAAAAATTCAACGAGACAGGTGCTTCTAAGTTCTAAAGGACAAGCAGAAGAATTGTAAAGCATATTTGTTGAAATGAGCTTCGCAGACCAAGAAGATCGATCGATCTTACTCAAACCAACCTAATTAAGGTTGTGTTTGTTAAAGGTTTTTGAGATGAGTTTTATTTTTGAATAGTAATAAGAAATGATTCATGCGACATAAAGTTGAAAAAATTTGTATAGAAAAATGAAAAAAAATAAAATAAAATAAAATTGTTTTGTAGCGGGTAATTTTCAAAAGATAGTTTTTTGCTTAAGGCTTTTATACGACATAAAGTGTAAGAACCTGATAAAAATATTCTCAATTCTCATTGTTAAAATGTCACAGTTTTAATATGTAGCATTTTTCATGTTGTTCAATGCATGAAACGGCCTAAATTTACATAATTTATCTCAAATTTCTTTAAAATTTTAGAGGATTATGATCCAATGAAACTTGTAGAACATAAAGTTCCAATCGATCACTTTTAAATAGACGTTTTTTCTTTACTACATCAAAATATAATTTTTTACTTAAGGCTTTTATACGACATAAAGTGTAAGAACTTAATAAAAATATACTCAATTCTCATTGTTAACATGTCACAGTTTTAGTATGTAACATTTTTCATGATGTTCGGTGCATGAAACATTAACCTAAATTTATATAAGTTAATACTCTCAATTTTAATTCTTTAAAATTGTAGAAATCCTGATCCAATGAAACTTGTATAACATAGAGTTTCAATCGCTTCTTATTAACTGATATTTACTTCCTATTTTTGAAACTCTATGTCGTGCAAGTTTCATTTAATTTTTCGTTTATTGTATCAAACCTAAATAAATATATACCTTTTTAGGCTCAAAGCATAATTGGTATTTCCCTACTTTTTCCTTTGAGTAATGTTATTTTTAATATTTATTTATTATGTCAGTTGATGTCTTCTATTTTAAGTGATTTTTCATGCTAATCACTTAAAATAATAAAAAAAAAAATTAAAAAAAAAAGTCACTTAAAACACATCATGTCAGACGGTATAAAATGAGTGTAAAGAGTAACGTTACTCTTTTCCTTTTTGTAAATTCATGTTCACTTAAATGTGTTTATTTTGTTGTAAATAAATGTTACATACCACACTACTATTCCACCATGTCGATGTAATATTAATTTTTTATTTTTTTCTTTTCTTTTAACAAGCTTTGATTGGCAACGTAGCATAACGAAATAGTAATGTGATATATAATGTTACTCTTTCTTGTAAGAATGTCTTTTAATTAAATTTTAATTAATCGAGAGTAATGTTAAATATTATATTTAGCACTTAAATCAACCCTTATTTAAAAAAATAAAAAATAAAAACCACCAGTAGTGTAAAGGAAGCTTGTTTAGTACACTCTGATGAAAAGGTTAGCATCGTCTTTTTAAGAGTGCGCGTTTACAAAAGCGCGTGCGCCAACCGCAAAGTGCCTGCCGAATTTGCTTTACACACACGGTATAACACGGACGCACACATACAAGGGAGTTGAAGAATTGGCGCACGCGTTTGACTGAGTTGGCTCCTCCTCGACTGCGACTTAATTGACATCAAACTATGAACTGTACCCAATCAACCCATCTTTCCTTTACCCATTCCACACCTTCACCTTCACCTTCTTTTTCATTTTACACATTACATATATAAATACCCTTTTGCTTATCCTCTTTCCATCTCCCTCTCCGGCCGACTCTTTCTCCGCATACTCTCGCACACTTGAGGAATCGCTTCTCTTCCAAAATCTCTTCAATCACCTTTTCGCCCATTCAGGTAAATTTCTCCTTTAGGTCTTTCCTTTATCTCATCCATTGGTTGCAGCCGGCCGCCTCCAACGGCTATAACTTGTTAAGGATGCTCATATCTTCGCTTACTGGGTCTTATTAGTTGTCATCAGGGTTGCAAATATTTTCTTACCATAAAAATAAAAATATTAATTAATTAATCATTTTTATTTTAAATATTTATTATTATTATTTTAAAGGAGAAGCGGTACATTGTAAGCTGAATAATAAATAGTTTTAATGGACATTTATTAGGCATAGTAAAATTAATTAAGGGGAATGCTCGCTGTATTTTGTTTCCAAATATATCCCCCGTCCACACTCGTATTTACGAATTATAGCATTGGTCAACGCGTTTTTTAAATCCTTCATTAAGTCTCGCTGTCTTCCTCTACGATTTCTCACACTCTTTGCTTATATTTATTCGTTGATGATTTCTTACAGATAACGAACTTCCCTCCCACTCTCTCCGACTCGAACAAATGGCCGACCGAGTCCACCCGCGCGACTCGCCCCCACCCAGGATCGACGACACCTCCTCCGAGACCTCGGAAACGACGCTCAAACCCGCCACGCCGGACTCCGAGAAGCCGGTCCCTCCACCCGGAACCTACGTCATCCACATTCCCAAGGACCAAGTCTACCGCGTCCCCCCACCCGAGAACGCTCGCCGCTACAAGGACCTCGCTAGCCGCAAAAGCCACCGCCGGCCCTGCTGCCTCTGCGTCTGCTGGATCTTCGGCCTCCTAGCCGTTTTCCTCATCCTCCTCGGCATTACCGCCGGCATCTTGTACCTCGTCTTCAAGCCCGAATCGCCCAACTACTCCATCGACACCATCGCCATCAGCGGCCTCAACCTCACGGCGGCGGCGGTGGCAACGACGTCGGTCCTTACGGTATCCCCGGAGTTCGACGTGACCGTCAGAGCTGATAATCCCAACGACAAGATCGGGATCTACTACCGCAAAGACAGCTCCGTCGAGATCTACTACGCGGACGTTAGGATGTGTAATGGCGTATTGCCGGTGTTTTACCAGCCGTCGAACAACATCACGGTGTTTAAGACTGCGTTAAAGGGTTCGGGGATCGAGTTGACGAGCACGATGAGGAACTCGCTGGTGCAGGAGCAGAACCTAGGGGCGGTGCCGTTGCAGTTGAAGTTAAGAGCGCCGGTTAAGATCAAGGTCGGGTCCGTTAAGACGTGGACGATAACCGTTAAGGTGGACTGTGACATAACGGTAGACAAGTTAACGGCGGCGGCCAAGATCGTTTCTAAGGATTGTGACTACGGTGTGAACCTTTGGTAGATCGAAGAAGACGTGTCTGAGAGTATGTTAAGTTCTGTTTGGTTCTAGGATTTGTCTAGGATATGGTGGTAGTGGTACACACATTGATCACCCTTTTTTTTATTTTTTTCTTTTCTTCTCTTTTGTGATTACTTTGTTCCTGTTCTTATAGCTAATACAAATCACACATGGATTAAACATTAATATACACTTTTTTTTTCACTATGAATTTTGGTTGATTGTTTAGGTGACAGAAATTTCTTACAAACATGTTTTGTAGGAAATTTTTCATATATAAAATTAATATGTATCCTTTGAACATGTGAAAAATACGTATTTTTTTAATTAATGCTATTAAAAAAGGATGTGAGAAGTACATGCTATTCAAACAACATGTGATTCTCTCACCCTAAGAGACGCATGTTAATCTTATACGTGGGTTGTAAAAAAAATTTTACAAACCGATTTATAGGAAATTTCTGTCCTTATTTAGGTGGATTCAAGGCTAACGCTTGAGTTGTGTTATTATTAACACTATTAGTAATTTAAATGGTTAATGTGATCGAGCAGTTAGATAGGTGAGTTTTATATGATTATACAGGTTCTTTCACACTAACTGTTCAAATTGTTGAGCAGTTAATTACTCTGATCACACCTCTGTGGTACGAAAATACCAAATTCTAATGACAAAAAAAAAAAAAAAAATTGACAAAATAAAAGGGTTATATGTTGGATTAAGGATAAGGTTTACTAGGAATAGGGTTACTAAAAAATAAAAAAATAAAATAAAAAAATAAAATTCATATTATATTATTAAACGAAACTTAATTTGAGGGTAAAATGATAGTTGAGTTTTGATAGAGAGGATTTTGGGGTTTAGTTGGTCGCAGGAGCAGCCGAGAAGACACAAATCCCTGAAACAGGGGCACCAAAGCTTAGGTGTAATAATGTTAGAGAATCTTCTCTCTCTCTCTCTCTCTCTCACTTTCATCTAGACGAGATAGGGTCAGATTTTTCGGCGAAAATCAAGAAGATCTACCATGATCATTGGCTAACGACAAGTAAATAGAGTCTTCAAAGATAAAATCTCAATGTTTCTGCACAATAAATGTGCATATTTTGTACAATAAAGTTGATGCGTTTAGCAATTTATTTACTTTTTTTAAAAAAATAAAAATTATTTCCACAACACTTTTATTATATAAAGTGTGTACATTTGTTGAACAAGAAATATTACTCTTTAATAATTAGTAATGTCACTTGGATGATATGGTGTATTTTAAATGGTTTTTTTTTATGTCTTTCATGTCAACAAGTATGAAATGAGTATAAAGAATAACATTTCTTAGCAAATTAGTATCCTAGGAATCAAGATATCAATATTCTATTGGGTTAATATGACAGTATCCAATTAACCTTGCAACATCAGCCCTTTAAAAAAAAGTGTCGACTTTCACCTCACTCAATCAAAAAATTTGAATCTCCAAAATCAAATCCGATTTTGGCCATCTCTCTCCATCTTCATTCTCCCGCTCTCATTTTATGGTATAATAACACATGCTTAAGAACAAATTTTAAAAAAAATAAATAAATGAAAAGTAAAACATTTGTCTCTCTTTTTTTTTTTTTTTTCCTTTAATGAAAATGTAAAACATTTCCAAAACATTTCTCTTGAAATAAAGATAACTCGTTTTATGATTTAGATTCAATATTGCAAAATTAATGGTATATATATATATATATATTAACATATAATAATTTTTTTTACATCATTTAAAATATTTAAATAACATTCAACAAAACAAATTCTCTACCTATTCCCCCACCTTCACGACGAATCAATTTTGTCACGTCAGCTTTGGATACGAGTGACCCTATCAAATTTGCAGTTAGCCTGGCCCACGGCTTCCATTAATTTATTATTATTATTATTATTATTATTAAAAAGAAAGTTTGGACCATAGCTTCTGTTTAATATTATTTTAAATTTATATAATATGTATCCAATGGTAGCGACTATATTAGAGTAATTCTATTATTATATTAAGTGTCTATCAAAATATAAGGTGGCTTTTAAAATCACCATTTGATCAATCACATGCCTAATGGTGAATTTTAAAGCCACCTCATTTTTTAATAAACACTTGATGAACATTTAATGTACTAATAGAATTACTCACTATATTGTGAGTAAATGGTAGAGCGTTGAACACAGGAATTTAAGAACCTGTTTGGTTGCATAAGTAGCCTGTCAAACGATTCTCTCCTATCTATGAAGCTCCCATAGTGTCATTTCTCCCCCTTATCAAATCTTTTGAAATTATTTAGGGAAAAAAAAAAAAAAAAAATCACTTATAACTCTTAATCTTTCATCACATTTGAAAAAAATATCCAAACTTTAAAAAGTGTCAAAATACCCATTTGTTTATTTTTTTTAAAAAAAAAAATTATAAAACTTTTTCAAGATTCAGGCATGGGTATTTTTGCAAATTCTATTAAATTCTGACCAACACCTAAATCATAGCTTTTTTTTTTTTTATCTAAAAAAAAAAGAGGGTATTTTGAGAATTTTAACCAGATTTAATGGAAAATTCTAACAGGGGGTTGAAATTAAAATAAAATGAAATATGGATACCATAAATTGATACTTTTTAAAATTTGGCTATTTTTTTTCAAAAGTGATGAAAAATCAAGAGTTATAAATGAAATTCTCAAAAAAAAAAAAAAAAAAAAGGATTTGTCTAACATCAGCCAAGGAGCGAGAGAAGAATGAGTTCTTAAGTATTATGGGTTCTCTTCCGATCCACAATTGTCTGGATGGAATACCTTTGTGGGTACTTCCTCTAAACTATTTGCCAGTGCGGAAGGGCCTATGCAGTTGCCTAAACAATAGGAACCGAAGGCAGAGTACTCAAATTTGGTTGAGCCATAACCTAATTTAACCCTATTAAAGCATCAGTGGGACTGAAGGTGACTAATACTAATAGAATTGAAAATTTCTATTTCAGAAGTCGAACTCCCACCCTAGTACATGTCCTGAAAATTACCTTGAAACCACTTCACCACCATTTACGAGTCATTTTGCATTCTTATTAATGAAGGAAATTGTCTTAAAAAATTTGAAAATTAGGAATAATCGTAATGTAAATATTTAGTTTGATTCTCTTACACATCTCATATACATTTCCATAAAAAAAGACATGTAGGTTCTACAAAGTCAATGATAAATTTGCAAAAGAAATAATGTACAAATGAATGACACCAAACGCATATCTTATCGAAAAATCGGCATAGATTAGTCAAGTGTTGAAAGCAATGTTAAAAGGAAATTGTGTAACTTGTAATAATTTCATAAATATTGAATTCTTCAACTTGAAATTTTGAGCTAGTGTCAAGGATTAGGTTTAAGGAAGCAGGAATGGCAATGACAAATTAGTTGAGGTGTCTTTATTCAACCAATTGGAAACGGTCTTGCGTTGAGTTTTGGATGAAATAAGGCAGCCACCGTCATTTGCCCGATGCCCATTATTCCTAACCAAAGGAGAAAAATATGCATTAGGCGTTTTCTTGATGACGGTATGTATGGGCTTTTTTTTTTTTTTTTTTAATTATTATTATAATATTGTATAAACAAATTACAGAAACAAGATATAGGAAAAGACAAAAAGGAAAAAGTTATGGTGTGTTTGGGTATTGAATTTTAGGAATCAGAATTGAATTCTTATTCTCTTTACGAATTTCTAAGCAAATAGAGTTTAGAATTTTTTTTTGAAATTGTGTTTGAGCGTTGAATTTTTGAGATTGAAAAGTATTGTTTTTTAATGGTAGAAAATGATTAGAAATGATTGGAGGTATGAAAAGTTGTGTATAATAATTGATGTTATGAAAAGTAGTGTGGAATTATGATTGAAATAAATATAATAATTAAAAAATGACTATTAAAAGAAAATTTTCATACTTAATTAAAATTAATTATAAAATTTAAAAAATATTGCAACAATGCCGTTGATTCCTTGTCCATTCCTTGGTTTCCCATTTTGCCCCTAATCATTTTGTATTCACCTACAGGTCTAGGAGATCGATGCTCTATGGATTTATGCCCAAATAAAACTATTTTTATTTTTAATTTTAAGTACATTGTTTTTTTCAATCTAAAACTAATGCCGCACTTTTCGTTTAAAAGAAATTCATTTACTTTTTAAAATCCAAGAAGCATACCTCTTTCTCTTCTATTTTTACTATAAATTAATTTTATTAAAATATCATTTTTAAAAACCAAAGTTAATGTCATTTAACTTAAACTAACATAAATAAGATAAATCTAAGACAAATGTACACATATAATAATGTAAAATAAAGAAAGAAAAAAACATACATAAATCTATGGACAAAAAAAAAAAAAAAAAACATGCAGGTCAATTCTGAACAAAGCTTGGCAACCAGTCAAATGCATAGCTCCATTATAGTTCACAAACGGTACTGAAAATAAAACAGTTCAAGTAGCAATATCTAGAAATATCCGACATATATTATACAATAAACTGAGTCTGATAGAAGCAACAGAGATGCATAATAAACAGTGGTTCACATACCACCCACAATACAAACCAAACCACTTTAGGCAAACATGACAACCAACAAAAACAGCATCCCTAAGAAACACAAGACGCAAACCCCTGTAATACCACAACATCGCATAATGCCCTCGACGGTCCACGGCATGCCCGACGCGCTACCATCTTCACGTAAACCCACAGCGTCGTCATCATGTACCACTTCTGGCAAATTTTGCATCAATTCATCTTCCCAATAAAAACCTCCGGGATGATTCTATAATAACATATTAAAACAGAATGAGACTGCCATTGTTAAATACAACAAATGTGTCAAGAATCAAAAGACATAAAAATGAGGCTTCAATTTGAGACCTGTGATTGCTTATGAGTTCATACCTTGCTTAGGGGACACTTGTAAAAACGTCTCATATAGTTTCTTTCTGTTCTTGAGATGAGGAGTGTCATGGGTCCAGCACCACATGTGCAATTCACCTTAACGTTCATATCTACTTGGTAATGCAGCATAAAACAACAAACTTCTCATGTACGGGTGGACAATTTGACATAATAAAATATGTAATTCAAATGACCCACACAAACAACATACATATCAGTCAATTTCACATATTTGTCTTACATTGAAAAGTCCTATCAACCATAAAACAAACTCAACCATAACAAAGTGCACAGGCATTATAAAAAATATTACTTCAACATTATAATTGCCATTTTTTTAATTATTTCCAACTTCGTTTCCATGTGCATTATCCCACATTGCTTGTGCAATGCCTTCTCTAAAATTGATCATTTCAACGGCAGCTGCAGATGAGAAGTCATACTATCCTGAATGTGAGGGGCTTGCCTCATCATTGTTGCCATATGCATAAGACTGCTCACTCATCCCTGGTTCTACTGCATCAGTGCCGTTGAATATTTGATCATTTGGATTACGTGTCACAATGAAGTTGTGCAGTATACAGCATGCCATTATAATGCAGGTTGACGTGGCAATAAGTACTTAGGCATATCGTATAAAATACGTCATCTCCTCTTCAATCTGGAGAAGCAGTTCTCAAACATCATTCGTAGTGAGAAGTGTCTGAAATTAAACAGTTCCTTGTACCCACGGGGCAGAGGCCTATTACGAAAATGGGAAAGATGATACCTCTCCCCTTTATACGGAGGCAAGAAACCTCGCGTGCATGGGTATGCAGAATCCGTCACATAATAGTGCCCTTCATAAATAAAATACCCAAAGTTTATTCAAGAGCATGAAAATCTATGATAGATAGAAAATTACGTAATTGTATGCAACGTACTAACCATCTGTAGGCCACTCAAAGCCTTGGTCAGTTGTAACAGCATCCTTAAAAATGCGGCCATCATTTGAGGTTCCCTCCCAGCCAACGTATACGAACGTGAATAACATATCAAAATCGCATATTGCCATAATGTTATGTGTGCACTCATTTTTGCGGCCACAAAAGAGGCGTTGGTGCTCTGCCGAGATTTGGGCCTTTATGTGTGTGCCGTCGACTGCACCAATACAATCCTGTAATAATTTTCAAACAAAAATAAACTTAAAAATGTACATTGTTTTACAAGTTTGGAACAGTGGCATTGATAGGGCCGATGTGTTATAAATGAACAACACTCACCTTGAACCAAGGATAATATTTAGGATTACCCTGTACATGTGGGTGCACCCCAGTCCTGTGTCTCACTTTGATGTAGACCTTGGCCAGATGGCCCACTGCTCTCAACACCTTATTATAATGCCGGTTTATTGTCTCCATAGAGTGTTGAAAGCGATCTGTAGCGATCCACTGCCATTGGCAGTGCCCAATAAGCAAAAGAAATATAGCAACACTTTCTTCAACATCAAGGTTCCTTGTACTCTTTATTAACTGGCGCTCCCTCAACTCACAACACAAAGCTCTAAAATCCGGTGGCTCCATACGAAACATTTGAAAACACGGCACTGGGTGACCGTTCAGCATGTATGTTATGTACATGGCCCCTCGTAATGGCAAGTTCCGTTACAGCATTTTGGTGTTTTCATCGTCGTCTGATGAGTCAATCGCACTCAGTAAAAAGAAAATCTCGTCATCAAGTTCATCATCTCTATCTTCATACGCGGGTACGAAAGGGAGGTTAGATCCGTCCATCTATTAACAAAGACTTAGTTCAATACAGTTTAAAATAATTTGGTGAACAATACCATCTAACACACATTCAACAATTAATTATTGTCACATATGCACGTAGTAAAACACATTGCACCAATTAAACTTGTCTCATAGGTAATAGCTAAAATACATTAAACTAACATAAAATAACTTGTCTCATAGGTAATAGCTAAAATACATTAAACTAACATAAAATAACACATTCCACCAATTAACTCTGTCAATCCAGGGGCTTGACCTTTGATAGCCAAAGCAATTTGTGTTCTTTGTTCCAAAGGAGAAACAAGTTTTGAAGTTTTTCATCTAGTAGGGCAATTGATGCAGCCACGTAAGTATCGAGTGTAATTTCAGCCTACAACTCATTAAGCACGGCGATTGCCTAGTTTATTGGAGGTGCGGATTTGCCAGTGCTGAACTGTTGCGTCGAACTCAAGTCCTGCTGAGTTTGCTGCTGTATGGATTCTCTTCTTGCCTTCGCCAGCTCCCTCATCTCATCATACATAGCCTGCTTCGAAAGAATTACCGTGGCTTTTGTTTCCCTGCAGGATTTTTTACCCGAGGATCCTTTCCCTGAAGATCCCATGCTGACGCCCAATCCGATACCACGTGTCGGGGCATTTCCCCTACCCCTTGTATCCTCCACCATTGGCTCTTTCCCACTACGGCGACCTCTAACAAACGAAGGTCCACCAATCTCCTCATCATGCGGACTGCCAAGGTCAACAAATGTGGGTGACGGATAACCTTCGGGTTGACCTCTACGACCTACCCCACCATCGTACATGTGTATGCCTTCTGTCTGCATACGGTGCATAAGAAGTGCTTCCTCATCGGTGTCAGGCGGGGACTGTGCGGAGGACCGGCGGAGAATGCCAGTTGCTGTGGACCGATCGAATATGAGCCCGAGTTCCTCATAGTTACGGCACCCTTTTGCTTTGAAGCGTGAAATTTTCGGATCCACCTACGGAAACCCAGAGAAATTATTATTCCCCAAATAATATATATGAGTGATCATACCAAGCTAGTTTGGAATAAAGCATACCATCTTGGCACGCTGCCATTGCGTCGGGGTCCCAGAAACTGTGTTTAGTACTGGATCCCAGCCAAAGCCAGTTTCATGATTTAACAGACCAGAAAAGTCGTTGTGGTCTTTTTGCAACCTTCCATACTTCGATGATAGCTGGCTAGGAGTCTAGACTTTACTCGCCCTTGGATTCATAGCATTGGCTAGCTGCACCCACAATGCTTTATTCGCAGTCCCTCGGATGATGGAACCGTTGTGCACACATTCGACTAAAAGTTGGACGAATAGGTCATCATCCTCTGGTGGCCACTTCTCTGATTTTCCGCTTGACATTGACTCTCGTTTTCTCTAGTATGGTAAGGAAAAGTAGGGCTATTATAGAAGTATAGTAATACATGAGCAATACAACCCCACTAGTAACTTTAAATAATTAAACTGATCTAAAGTGTATGAGCACGTTTGTTATTGTATTTTAGGGTATTTTTTCTGTTTAAATAAATTGTTTTGTTGTAATTAATACAAATATTAAAAATAATTTTGGGTTTTTTGCATTTTAATTTTTTTTTTAATAATATTATTTTAAGAATCCAAAATAAAAACCTAACATTTAGATCCTGAGATCATGTGATTTTACTTAATTTAAATTCGTCAGTAATGGTGAAAATTAAAACTCATTACAGGGTATATATATATATATATATATAAAAAAAAAAATTAAAAAAAAAAAAAAAAAACTCATTATAGGGCTCTACCTTCTTATTTTCTTGAATAATAGAGAGGAATCACTGCACCCTCATTTATTTATGAACGTATTTTCTCGATGATTTGTCAACTTCAATAAAGTCTTTTACTAGAGAGGTATCATTTATGTTTGTCTATTTCTACGTTAAAATTGTGCAAAGATTTTTAATAGAAAAGCATATGAGCTTTTTATTTTGAACAATTCACAAATACTTATAAGTGAACAAACATTTATATAAAACAGATAAAGAAAAAGGTTGTGTGTAATACCTTTCGAATATGATAAGAACTAGTCGCTCCTAATAAATTTTGCTTCCCACTTCTCGTTAGATAAGGCTGTGCACCATGTAAATTTAATTAGTCCAACATTGAGACACATGAGTTCAATATTAAAATAATTTTTATTTTTTTTAAAAAAACACATCGCCAGGAAATTACATTTGCCTAACGCCATTGATTTGGAAACGTACGAAACCACTTTTTAAAATTGGAGGTATGAAATGCTTATTTGAAAGCGCAAAATTGGACAAATAATATACCAGTACATAAATCTATTTGAATTGGACAAATTATAGTATATATATTCCATTTGTTTGATCAGGTTTGACCAATAAATATAACTAGTGTCAAAAAAACTATTCTGGCAAGCTAATGAAATTAATCAAAATTAATCTTCATCCAGGTAAAGCTTATTTTCATAATATAATAAAATTGGAAAAAAAAAAAGAAGTATATTTATAAAAGCATGTCTCTAATGTGATCCAAAATAAATATATTGCTTCTATTTTAAATTATAATAACTATGCCAGTTTATTATCTGCTACATACTAATGACACGTGGTATTCTACTATCCACAAAGAATACACGGGATTGACTTTTTTTTTTTCATTCAAAAACTAGTTTCATATTCTACATTTAATAGTATAATACATTATATATTTTTCAGATTTAATAGAAAACTAGTATTGTTTTTGAATAAAATTACAAAATTTTGTAAAACAATTTTGGGCAGATTGTTGTTGCATTTCCAAAACCTAAAAAAAGAGCAAATTTTTTCCCATTTCCGTTTTTCATCTTCATGTGAAATATTTGTTATTAAAATCGATCCAATTCTTTCTTCCATTAAAAATTGATAAATAAAAATTATTTTGCAAAACCAACAGATTATTAGCTGAAAAGAAAAAAAAGAAAAAAAAACATACTTAAAGAAAAAAGACAATACCACACAAAGATCTGCGGGAACAACTCGACGAGAATGAGCTCAAGATAAATACATACATTGCATTCATAAAAAAAAAAAAAACCCAATAACAGTATGTTAAAACCCATTGGCAGTGTTCTTGGGCAACATTACAAACGACTAATAATAATAATAAAAAAGAACAACATACTAATCTCAAATTTATGAAACTAACCCTCCAAGATCGTGTTCTCGGACTGACCACGTGGACTGGCTTCACCGGAAGAACTGGGTACCACGAGGAGTTGGAACCACTTGATGAAAAAGGTGATTCCGAGTGAAGAGCATTCTCCGAAGTCATGGATGAGTTTTTCCAATGCTCGAAGTTATAGGAATAAGATGGCACTGTGCGAGGCCTCAAATCAGCCTCAGGATACTCGAAACACACTGCCCCAAAAACAGTAGGTTGAGGTCAGTAATAAGAAGTAAAAGCCATTGAAGAAAAAAACTTAAAAGAAATACATACTGATCAAACTCTTTTGCAAGATCTAATGGGGAAGATATGCAGAATATCTCGCTTTGTGAGGACAACGGCCGTAAGGAGGTGATAGATGCCTGCAAAGAACCTGACACGCTGGTACCTGGCAATGGCTTGTTGAGGAGAATCGTCCTCGCACGGTGTAGGTCTGTAGGAGAAAATGAGGGAAATTGTTTTTGGGAAGACAGTATGAACGCATCATCAGGTTCGGGGGTAATGTAAATTACACAACAACAAAAATTGCAATGGGCTATGGAAATCAAAGATTCATCTAACGGTTGAGAAATTAGCAAAAAAGTGTGGCTTATCATGAAAATCCAAGCCAAATATCTTATACATTGGGGGTAGAGAAGCTGAAGACAAATGCATACACGTTTCCCTTTGAAATGGGGAGTTATAGGGTGTGGGCACATGGACGATGTTTGAATCCATTGGATGGCTCGGATGAAAAATCGTCTACAATTTACGCATCCAAAAGCTCATATTAAGTGAAACTAGAATATGGTGTACAAGTTTTACACCGTGTATTTATAAAAGCATAATGATGTCTGACGCAGCAGGTGGAAAAAGGTGAGCATTTGACGTAAAGGCCGTTTGAAAAGTAAATTTTAATAAAAAAAAATAAATATACATATTTTTTTAAAAAAATTAAAATTAAAAAAAAAAAACAAAAAAGAAAAGGAAAAAAGCAAGGGGTGGCTGAGCCACCCCCAGCCTATGGGGGTGGGGGTGGCGCGCAGCCATCCCCAGCCACCGCAGCCACCCCCAATGGCCACTGAGGGTGGCGCGCGGCCACCCCTTGCTTTTTTTCTTCTTCTTTTTTTTTTGTTTTTTTTTTTTTTTTTGAATTTTAATTTTTTTTAAAAAAATAAGTATATTTATTTAATTTTTAATAATTTTGAAATGGAGAGTTATAGGGTGTGGGCACATGGACGATGTTTGAATCCATTGGACGGCTCGGATGAAAAATCGTCTACAATTTACGCATCCAAAGGCTCAAATTAAGTGAAACTAGAATATGGTGTACAAGTGTATTTATAAAAGCATCTTTACCCCTGACGCAGCAAATAAAAGGTGAAAATTTGACGTAAAGGCTGTTTGATTTTCGTGGCATTTATGGCGTGGGAAGTCGAGAATTGAACGTTGGTTTTCCAATCGTATTGCGGCATGAGCTCTCTCTGACTCTCTTAAGTAATGGAATTCGGGTTTTAATTCGGGTTTTTGGCTGGTCGAATGCGGGTTTTCGGGTTTTGAAAAAAAAAAAAAAAAAAAAAAAAAAAAAAAAAAAAAAAACCCGAAAAGAATAAGATTTCTTCTCTATATCCAAACAGACCATAACAACTCAATAATCTAATAAAGATAGACTACAAGTACCTCAGAGCCCTGAAGAAAATTCAGGAAGGTGGAAGTCACTTGAAAATGCAGCTTGTAAAAGCCACGGCCCATTAAGATGGATAAAACCATCGGGAGTAAGAAAACTCTCATAAACTTAGATCCAATCCGGCTTCTTAAGAAACCGAACACATTAAGGAATAAAAATTTAGATCTAGTATAGCTTCTAAAGAAACCGAACAGACTAAGAGAAAGAATTGTGGAAAAGGGATCTCCAACACAAACAAAGAGTTTGAAGCCCAAACGGTTCGGGTTAAGTTGTAAACAATAACACCCACCAGAAAAACGTAGAAAATAACAGAAAAAACCCATAAACCAGCAGCTTCAGCAATGGCTGAAGCAGAGGAAGGTGGCGTGAGGAAGCTGTCCAGCCCGTGGATGTCAAAGGGAGTAGCGGTTGATGGCCCAGGAAGCTTGGATGCTAGAGAGAGCGGTGGAGTAGCGCATTGCAGTTGAAAACTGGCAAAGAGAAGAAGATCTGACTTTGAAAAACTCAAACATTGAAACTTCACAGATCCGGTAGACAACACGATGGAGAAGACGAATGACGAGGTGGATGAAGTGGCAAGTGAGAGGGGGGGGAGACTGTGATGACCCATTTTTATTTTTTATTTTTAATATATAGAACAGAATCAACACAGTGGCATGACATTTATTCATAAGCCAACATCAACCTAATACATCTCATAATATATGCATAATATATCAGAGATAAACCTATATCAGCGAAACTTCTATCATAAATATAAATTAAAATAAGGGTTAAACACCTTTTTAGTCCCTGAGTTTTGGAAACTTTATTTTTTAGTCCATGAGTTTCAATTTACATCACAGATGATACCTCAGTTTTGAAAAATGACCGAATAAGTACCTCGATTAACTTCTCCGCCCAAAAACTAATGGACCGCCACATGTCAACCTCATGGCACTATATAAAAAAATTAAAAATCTTTAAAAATGAATTAAAAAAAAATTTAAAAAAAAGTTGAAAAAACAAAAAAAAAAAAAAAAAAACAAGGGGTGGCTGCCACCCCCCTTGGCAACCATGGGGGTGGCCAGCCACCCCCTTGGCCGGTCTGGGGGTGGTTCGGCCACCCCTTGATAAATTAAAAAAAAAAAAAAAAAAAAATTCAAGATCGGTTTTGGCCCTTGGGGGGTGGTTCGGCCACCCCAGACCGGCCAAGGGGGTGGCTCAGCCACCCCTTGTTTTTTTTTGTTTTTTCAATTTTTTTTTTTAATTTTTTTTAATATTATTATTTTTTTAATTCATTTTTAAAGATTTTTAATTTTTAAAGATTTTTAATTTTTTTATATAGTGCCACGTGTCAACCTGTCAACCTCTAAGGTTAACATGTGGCGGTCCGTTAGTTTTTGGACGGAGAAGTGAATCGAGGTACTTATTCGGTCATTTCCCAAAACTGAGGTATCATCTGTGATGTAAATTGAAACTCAGGGACTAAAAAATAAAGTTTCCAAAACTCAGGGACTAGAGGAGTACTTAACCCTTAAAATAATTACAACATCAAAGCCATTTAACTATCCATCTGTTTAAGGCTTAATCAAATAATATTTTCATCAAAAGAATGGCTATATAAAAGAAGTGTCATATGCAATACAAGCCATATACAACATGTCTCTACAAAAGATGAGCTATCCATAGCCCGACCCACATACAACTAATGCGAAGAGCCTCAGTAGTAGCATCTCAAATATAATGCCACAGGGTCCTTGTCAACGTCTGCGGTACTTGAAGCAAAGCATCAACATCTACACGATCATGGTGGTAGCCACGTTCGCATATGTGGATTAATGAGTCCACAAACTCAGTAGTATAAAACTCACTAAGTTTTCACAATGAGCAAACTTTTCTTCAGTTAATCCATATGTTTACATTAACAGTCATCGATTTTCTCAAGAGCCAAAACCCATGAAAAACCCATAGAATTTGTTATAAGGTTCCAATTGACAACTATTAACTAATAAGACTAACCCATAAGGAAATCTTAGGGTTTGACATACAAATCACCAATTTACAACACTTATTAAAAATTTAGGGTTTTAGGTATTATCTTGACTTTTCACCAAAATGAAACACATTGCTTGGAATTTGTTTAGAATACCACAAAATAAACAACACATAAAGGAAATTGAGAGATTAAGCCTAAACCCCTCAAAATCAACACTATAAAAAAACAAAATAAATAAATAAATAAAAAGAAGAATAAGAAGAAAAGAAAAGAAAAATAGTAGGGTTTGTGGATTTACTTCAAATTGATCGGTGAAAACAACGATTTTATGCTTAGAAACGTGTTTCCAAAGTCAGGTTCAAGTTTGGAGTCTTCAAACTTCAAGAATCAAGGGTTTATAGCAAACCTTGGGGGGGGGGGGGGGGAGAGAGAGAGAGAGAGAGAGAGAGAGTGTCAGAGAGAAAATGAGATAAATGAGCTGGAAATCGTGTCCAAAAAATTTCTACCTAGGCCTGTCCAAACAGGTAAATAAGCCGTCCGAACACGCGTGTGTGAAATCGCGCCTATCAACTCTTGGGTGAACCCGTCCAGACACCCAAATGTCCCGTCCGGACACGCATGAAACTGAAACTCTCGAGAAGATCTGTCTGCTAGCCGTCCGGGCACGGCAGTAGATAGGACCCTACTGCCTGACCCGTTTGGACACAGAAATGGTTCGTCCGAATGCCCAACTCAGAAATTCTAATTTGACAACTTATGTTCTTTTTCATTTTCTCACCTAATTAATCACTTAATTAGTCTACTTTTAACATCTAATTAATATCTTGGACGTTACAAAGACTGAGGTAACTGTTTTATGAAGATCGGGGTAGATCATAAAAGACGGTAGATAAAGCCTCATAAGAGGCCAGCAAGGAGTTTCTCTCTCGAAGAAGAAAGAAACTCAAAAAAGGAAACAACAGAAAACAATAAAGGAGGGGAGGATGAGAAGGAAAACCAGAAGGTTTTCCCTCCTCCTGAAGCATGGAGGATAAAATTTTCTTTGTAGAGAGAAGAGAGCGTTTTCTCTCTAGGGCCGGTTGGATGCTTGATAAAGATCATTTGTATAATAGGCGTTTAACTCATAGAGAAATAGGTATACATGCCATATAAGTAGCTATCAGAACATTTTTATAACGAGTTTATTGTAAATCAGTGTAATTACAGAAATTGATTTTACATTTTTCCCTAACGTTAAACTAAGGCTCTGTTTGTTTTGACATAAGATGCTTTTTAGAAAATGTTCTCTATTTTTTTGGTATTTTGTGAGACTGAAAACATTTTCGGTTGACCAAAAAAAACTTTCTTTAATTTCCATGAAATGGTTTTCCTTTTAAAACCGTAAACCATTTTTGAGTTTAACTTCTCCTTCTTGCACGCAGTCTCTCTTGTAGTTCATTCTCCATTGCTACTAGAGTTCGCCAATGGTTTTCCACGGTCCCTGATTTTCCCTTCGTGCCAAACACTGAAAAATATTTTCAAAAAAATAATTTTTTTCTAAAAAATAATTTTGTTAAAAATATTTTTAACGTTATATGCCGAAACAAAACAGTGCGGACAAGCAATAAGCAGCAAAGCTAATTAAGGATGCATCATTACACAAGCACATGGGCATACTCTAAAGGTCTGCAACCATCAAAGGAAACCACATTAGAACCGTTGGATCAACTCATGGGAAATTATAATAAAATTTAGGATTAAACAATCTAAAAAATGACACTCTAAAACTTGGCCTTTGGACCATAAATTTTGAAAAAGAAACAGAAGATCAGTGAAATTAACTCAGTTCAGGCGAAAGCTGATATTAATGTTTTGCCATTAAAAGGATAATGATCGATTAACAATATATAAGCTAGCCGTACATCATCATGCATGTAAAAGCAGTTGTATTTATATGTATTTATATATATATGTGTCGAATATTATTATAAAATGAAATATATAAGAGAATTGCGGAAGCCAAGAGAGAAAAAGAATATATGAATTTTGGGGTGGTTCGGCCTTATAAGCATATGTCCAGATTACATGTTGACCTTGGTGATTTGATTATGTGTGTGTCAAATGATGACTATTTATAGGGATAAATAACCTATAAGAAAAGCAATCAAGGCCAATATAAAAAAGTATAGATTCTAACGTCCCCTCAAACTTAAGGTGAAAGCTTCGTTTGGAAAGAAAAAGGATTTTAGGTTTCCCTCCACCTTCTTTCTAAATCTCCTTTAACTTGTGCCCTCATTTTGCCTATTGAGACTCCTAGATCCAAACGCAAATTCAATTGCGATATTGCTCCTCTTCGGTGACTTCGATCTAGTCATTATTAGTGTTATCCTTCCTATTGTGGCTTTTAAGCTCCCTTGCAGTGAGTGTCTCTCTCCAGATACCCCATCTGCTAAATTGGTTTAAAAACCGCTGTTTCTAGCTGCCTCTTTCTTGGACTGTGTGCCAACAAACTATTGGGCCGGACCATTATTTTTTTGCCAATGTTAGGCTTTATTTTGCACTATAATGTTTGTGTTGAGGTCTTTGTTGGAGCATTTCACCCCCTCCTTTTGTATTTTTCTTTCTTTTATTAATGAAATACTAATTGCTCAAAAAAAAAAAAAAAATACAACAGTTAACCTATGACACAATCCCTTCCTCCATCACACCATCCTGTTCAATAAATAATTTACGCTGCAAAACCATGCTCTTGACCATTGGCATGGGCAGTGACAGAGAACCTTCTCAGCACTTGAGAATATGAACTTGAATATATGAAAGGCAGCAATCAATATAGACCAGCATTTTAAGAAGAACTCAAAAGAAATAAGAACATTTATATAATTATAAACTATAATGAGGAGTGGGATATTATCATAGTTCCTATGTTCCACAAAGAGAAAAAACTATACAAGTTCTGTTCCTATGCAAACAACTCTCTTTGTCGCCACAAGCACTTGTAATTGCAGCTCACCTACTATCACCACCCCATTTATAACATCTCCATATAAAATTCTTTCCACCAGTTCCTTTATTTTGTGTCTAAACCAATACCCTTTTATTCTTCTCTCCATATACAAATGCTACTTCCCATTGAACTGTTTGTTATCTGGAACTCTTCTTGTGTTGTAGGCATCTTTTAAACACCATTTTATTGGACCTTGAATGTGTGATTCAGTTCTTCCCTCTTCTCTGTATCCTTCCTCTTAAGAAATTTGAGATTTAGACTTCGACTGATCATAGCGATTCTTAGCAACTTGGATAGCCTCTTCAAGTTCAAAATACATCTTGACAGAAGACTCTGCAAATTTATTCAACTGACCAAGAAATTCCACCAAGTTTGATCGAAAATTATCGAAACCTGAAATCCAGTTGTCCAAAGCTTCATTTATCAACAGATTTTCTGAATCATGTTTATTATCAGCCTCCCAAGATGGTAAATAAGGACGGTTCACATCCTTCCCCTGGTTCCTTTCTTGGCGTGGTACAAAGCGGGCAGTTTCAGTAGCTAACTCCTTTATAGAATCTACAACTTGCTTAGGCAAGCCTTCAAATTTTTCCAACCAGACACCACAGGTCACATATATTGGAGGGCCACGGGATCTATAAGATAGAGGTTCTTGCCGCCTTTTTCTTTTGGAAGATTTTGTTTCAGAAGGAGGGACACATTTGAACAACCACCCATCTATAGCCTGCAGATAGGACTTCTGAGCACCAATCCACTTTGTAAAACTTGATGACAGAGAATTGAGTTCATTCACAAGTTCGTTAGTGACATGCCGATGTGATTCTGATTGTATAGAGATTTTGGTGTTGCCATTGTTGTATGCTACTGAGATTATGTGAAACTGAAGCTTGTGGCACTCAAACATCACCTTCCACATCCTACTTAACCTGGAATCGGTGTAGAGAATGAAGCAGATGAAGCCCAAAAGCTAAGCACTTAGAATAATCCAAATCAAGGAGACATGTATATAATTGAGTGGAATATATAAGCATCAACATGTGAAGACATTTAACTGTTTACCCAAAAACTGAGCACTCGATTATACTGTTTTGTGATCTGTTAGCAGGCTAAACAACACATTTGTGATATATATGATCCCAGCATATGCCAGTTTAACTTTTGTCAATAATACATACCTAAAAAACGTTTCATTGGTTAACTATTTTGAAAAAATCCACGGCTGGACTGCATGACCTACTATAATCTTTATGCTTGCCAAACATCACAATGATTATAGATTAAAAGCTATTTCATCTATAAAATCTTCAAGAGTTAGTTTTTCACATTTTAAAAAATATTCAAAAATACATCAGTTCTGGATTTGATAGTAAATGACATTTAATTGACACGAAATTCGGTGTGAATCTAAGTATAGAGAGCACATGTAAATCCAACGATGGGATTGTCATAATGTGAATTTGATTGTAAGTTATTTAGTGGTGTAATATGAATGAAAAGATACACTACATGAACTTCAACTTGATCCTCTGACCTAAATATACTCTCTAATGTCCTTAAAACTACACTATGAAATGCCAACTTTAATCCTCAGAAATGGGTAGAGATTGGATTCAACGAAGTTATGGGTTTTTAAGGGGGCCAAAACATACAAACCTATAGAATCAATCATGGAAAAGTTAGGCATCAATCATAGGGAAAAAATTGGAAACACCAGTTTATTGGTATTATGTTGGTATTTGTAAGCGGGCACAACCTACATGATGTCCCACACTTAATTTCGTAAGAAAAAGGTCAACATACAAGATGTATCCACTATAGAGTTACCATTAGGCAGTATCACACTAGCGAATCGCGTTCCATAACATGTCAATCCAAAACATGGTAAACTTTCATTCCAACATACTAACTTAAGGGATCTAGATATTTCCCTCTTTTACCTCCATTTTTTTTTATATTTTAAAGACACCAATTTTAGGTAATACTAAAATCTAAAACAACGCATCATAAAACTTTTTAGTGGAACCAAGCTAAAAGTTATAAATAAATTTTGCTACGAGACTTACCATATCACTTTTTAACTTCTAACAAAACAATCTATAGGTTATGTACAAGTCTACACCTATTATTGCATGTTCTGCGATAAGTAGCATACCAATTTCCCCAACGCATACTCAGTACCACAACAACCAGCATTCTTGGCATTGGCTCACTTAGCTATCGTATTTGATGAGGACAAAATATGGATAAATGTCATTTATTAAGTACTGGATAAATTTGAAGTATCATATTTGATGAGGAGGATAAGGGTGTGGCTCACATGTAAGAGTATTTGTGCTACATGTCCAAGAAATTACACGTACAAGGATCTAATTTCTTAAAACTCGTTTAATTTCTTAAATCATACTTAGGCCTTTATATTGCTAGATACAAGGATCATCTTCAATGAAAAGGAACAATTAGTATTAAAGAATAAAAAATGGAGATACAATTTTCAATAACATATACTCCCAACTTACCCTATATTGTGAGACGGACAGAGTATCAATTATAAATCATTTCGACTGGATTAACACTTAATTGAACTTCAATCAGTGCATCAAGTTATTATTGTTGCATTATGATTATATTTCCCATTATTTGACTGAATCCTTAGATATACTGGAAGAGAGTTGAGCAAATAATTCTACTACTCGGCCCTTGCCAACTAAGTCAAGGGTCAAAGCGAGCTCATATTGATTTTCATATATTGTCATGAAATATAGTTGAATTATGGAAGAATAGTTACATTAGTGTAGAAAAAGCTAAAAGAGCAAAAGGAGCAAAAAGGAGACCCAACATATGTGAACAGAAGTTACAAGAAAAATATAATATCAAAGAGGTGACTGAGGACATGGCCCTAAATAAGGCCAAATGGAATAAAAGGATCTATATAGAGGATCCATTTAGTTCAGATTAAGGTTTAGTTTAGTTGAGTCAAGTCACGAAATATAGCCGAACTAGTGGACATAAAAAAATGTTAAATGTATTTTAGCTGCATATATGCCAGATACCTAGGGACTATCGGTATTCATAGTAATATACAATTCTCTAATGGAATGTCTGTGTAAACCAAGTAATAATGACAGAACGAGCACATACCCTTCAATCAACTCCTCAAGTTGTGGCTGGAGCTCTTTGTCCCTTAATTCCTCAATCCTCTTTGAAATAGAGTCAATTCTGTGAATTGCAACTTTGATTCTTGAATGTAGATCCTTGACAACTGAACGAGTTTTATCAATTTTAGAGGAGCTTTCCGCATTTGATTCCAGTTGTCTTAAAAATTTACACTTCAAGTCATACTCCCTTCTGACCATTTCACTAGCCTGAAATCAAGAGAATTTTCTGTAAGTAGACAAAAAAAAAATGATTATCAGGGAATACACACAGATCCTACAACATTTCAAAAGACACAGAAACTCGACATATGGCACCTATCACTTCAAAATCATAAACCACAGATTTAACAACATATGTTAGACAGCGATTTATGTATGAGTTTCAGATCAGACAAGCTGATGTATCATGTAGAACAAGTTCTACACCTTATGCATTTCTCTAGTCCTCTAGATTTACAAGGTCCTAGAAATATTCTGGATATCATTTTCCCTTGTGCAGACTAGTGTATTCCAATGTATTCTAGTCTGCACAAGGGTACCTGTTCATCAGTAGGTGTATAGTTGACAACATAATTAGGAACAGTACACAGTAGGAAAAAAGTAACAAGAAAAAGGCAATAATCTATCTTAAAATAACTGTTTTGGCATTGCAGTTCAATTACATATTAACTGAGATTGAACACCAAATCATGGAAATGGCATCTTATTTGATTAAACATAGGGGTAATGATGTGAGTGCATTGAGCTTTCTATTCCTACTGGAAAACATATATCATAGTTATAACTGAATTAGCTGGAATCTAACCAGAGGCAAACAGACTTCAAAACATATTTAACAACTGATGCATATGATAAATGAGACTAAACACTTTACAACATAGGGCTTTTTCTTTGGGCATATTATTATTTAAATCCCTTTGGGATGCCCTAATTGATCTCCATAAACTTTCAAAAGTTGCACTAGACCTCATTGTGGTGATGGGAGTGTAACTGAAAAGTGGAATGTACAAGTCACATACCTCAATAAACCAATGATTTGATGCCACATTTTTCATGTAATTTTCACCAACCATCTACATTATCTTTTATATATATATATCAAACTAAAAAATTAAAAATAAGAAGAGAATGGTGTACACACACACACACACACACACACACACACACACACACACACACACCCACACAGAGAGAGAGAGAGAGAGAGAGAGAGAGAGAGAGAGATGAGCGGGTAGCTCAGCCACCATCTGCAGTGGCGTAGATCAAAGTGGGGTCAGGCAGTGTAGATCAGAAAAAGATCCAAGCCGCCGTTGATGAGCTTGACCATGGGAGGACTGGTCTCAAAGGACAGCGAGTCATCCCCAAAGGTGCAGATCTGCTTCAATTTCTCAATTTCTAAAATTTGGGAATAAAGTACACAAAAAAATGGTTTTGAAACTTCATATTAAAATTTAGGTCAAACTTGTTGGGAACTCATCATCAAAAGTGGTTGTTAAAGTCGCTGCAAACTGAGATCATGCTTTCAGGTCAATATTCAAATGATCAAATCTGATGGCCCTTTATGTCTTTGACATGTTGTCCTGGGATTTAATGTAGGGCCCAAAGGACCATTGGAAGAGCAAGGCCTACTAGTTAGAGCAGTGGACCCTTTTCCAGTTATCTGGTTTCTATGAATTTTTGCCCCCTCCATTTTTTCATTGTATTTTTTTTTTTTAATAAGAAATCGAAATATCATTAAAAGCATACGGTGCCCCCAAGTATACAAGAAGTATACAAGAGAAAACACCAAGCTAACTAGAAGTAAAATTATGAAGAAGCAGAAGAAGGAAGAAAAAGTGTGCATTTATAGTGTAAAATATGATGATGATGATGATGATGATGATGATGTGTCTTCAGATAATTGTTTTATTAAACCACATGCTTGTCCTGTTTAAAATTTCTGTTAGCTTAGATGCAAAAGTTTAAGATTACACTTAGATCCAAAGCATAAGGAGGTTAGTGCAACTTTTGGTCAATGAATACCAACTCAATTCTTTATTTAAAAAGAACAAATTGCTGTACATAACAATTTGGAAGTTCCCTTCCAATCTTAATTCATTTATCAAATATGTGAGTTAGATGAATTCTCGTCATAGATTCCATTCATCCAAACATTCTAGGGAAAGGGAAATTGCTCTTTAGTTTTAAATTGTTGGTCAAATTAAAAGGTATGGTAGAGAAACTGGACCAGTAATTAAATTATGACAATTTGGTTTTCTCTAAATGCAGTGGTAGTTCCAGTAATATGGACATAAATGCACACAGGATAAGTCAAATTGTTAAGTTCTGCCCTCATAAATGTATAGAAATACATGAGGGCATCCTTGTGTTCTACCAGGAAAATACTTGCACAAACATAAATATGTTGTTGGGTTGTAGTCGTATTTATTTAATATTAGTCTTTACTATGTTGGAGGGTGCTTATATGATTGTATCTTTCCTAAACTAATATAATACTACGTTAGTGGAGTGGGAACCCTCTCTCTCCCTCTGAACAGAGCTGGCTATATCCTCGTAAAAATAGAGCCACAAACTGGAAAGTTTTGATCTGTGCGGATGCTGATGTTTAGACGAAGGAATCTCAAATAGCATTTTTAACACAACCTTAAGCAAGCTTAGTGTGTGTGATATCTTTGTCACAACTTAAGGGAGAGTGTGGTTGGGTTGTATTAGAATTTATATTTTATTAGTCTTTATTATGTTAGAGGATACTTATATAACTGTATCTTTCCTAAAATAATACAAATGATAGATTAGTATAGTGGGAACCCTCATTCTGGGTCTCCTCCTTTTTTGACTGCTACTTTCTGTCTCTTCTTTCTTCTTCTTTTATTATTGCATATAAATCAACTAATTAAGCTACAATAAGCACACCAAGATAACTACAATCACCACCTCTGCTACCACCAAAACTAATCACCATTGCTAGCCTCGTATCTCTCTCTTTCTCTTTCCATCACATCCAAAATAAATTTCATTTTCTAAGAGAATCTTTTACTCCATGATAGATTGTAACACCCTGTTCCTCTTTCCCCCCCAAAAAATAAATAAATAAATAACAAATAATAATAATAAGCTGCATTGTCTTGGTGATGGGAAAGGGGATCCACAGGACCCTATTCTCATCACCACACTAGAATTTAGAATTACATTCAATGGGACTGGAAAGGTCACTGCCACTAGGAAGCAGTAAACAACCCTCGGGCTGTGATAGCATGTTTTCAAGAGCTAGTAAAGTGCCACAGCCTACTTTTTTTTTCCTTTGATAAGTAAATCGAAATTCATTAAAAAGCGCAAAGGCACAACCCAAGTACACAGGAAATATACAAGAGAAATACCTAACCAAAAAAAAAATGTCACAGCCTACTTCACCACAACAAAATCTAAAGACAAGTTTTTTTTTTCTATATTCTTTTTCTTCTCTTCTTGAATTAGTCATAAAAGAAGAGAGGAAGTGAGGGCTCAATTTTGGTAACGAATTGGGTGAGACAAGTAGGTAAGGAGGAGCAGTGGTGGAGAGGGAGAGCATGGCTCACCCATTTCATCAAACATTTTGGGGTGGCAAAGTGACGATAATGTCTGAAAAGGCATTGCTCAAACTTTTCTTCTTTTCTTCCTTTTTTTCAACTCATTGTTTCCCTCACAATTTTTCTACCAAAACGACATCATTTTGATGTCATAAATAGCTCATGTGACATTTAATGCACTTAATTAACGGATTTGGACATAAGGACTTCATTAAAAACAATTGGAAACTTTAGGGATGAATTTTCCTAGTTAGAATTATATGGACCAAATGTCACACAAACCTAAAATTTGAGAGACCAAAATGTATTTTATCCAAAATAATAAGGGTAAAGCATTAAACGATTGATTCAAACATCAAAGGAAATAATCACTCTTATGCTCATATGAAAAATCAACAATATTAGCAAATCATTCCCAAAAATATGATAATATCAATAGCTGTAATAATAATGATGAAGAAAACAACTATTATATCACTTTAACTGGTGTGAGATCAACAGTACCTTAACTTCATCATACAGCTTCCTCTCCCAAGCATATAGCCTATCCAAGGTTGAGGCATGACTGCCGGAGATCATGCAGATATTATCAAAGAGATCGCCAGCAAGGTCCTCCATATCGTCTTTTGAGTTTGCTCCCAAAGGATTCCTGGAAGAAGAGGATCGAGATGACGCTGTCCTATGCCAAGTTAAGTACTTCATGGAATTTTGAGCAGGCTCTAAATATACGTAACAAAAGGATTAGCTCAGTAATCAAGTTTAAAAGAAATGAAAAATTATCTTAATTGAAATGGAGAAATGATATACTTACTCAATATTTTGATAAAGAAGAAGATGCTTTTTCTATTCACAGAAAATTTGAACCATCAAACTAGCTATTTAGATATTACAACCATAGCCTTTTATAGAAGATTGGAGAACTGTTGTCCACAAGACTACATGAAAGTCAACATTAAAGGACCAATCAAGGCATTCTCTTAAGGATCATATGGGAAGATTTAGTTACTCCTTTATACCTTTAGGTTTTGGAGTGGCAAAAAGAGCAAAAATCAGGTCCTTGATGGTATTTTGACATGTTAATTTTCAAAAATAGTTGTATAGATTATGTGAAAGTTATCAAGTGTATAAAATTGTTAGCTGAGATCCATGGAAATTATCCTTTTTTAAAGAAATAAAAAAGAATAGTAGTCAAATTAATGTGCATGACACCAATCTCCCATATCCCATATTATTAGCCATGCAGGGTGCCATCTCTTTTGAGGGTTTCTTTGGGAAGCATCAACTCCATAAAGTCTCCTACTACACATATCTCCTATCCACTTTTCATGCTCTTAATCCTTTTCTAATAAGAGGAATCCTCTCAACTATGTACTTCTTTATTCCCTACATAGATTTTCATTATAAAAAGTTTGTGAAATAGAATATTCAATTGGAAATTAACTTCCATGCAAGAAACAAACTTTCCCTTCTTTCCCATCTCACACACAAATGTTCACCTTCCTTCCTACATAAACATAAAAGCTGTTATTTGAAATCTATTTGGAAGTTCCAAATGAATTACAACCTTC
Organism: Alnus glutinosa; assembly: GCF_958979055.1. Taxonomy (NCBI): domain Eukaryota; kingdom Viridiplantae; phylum Streptophyta; class Magnoliopsida; order Fagales; family Betulaceae; genus Alnus; species Alnus glutinosa. The sequence continues at coordinate 11,765,738 of NC_084894.1, read as the reverse complement.
TTGAATGAAATTTACTAAGTTTTTACTTTTCTTTTTTCTATTTTACAAAAACTTGTTATGACAGAATCATTTCTGAATATATGGTCAAGATCTGCTTTAGATGGGCCTTCCAATAAACCCTCATGAGAAAGGGTTCATTTGGTCAGAAGCATCTAGGTTGAAACTTTTAACATTTTAAAAAGAATCAGACCCATATATTCACCAATACTGTACATTAAATTGCATGGTAAAGTGATCGCAACACCTTAAAATATGTATATAACAAGATTAAAGTAAATAAACTTAGATTCAGATCCATAGATCTGCTTATCTAGATTATGTGTCAAAGTGAATATAGAGATTAACCCAATCAACGTGCTATTTTATTTTTTGGACTACAACATTTCTTCAATGTAGCACTCGTTGTTCATGTGACTCCATTAGTATTTGACAAATAAATGCAATGATGATACCAATTTCTACTAACATTACACTTTACACTACATAATTAAAGCTTTCTTGGTTTTCATTATTTTCAAGATTTTAAAATTATTCTATAATGTTAGACCGAATCTAAAATATGTTAAATGTATGATACGCTTTCTGGTGATTAAGCAACATAAACTAACTAAAAGTTATTTGAAATTTTAAAAGGATGAAAGAGACATTTTATTAAATATTGATCTTGTATATGACTGCAAACAAGCTCTGGCTCACATGTAACTTCCTACCCATAAGAATGGGGTTGAAGGAAGAGGGGGGGGGGGGGGGGGGGGGGGGGGGGGGGGGGGGGGGGGGGGTTCAAGACCCATTGAATGCATGTACAACTTAACAGTCAAAAAGATTGACATTGTATATAATTTTTTCCTCCTAACTGCGTTTTGACTAAATATAGCTTATTATGCAGATCAGAGGGATTACAAAGTTATAAAGTACCTTGTTAGAAATAAAACAAGGTATGTAATATTTCATTTGATGGTACTTTCCACACATTTTTTGTTTTTCACTTGCCTTTTATTTTATCACAAAAATTGTTCTTCATTTACACTCCATCCCTATACTTCCCACATAATTTGCAACAATTGGACAAAGTGATAAGATCACAAAGAAGCCTGGATTAACTAGTTCTTGGATTAAGACAACGATCAATGCATATTTCTCCAATTGAAGGAACCCAAATAATTTTGCATAATCCTGAGTTATGTCAAACCGATAATGGACAAGTCGAAGCAGCCTGAGCTTCTACATGTTGCAGACTATATAACACAAACAGGACAGGCATCATTCAGATTTACTTGCAGATTACCACAATTATATTGTGGTATCTTTATGTAGCAATATAATTATAAATGAACCTATGTAGCATAAAAGGCTTCTAAAAAGTTGCTCAAACGTTACTGCAACCTGGAACTCATCCCTATGCTAGACATCCTGGAACATTGGTGCCAACATTCGTTTAATCCCAAACATGATCTGTGGTGTCTCTGTGACATTAAAAAGAAAAGTAATCTGAACTCAAGAAAAAGACAAGCAGACCTACCTTCTTGAACTTGGCTTGGGTCCTCCCCACAAGAGAAACAGGCCTTCAAGAAAGTTGATTTTATTGACCCACTTCCTACAACAGAGGATTCTCTCGTTAAAACTTTTACCAAAACACATCAGGATAAGAAATCTGAAATAACTTCCTATGCTCTTTTGGTAAATAAGCATAAAATAGAAGGTTGCTCTTGAGTCTCAACCCTCCAGAAAACATCAGAATCTTTCATAAACATTAGCCATGAGACCCGCTCAAGAAGGCTGTATCTGCTGGATTAGAGATTGGGTGCATGAATGATAAACTGCATAAAACACCAAAGAGTATTGTCCTGGAACCTTGATATTGTACATAAATTTCTAATGAAATCGTAGATGCCAATAATCAGGAGTTCAAATAACAGAGAAAAAAAGTACCTGAAAGGCTGAAACAATAAGATGAGAGAGAGATCTTACTTTCTTTCCCCGGGAATATTGGACGGAAATGCAACTTATTTGCTTCAAGCATCCTTGGAACTTCTTTACCAGACTCAGAAGCTTTTATAAAGAGAAACTCAATGTCTTTAATGCTTGAAAAGAAGTCCTTAGAGGCAACCTTACTCTCAATACAATCTTCTTTTAATGGTGTTTTATTTGTGTCAGTAGGAAGTGCAACACTAGATGTGGTTCTTAATGGTGACAAATATGGGGAGTTGCCCTGCTCCCCATTCAAGAACTCAGTCTCTGAAGCTACATTTCCTGCAGAAGGCATACCAGGTGAAGAATTATCTGCAGCATGATCATGAACCCTATTTAGATTTTCAAAACTTCGGACCAGAGTATCTGTTGCAGGCTCATCAAACTCCTCTTCTGAATCCTGAGATTCCTCCCTCTCATCAAAAGAAACCATCTCATCTTCATCTTCCAGCTCAGGAATTCCCTCTTCTCTAAGCCGTCTTATATCATCAGCATTCTCCAAACCTTGGTTCATTCCCCTCCCGTCCTGAAAAGAGAAATCATGATCAAAATAATCCCATGGTTCAGTTCCAGGTGGGAGGGAAGAACCTTCGAATGGGGATGTTTCAGGCCTTTCAGTGGAATGAGGTGTAGTATCCTGCAGGGTACTAGACGAGGTCATTGTTCCAATAACAGGTAAAGAAGGTTTTTCTTCAATCTTCTCGTACGAAGTACCCCTGAATCTCATATGATTTGCATGAAACCGACTAGAGTTTGGAGGAGAAGGCGATGGAGAAACGGTTTCAGTTGCATCTACACGTTGGGATGCAGATGGGGAAGAAAATGAGAACTGAGAGAGGGACTTCTCAGTTAAAGTAAGAGGCTCTGGTGTTGCACTGGTAGAAGTATACAAAGAAGATTCTATAGGAGCTTCAGGTTCAACAAATTTCCTAAGAGCAGTTCCCACTTTTTTAAGTGACTGAATATATGTAACATGAGCAGCTGCTAGTGAGCACCTGCCATCAAGTGCTTGCTTAACAAACTTCTTCCTTTCACGACATAACTGCAGAACCCTATCTTCCTCTATTTTAGAGCTTACTGCCCCCATTGCTTAGATATCACTCTTACTAGGTAATCAGGACATCAGGATATAGGCTTCTCCCTGAAAAAATTTTCACTGCCAAGAATAGTAAAGAAATGGCAAAAGTCATGTAGCAATAGATCAAAACCCAACTTCTCTAATACTAGAAATTTTTCAAGACACACAAGAGCACATCAAGTAGACAAGTAGAGTAAAATTAGAGAACAACCACATTTTTAACAATTCCAAACCTTCCCTTTTTTGCAACAACAGATGAAAGGTAGGTAATACAATACCACAAATCATCCTCAATAGTTTTCAACCAATCACTAGCCAAACATCACACACATCATTTATTAAGAGACGGATACACCAGGGAAAATCACCACAAGACAACTAAAAAGTACAAACTAGACTCATGCACTGAGAAACTAGTTTCTGAATGTATAATTGTGGGAAGCGAATGAACAGAAAAACAATTCTTAACAGCAACTTTATAAGAATAAAAAAGTGTTAAATTTTTTTTCATTTGGACACCAGAGAAAACAGGACTGCATACAAGAGATTTGCAAAATAAATCCATAATAATGAATTGGCACCAAAACCACAACAAACAACGAAGAACTGTTCACTCTTCAAACTACTCTAGTAAGAATGGAAGTGCTACAAGAAAACGGCTTGCTTTTCCTTTTCCTCATTCTTTCCAGAAACCAAACATTGGTAAATGTAAATGCCATAAGAGATCATAATTGGTAACAGTTTCTAGTTCTCAATTTTAAACAAGGAAACCAATCCAAGCCCCCTTAAACAAAAACTGATCGAGTTGAATATAATAATAAGAATGAGAGAAAATGTTCAGGCAGCTTCAATTTTATACCAAAACATAACAGAACCCAACAGAGAAGAGGGAACAAACTCAAAAGATGCTAATTTCAAAAACTCAACCTGAAAAGTGAAAAGAAGAAAACCCAAGGGATAAGGGATCTCAATGAATATTCGTAAATAGTCCTAGCTTGAGAACTGAACCAACATAAGTTACTAAACATGAAATCTCCAGAAAATTTAGAAAACTACTTGTTTAATTCCAAATAATAATAATAGCAGCAACAACAACTGCAATATAGAGACAGAGGGTATTAAATCATATAAAAAATAAAACCCAGTTCGGTAAATCAGAATCGCATTTAGAACAGATCAAAATTCAAAGGCCAGAAGACCAAATATAACAATCAGAGCCTCTGCAGTTGAGCATGCACAAAGAAGTTCCAAAAGAACAGAAAGGAAACAAGCAGCAAACAAACCAACCAAAGAAGTCAAGAAGTAAAGCAATTCAGTCGAAATCCAACACAAAACAACAGCCTGAAGAAGTAGAAATCTCGAAAAGATAAAAAGAAATTGTGGGACTCGATGAACCTGAGAATTGGATTGAGTTCAATTAAAGTTGTACGGAGATAGCTTGGATTTCAGAGAAGACCCAGTTGGGTATATCAGAGGATCATTGAGACAAGCGTATGAGTTTCAGTGGAGGGAGATAGGGAGCGAATCTGACGGACCCATGGGCGTGGCTGCGTCCATGCAAAAAGCACACAGAGAGACAGACATCATCGAATCCTTGTGTCTGTGTGTGGACTCTGGACCCCACTACGGTAAATTCTCCAGTAAATTCCCTGGAAAGTAGCGCGTGATTCCCCAGCGCCCGCGTCGGCGGTGAAAGGGAGAACAGTAGTATATAGTACGGAGAATTTCACTGTGCATGAAAGTTTATCTTAAACAACTTTTGCGAAAGGTGATCGGGTCAAACAAACAGCACTTAGGCATTAAGAAAGGCATGAAAACGTGGAGGGTATCACTTTTATGCGGTTGGAGAATCTACCTTTTAGGCCAAGCCTTTCAACTTTTTCACAAAAAAGCATTCTTTTGATTATTGATTACATTCAAGTAATACTCGATTGCCAAAATGCGGTTGGTAAATAGTCATTCAAAGGCCCCGTTTGGTAATCTATTTACAGAGAAATTCTTTTTAAAAATGAATAAAATGAGATGGATGATATGTAAAGCAGAAATAAGTTTCAAACTTTTTTATGAAAAAATGAAGAAAAAAATTATTTTGTAGTGAGTTTTTTTATTTAAATAATTGATATGATGTAAAAAGTTGAAAAAATTAAAATATTTTGATGTTGACTGATTTTTTTTTTAAAGTAGTGAAGAAAAAGAGAGGGGAGAAGAAAGAGTTTATCAAGTAGGGCCAAGTCTCACAACATTCTTTGTTACCGCTTATTCTACTGGCGACTTTCTTATTGACTAGTATTTTTTGAGCACTAACAATAGATTTTGTAAATTTAATTATTTTCTTAAATTGAGAAAAAGAAAACTCTTATAAAAAAAAAAAAACCAACAATAGAGTCATAGGCTTCCTTTAAGTGTTTCTTAAAATAAGAAAAACTTAAGAGAACCAAAAGTGCTTTTCATTTCCTCTCTTTCATGTTTCTTTACTCTAATATTGATTTAAAAGAATATTTAAATTGATTTCTCTTTTTCTTATCATTTATTTGAAAGAATATTTAAATGGTATAGGAAAAGAAAATAGAAGTTTTGTGAAATTTATTTGAATAAAAAAGTAAATTGACTTCTTAAATTTAAAAAAAATCTAAACAAGGTTGTTGTTAGTACTTTAGATTTCTCCCTTCATAATGGCAAAGATCCCCCCTTGATAGTGTTTTGATGCCCTTTCTTTTTTTTCTTTTTTTCTTTTTTTTTAACATACTGTTGTTTTTGTTTTATGTTCTGGTTTGTATTTGTTATGATACTATCTCTTATAAATAAATAAATAAAAAGTTAAAGTTCAAAATGAGGTTGGACAAGGATGGACTTGGCTTAGGTGGTAGATATTTTATAGTTTTCACAACAGTCAACAATTAATTTTAAGTTTTTAATGAGATAGAAAGAGTAAAATTAAATATAGACTATTGAAAAAATTACAAAAAAAAAAAAAAAAAAAAAAAAAAAAAAAAAAAAAAAATCTTTTACAAATTTTTTACCCCACCCAAACCAAACCAAACAAGAGTTTGCCTCTAGCTCAGCCAAATCCTATTTTTAAATCTCTCATTGAAAAAGTAAAAAGGTAGGGAGGTACAAAGACATTGATGCTCATCACCACATGTAACTTTTGTGAATTGTGCCATAAAAACTATGATAAGAATGAACATTTGCAAATGTCAATGTCAATGACACATCCCCACATAGCCCTATGATATTGATGTTTATATACTAATAGCTCTTTATGCATAAATTAACAGACCAACTATGCATGCCCCTCTCTCTCTATCTATATATATATAGTTATAGAGAGAGAGAGAGAGAGAGAGAGAGAGAGAGAGAGAGAGAGAGAGAGAGAGATTAATTAGATTAGGGCTTGTCTTAATATAGGTAGGTTGATAGTGGAAGGATTTTGGGAATGGGACAGGCAACAGCATACCATGTTTCTTCTAGATTGAGCATAATGTGATAGTAAGCTAATTAAGATTCATGATTATATTTTTGTTCTTTCTTGTTTGTATTGTTTACTTTCTTGCCGTCATACTAACCTAGAATCAAACCAGTTAAACCAGTTAAGAATCTCCATTATTATAAAAAAAAAAAAAAAAAAAAAAATAAAAAAAATAAAAATTAAAAATTATTTTAATAGAATATAGAAGAAATTTAAATAAGCTATTAGATGCAGATTTTGAAAAGTTGTTAGCTAAGGTAGAAAAAGTAGGCTTTAGTTAACTATTTTGCATTTTTTTTAAAAAAAAAAAAAATGTAAATAAATAACTATGAATGCTATTACAGCCTCTGTTCTCTAAATTTTTGCTCAGGAAAAATAAAAATAAAAATAAAAAACAAAAAACGAAAAAACAAAGTAGTTGAATTTTCAATATGTCAACAATATTACATACTCAGGAAAGGTTTAGTATACTCCTTGTTCGTGTTGGTTGCAAGCAACAAACGCAGCACAGTCCTATTATAAGAATTAAGTTATGATAGGATCCATCCATACAAACCCATAACATCTCATCTTTTCTAAAAAATAATATAAAAAATAAAAAAACTACACATAAACCTTTGGGGTAATTACCTTTTTCCTCCATGAATTACCAAAAAATGCGCAATGCCCCCATGAACTACCAACTCGACCAAAATAGAGCATTCAACTACCAAAGACAACCATTTTCCCCCCTTCCGTCAGTCAAAGGGGTTAAAACAAACGGTCAACGGGTCATGTGCCGTTTTATATGGGGGCATGTTGGAAGATGATAGTAGTTCATGGGGGGAAAAGAGGAAGATGGTAGTAGTTCATAGGGGGAAAAGAGGAAGAAAATGAGGGTAAAACGGCGTGTGACTGACGGAAGGGGGGAAAATGGTTATCTTTGGTAGTTGAATGCTCTATTTTGGTCGAGTTGGTAGTTCATAGGGGCATCGCGCATTTTTTGATAGTTCATGGGGGGAAAAGGTAATTACCCCTAAACCTTTTCATCTCTCACCCTTGTTGCAATGCATTTCCGGTCTTTCAATTTGTTTAATGCACCTATCATTAGGGTTACAATGTTTCCACCCGATAGCAATTTTTATTAAGTCAGACGGCAACCGCATCACGTGACTCACACGTGATGTGAAAATAACCATTACACTTCATAAAATATTTAAAATTACAACCATACCCTTAATTTAAAAAACCCGTAACTTAAAAAAATAAATTAAATAACAGAAACAATAAAACAATAGTTAGATCTGCGAAGACTCACGGCTGGCCGTTGATCATTGTTTTTTCTTCATATTTTCTATTTTTTTTTTTGCTTATTTTTCGTTATTTCTAGATTTGTTGCTTTATTTAAGGTTTTTTCCTGAATTTTTTTTTTTTTTCTGAAATTTTTGGCCTTTTTTCTTTCTTTTGTATTTTTATTTTTCTCAATTTGTCTTCCTCAATGTCCATTTTACTCTCCATCCGCTAGGATTTAACAGAAAATCATAACACAAGTGAAATATTACAACCCTAATGGTAGATCGATAGGGTATATTAAACAAATTAAAAGATTTGGAGACATTGCAACAATGCCAACAAAGGTGTTAAATTTTGAAAATTAAGTGTAATCTCCTATTTTTCTATATAATGACGAAGTTATTCACAAATACAAGAAATTCAAATAAATCTATACTCTCTCTCTCTCTATATATATATATATAGACTCCCATGAGCTGATTGCAATGCACATGAGCTGATGAGCACAATAAAGGTGATCATTTGGCATTGACTCTTTATGAGTGGGTAACCTTTAGGCTTTGCAAGAAAGAAAAGGTTGTGGGATCTTTAGACTCTGTTCAACGGTAAAAGACGACAAAAAAAAAAAAAAGAGAAAGAAAAGTAAAGAGGGTAAAAGCCAAGCAATCACAGATGGAAAGAGTGAATATAATACTCAGCAAATATTTGCATGTGATCAGGATCCAAAGAGATGGAGAAGAACAGTAGCTTCTTTCTTCCTGTGTTTATTAAATTAACCCTTTCTTTTTCAATGGAATCTTTTTCTTTCTTTGTACCAACCAAGAAGAAATGTCAGAAACCAACACACATTGTATCGTGCGTTTTTTATATACAATAAGCATGCAAGATTCCCCATCAAACGGGTTGGATCATGAATTCCCGCTCTTGAAAACTGGCTTACAAGAAGAGTTTGTCTTTAAAAAAAGAGACTGCGAAATCTAACTGCACCGACCAAGCAGGCTTTATCCGTTACACTTTTTCTTAAGCCACCTTAATTTTATTAAAATTCAAGCAACCTAATTTCAAAGATATCCCAATCCCAAATCATAGATTAAGAGGCTAGGGGGGTTTGACAACCCTTTTTTACCCTCTTTCTTGCTTTTTACTTTAAAAAAAAAAAAAAAAAAAAAAAAAAAAAAAAAAAAAAAAAAAAAAAAAAGGGAGAATGGAGAAGTATTTCCTAACCCCACTTAAAAATGAGTGCAACTTTTGAAGTCGGATATTATACCAAAATTCATGCAAAGTTGACATGTCATAAGACACCCACGTGTAGAGCTGACATGTTTGTTTCTTATACAATTCGCACAAAACTTTAAATAAAAAAACAAATTTTGTCTTGCCTGTGCTCTCTGAAAAATGCTAGGAAGTTGGTTTTGAAAAAGAGACTTAATAGACATATCTTTTGGACATTTCGTTTACATCTCTCTTTTTAAATTAATTATTTGATATGCATGATCCATATGCAATTTAAGTAATTTTACATGTTATATAAATATTCTTCAAGTGTCCATCTAATAATGAGGTGGCTTTTAAAATTATTATTTAATCAAATTCACCTTTTGATCAATCGGATGCCCAATGATGATTAGAAACCGCCTCATTATTTGATGGGACACTTGATGGACATTTATACGACATGTAGAATTGCACTACAGGATATGTATTAGAGATAGATGTAAAAAAATTAAGAAAAATTATATTTTAGCCCCCCAAATTACCATCCATTTTGTAACTAGCCCTACAAACTGTCAACACTCCGACTCCGGCCTCCCAAACTACCAAAACCTTTGAAAAATATCTCATTTGGCGAAATATTCCCATACTACCCCTGCCACGTGTCATTTTTCAATTAAAAAATAATATTTTTTTATGGTTTTTCCGCTTCTCACAACTGCTCTTTCCACATCTCCAAATATTTGGTGCCAAATCATTAAAAATAAAAATAAAAAAGTAAACTAAAAAAAAATAAGGAAAATGGGCCCTAGGGGAATTTTAGTTTTTTTATTTTTTTTTTGTTTTTTTTTTATTTTTTTAATTGAAAAATTACACGTGACAGGAATAATATGTGGATATTTCACCAAATTAGGTATTTTTCAAAGGTTTTAGCAGTTTGAAGGGTCGAAGTCGAAGTGTTGACAATTTGTGAGGCTAGTTACAAAATAGGTAATAATTTATGGGGCTAAAATGCAATTTTCTCAAAAATTATTTGTCTTTAGAAAGAAGCAAAAAGGGGTTAAAATTGGTTGACTCCAAAAAGGGACCTTAAAAGGGTTACCAAGCGAGTAATTCTACATGTACAGTAAATGTCTATCAAGTGTCCATCAATAAATGAGGTGACTTTTAATTGATGGACACTTGCACGTGGAATTACTCTTATCAAACTGACTATCTAATTTTATAAGACTCAAGAGGTTGGAGATTCCTAAGGGCCTTTGCCCCAATTGGCATTTCTTTTTTCAAAAAATTCAAAAAATAAAATAAAAAAATAAAAAAATCATATTTTGTCAACTTATTTAGATTTAGTTCTATGTTTTCAAATAATGTCATATTATCATATTTAGTCCTATATTTAGACAAATCATATTATCTATGTTTTATCAGTTGAAAATCAATGACAAAAAGTTACTTTACTTTAACCGAAAGATTAATTGAACTATATTAAAAGGTTCAAAGTTCATTTTCGGGGCTCAAAAATTTCTAGGGTTAGGTTATCAACAAAAATTCTATGTTTCTCATACTTATGAAACTACATCTAACTATAAAAAGGAGTAGAAATTGTACTAAAAGAGACCAAGATGTGGACATCCAGGCTTGAAGAAAACAATTACATACAAAAAAAAAAAAAAAAAAACCACTAATATCCCACACACACACACACACACACACACACACACAAGGATTATGGTATGAATCAGAACAGAGAAAATTAACAGAACAATTACAATACAGACATGTGTCACATGGACCAATTTCCATCCAGTTCTACTGGAGATCCATATCAAGACATTCTCCACTTCAACTCTTGCCAGGAAAATGATCATAGAACAACTAGTTTTCTATGCAATGGCTCTCCAGAGGAGCCTCCAACTCCACCATGATGATGATCATGATCATGATCATGAAAAAGAAGAGTCAAAATTCCTACCAAACACAACACAGAACCCACAAGAAGCTTGTCGTACCGCTCCACCCAATGAAACTTCAGCTGACTGGCACCATAAAATGACAGAGCCACCAGTGATGTCATCACAGTGATGGTGCTGCAAATCCAATATCAAACTATGTCAAAGCTACATAATGGCAACCAAGTTTCCATAATTTTAGTTTCAGACCCTGTATTCACATTCATATTAAAAATAATAGCAAATCAAAAAAGAGACACACAGGATGAGGAAGAAGAGGAAAATTCAATTAAGTTTACGTGTATCCCTGCCTGAAGGAACCCTTTTAGGGGTTTGCAAAGCTTCTTTGCTTCAAATCAATGTTAGGACAATCTGAGAAACTTATTACTTTCTTGCATTGTTTTTAAAAATTCTGACAACCAAGTCATAAACAGATAATCAAATAGATCCAAACAAACACTCAAATCTAATGTAATGTTAATGATACCTGAATAATAGCACAATGATAGCGAGCACCATCATGGAAGACGAATTTCCAACAGCAAGGAATACCGGAAGTGTGGTTGCACAGGGTGACAATGCAGGAACGAGGACAAGCCCAGCAACAGCCATTTTCTCCATGGGTTGGTTATGAGAATGACTGTGACCACCCTTTCCAGTCAGAAACAGCAAGACATAACTACCACCAAGAATTACAAGCAAAAGTGAAGCTAGTTTATGCACTGTTTCTTCACCAGCAATAGTATTTGCCATGGTGATCGCCGTTATGCCAAGAAGTGAGGTGGACACTACATGCAAAACTGCTCCGAATGCAGCTGCATTAAAAGAATAAAAATAAAGACGTTTGTCAAAGCACTGATTACAAAAGTTATTTTTCTTGATATGATTTTTTTTTTCCCTTTTTTAAGTATAATCTTATACCGTAAAATATTTATCAGTAGACCATTCAATCTCACTTACAAGAATCTAATTTCTACTTATACTTGTGAACTCAATCCTCAAACAGATCAAGCAGTTAAAAAGTTGAGCTGGGAGCCAAACCTATGTACAATAAGGCTGGATTGATGTTACTTGAACTTAACAACCTAGCAACTGATTGAATAAATCCCCTCCAGACCAACAAAGATGTTGCATCACCACCTCTCGGACGTATATGGCAGAAATGGGCAGGTCTATGTTGGATAGATTCAGGTACCCAAACCATTTAAGCTTAGGCATAGCTAACCCAAATTTATCTACAAGTAATAAGCCAAAGAAGGATGAAAAGGATGGGCGGTTGAGAATGATACAAGGGTTATTGATTGCGTCCTTCTACTGACCTGAATTTCTTAAAAATGAGGCAAAGACTAGTCTTTTTAGAAAAATCAAGTGCGCATTAACAGGAAACAATGACGCAATAAGAACTGAAAAACTTAACATTCAGTAAACATATAATAAATAACAAAAAATAATAGAATGTATAGATATCTTATCTGTGAAACTCAATAGGCTTACTGAAAAGATAGTGACAAAAGGCAACTAATTGTATGATGTGGCTCCACAAATCCAACATTAACAAATAAATAATATGATCAATGCCATCAACACATATGAAATTGGTTCCTATGGAGATTCAAGTGTAAATAGTTTCTTCACACTTACGATTGGAGGCAGAGATAGAATGACAGCAAAGCCCACCCAACCTTTCCATGACACAGCATATGCTATTTGCAAAGTTAGCGCAGTACAAGAAACATTATGATTGTAGCATTTAGGCCCCATGAACCTAAACAATGTAACAGATATGCTCATGGGTTACAGATTGATACAAGTTGGCCAACAAGCAGAAACAAGGTATCCAAGCAGCACAATTAATGTCTAGGAGCTGAAATGGCCAAGTGTCCAAAAGGATCTATGTATTGAGAGCACAATTTGATGGATGGGCAAGCCTGCCAATGATCAATTTTCCTCTTTTCATAAACCATTTAGGCATAATTCTTTTAGTGGAGTAGCTTGCCCCTTATTCCCAAGAATTAAATATCAATTAAATGGTCACATCAGAACTCGCAGAATGCACCTCTTATCAAGCTTGCTAATATTCTCATAATTTTTTTTGACAAGTAATAATCAGTCTTATTAAAAGCACAAGGCGCCCTTAAGTACACCGGAAGTATACAAAAGAAAACACCTAACTAGAAAAATAAAAACAAACAAGAAAATCGACAAAACTAAGCGACAGTGGAGACACAAAAGCCACTGTCCAAAAATACAAAGTATGAAAAAACGAAGCTAAAATATCCTCCAAAGACCTCTCCAAATCCTCGAAGCACCTGTTATTTCTTTCCTTCCAAAAACACCAAAAAAAGGCAGATTGGCACCATCTTCCAGACGTCCACCAACAAGCAAACAGTTCAATAACACTTCTAGGCATGCCCAAGACAAACATAAGCGAGTAAAGAGAGCACTCCATAAAGCGGAAGCCACATCGCGCAGTGAAGAAGAAGGTGATCAACTAATTTCCCACTTCTTTAACACATGAAACACCTATCCACCATAATAACTTGTCACTTCCTGAAATTATCCAAAGTGAGGATCTTGCATAGGGCCGCTGACCACGCAAAAAAAATCCGCTCTCGAAAGAGCCTGAGTCTGCCACACATTCTTCCAAGGGAAGAGACCCAGCCAATGAGCTAAAGAATGACTTGACCTTGAACAAACCTCTTTTGGACAAAAGCCACCAAAACCTATCTTCACTACCTCTTTTCACAATGACTGAGTGCAACACCTGGAAAAAAGAAGCAAAAACATCCACTTCCCAATCATACGCCTCTCTTGAAAAGCTCACGTTCCACTGATTAGAGCCACCCAAAATCTCCAGATTCTCCACAACTGAGGCATCCTTTACCCGAGCAATACCAAACAAAGCAAGAAAAGCTTCCTTAAGAACTGTATCCCCGCACCACAAATCATGCCAAAACTTGGTCCTACCCCATCCCCCACCTCAAATCTAGAGAACCCTAAGAATGTCTCCCACCCTTTCATGATGTTCTTCCACAACCCCACCCCAAAGGCACCTACAGGATCAAGGGAGCACCACTCACCCCATAAAATGCCAAACTTAGAATCCACTGCAACTCTCCACCAAGCTTCTCTCTCAATCCCGTAACGCCACAACCATTTTCCTAGTAGAGCGCAGTTAAACATCAACAAATTCATGATACCTAGCCCACCCTTTGAAATTGGGGTACAAACCTTTGGCCAACTCACGAAATGATATTTGAACTCTTCCCCAAGCTCACCCCATAAAAAATCCCATTGAAACTTCTCAATGCGAACAGCAACACTCGCCGAGAGAGGGAAGAGGGACAAATAATACGTGGGTATATTGGTGAGGGTACTCTTGATAAAGGTGACTACCACCCTTTGAAAGGTATAATCTTTTCCAACTAGCCAATCGATGTTCTATCTTCTCGATAACACCATCCCAAATATGAATAGACTTATAGGAAACCCCCAATGGAAGACCCAAATACTTCACTAGCAGAGTGGCAACCCCACACCCAATTAACTTTGACTTAGCCAAATTAGCCTTCAAGCCCGAAGCAGCTTCAAATTGAAAGAAAAGGCTCCACAAATAATGCAACTGAGAGGAACGAGCACTGGAAAAAATTAAAGTATTATCGCCAAACAGAAGATGAGAGAAAGAAGCATTGCCTACTTTGAAGCCTTCTAGCAAACCCCCACTAACTGCAACAGAAATCATGCGACTCAGACCCTCCATCACAAAAACAAACAACAAGGGTGAAAGAGGATTCCCTTGTCTCAACCCACGTGAGCTACTAAAAAAACCATTAGGAGAGCCATTGAATAACACCGAGAACCGCACAAAGGAAATACAATGAACAATCCATGAGCACCATTTTGCCCCAAAGCCACACATTCTCAGCATATACAAAAGGAAATCCTAATTAACATGATCATATGCTTTTTCTAGATCCATTTTACAAATCATGCCTGACTCCCTAAATCTTAATCTACTATCAAGGCATTCGTTGGCAATAAGGATTAGATCAAGGATTGGCCTACCCTTAATAAGGCACTTTGTGATTTGGAAATGACCTTCTCCATAACCGCCTTCATCTATTTGCTAGAACTTTAGCAATAATCTTGTAAATACCTCCCACAAGACTAATAGGCCAAAAGTCTTTGAGATCAATAGCACCTGAAATGTTCGGAATAAGCGAAATAAACGAAGTATTAATGCTCTTTTCAAACAAACCTCCACCATGAAAGTCACTAAACACCTCCATAATGTCCACACTCAAAAACATCACAGCATGCATGGAAGAAAGCCATAGAAAAGCCGCCAAGACCTAACGCCTTATCGCCATTCATAGCTGACACTACCTTCCTAACCTCCTCCTCAAAAGCTCTCTCCAACCAACTAGCCTCTTACTCCAAAATAGAATCAAAGGAAATATCATCCACCATAGGCCTCCACCTACACTACTCGGTAAAATGTTTTTATAGAACTTGACAATGTGCTTGGCAGTTTCAGTTTGATTAGAAGATGGAGTATCACCAATCAATAAGGAGTCCAAAGAATTGAATCTTCTATTTGAGTTGGCTATGGAATGGAAGAATTTAGTGCACTTATCACCTACCTTTAACCACAACACTCTTGATTTCTGCCTCCAACTCACCTCCTCCATAAGAGAACATCTCTCTAACTCTTTGACAACCTCTGCCTTCTTCAATAACTCCTCACCTAAGGCCCTATATTCTTCTACAGCATCAAAAACTTGAAGATCTTCAATAAGCTTCCTCTTTGCAAATGATACATATTTACCATCTAGATATAATTATTTTAGTGGAGTAGCTTGCCTCTTATTCCCTAGACCTAAAATATATTAAATGTCATCACCCACAAAATGGACCTCATATATATATATATATAAACTTAATTTTCAAATTTTAGAGGCTGCTAAAGCATACCTACATAGGACACAATCAGCTATCTAGATAATGTTACCCACAGTGTGTTATGTAGTGGGCTATAGCTTTGAAAGTTCGTGGGGACAACGAGCTCTGGTTCAAATGATACTCCCTCCCTCCAGCGTAAGAATGGAGTAGAGGGTGAAGTTGTGGGTTCAAGACCCACTTCATGCATGTATGAGACTATGAGTCAAAAATAATAATAATAATAACAATAATAATAATAATAATTAAAAGCTATTGCGTAACTTGAAAACATGATCTACATATAGATTTCGAGTTATAGGGGCATTTCATTTCTACTTAAATCTAAAGCAAAAATGCTCTAGTAGTCCCTGAGGTTTCACATTTTATCAAATTTCTTCTTAAGGTTTAAAAGTTATCAAATAACTCCATCTATTTGCATTCCGTTAACTTTTTAACGGTGATGTGTGACATGTGACCATCAAGTCAATAAAAAGCACATATTCAGACCATCCATTCAGCTAGCTACATCAAACACGGCATGCTAGACACACCACATCATTGACACGTTAACCCAAAACTTGAAAAAAAAAAAAAAAAAAAAAAAAAAAAAAAAAAAAAAAACCATCTATTATGGGAAGGGGTGGTCGTGCCCACAACAAGGGGCCACACAGCCACCCCCCTCACATAACAGAGGGGTGAACATGCGACCACCCCAGCCAGAATACATGGCGGTGGGCACGCCACCTTTCCATAGGTGATTTTTTTTTTTTAAAAAAAAAAAGAAAGTTATGGCTGAAGTGGCATGTCCAGCGTGGTGTGTGTATGATGTAAGCTAGCTGATTTGATGGTCTAGACACGTGTCTTCTTTTATTGGGCATGACGTGGCCACTGGCCATCAGGCCATGTGTCACTCGTCACCGTTATAAAGTGAACATAAGGGAAATGGAGGGAGTTATTTGATAATAGTGCAAAACTTAGGGATTGATTTGATAAGTTTTAAACCTTAAGGAGCGATTTGAAAAAAGGTAAAACCTCAAGGACCACTGGAGCTTTTTCCCTAAATGTAATCCAAATCCAGCATTTATCTGTACTTCTTACTCAAATAAGTAATGTGAGTGCTTACTGACAACTAAGAACAGAAAGGTTATACAAAAGAGATCTTCTAATCTGATCTTTCTAGATTTATAGAAGTCTTGTTCGCCATAAATTATCAAGACAGCCGACACATCCGTTAATTAGTTTCAACAGTTCAGAAAGAAAGGCCTTGCATAAGCTTCATAACAGATCTGTTAATGTAGTAATGACAAATGGATGCCTGGAACCGGGAACCCCATCAACCTGTTTTGCATACAAATCAACAGACAAATTGGGCGCAACATTTAAACTACTTTTGTCCAGTTAAAGTCACACCAATCCAAACCAATTTTCCCACTATTACAAACCATCAATGCCTACAACAGAGCCAATGCTTAAAAAGCTTTCAGTGCTGGGTTTCTAAGAACAAGAAAAGTAATTCCTCAAACAGTCGTAAGAGATACAAGACTGTAGAAGAACTGAAACAGAAAGCAAACAAATTGGATTGTATTTCTACATGCAAATTCAAAGTGAACAGAAAGCGGCTTTGCAATTCAAGATAGCTTTAGCCTTCCAAGATGATCAATACCCATTAATCGAATTACAGATCTGACTCAATTCTCATATCAAAACACAGTTGAGATCCCTCCACAAATCTAAGCCGCTTAGAAATCGTAGGAAAAGAAATCGAAAGGAGCCGGGGAAACCAAAAGCCCCTCTAGAGCAACAAAAAAAATGTAATGTAATACTTTCCTAAAGTGAAATATTTGCTTCTTGGTTTTATATTTGTTTTTGGGAAAGAAACAGAACAATTCCAGACACTACGCTGCATCCTTTTAACTCTTCTGGGATGTCTTAGATGCATGAATATTCAATGAATAAAGAAATGAAATCCGAGATGAGAAAATGGGGGGGACTCACTAACGAGGAGAGTGCGGGAAAGGGTCCACTTCTGGGCGCGACCGACGATGGAGAAAGGCAGCCAATGGGTGGGAATGAAGGAATGCAGAAGAGAAACGGTGGCAATTCCTCCGATTGTGGACAGATCTTCGGCGCTGAAACCTCCCATCATCCCCACGCCAAAAGGAGGAGTGTATTATTTTCTTCAACTATTTTGTGGTTCTTGCAGACAACTCTCCCCAACACCACCTTCTTACGATCTATCTCCAACTGGCGCCCACCTACATCGATCACATTAATCTTGCTTTCTTCTTCTCTCTTCAACGCCTCACCCAAAACCATCCTTTTTTTTTTTTTTTTTCTTTTTAAATAATTAATTTTGTCAAAGTTATTTTGCAAGAATAAAAGTAAACTGTCATAAGTAGTTTACAGTTTTACCCCTGCCAACTCCACTCCATTTATAAGAAAATATGGACATGTAGAAAAATAAAATGATTTTTTTTTTTTTTTTTTTATATAAAACACCGAGTAATGTTAGAAAATATATTTTTATTAGAAAATTATTTCGCAATGTTAACATGGTAGTCCTAACCAATTCTTAATTATTATTTTTTTTATAACAAATACTGATCTAAGAGTTGGTTATGACTGTCACATCTAAATCATGAGATAATTGTATATATATATATATATATATATATATATATATATATATATATATATATATATATTTTCCATTTTAAATATATATATTTAATATAAAAGCCAAAAAGTGCTAAAACAAAATTGATAGCCTTGTCATGCTTAAAGCATTGTTTCAATAACCTCGAGAGTGGTCATATTAAAAGTCTAAATCATGTTTAAAAGGACAATTGCCTTCTCCACTCCTAATCTAGTATTACCGTTTCAAGATGAATTGGATTAGGGTAATCATATTCTACGATAGGAGCATAAGTAGCCAATATGCAACCCAATCACCTAGTATTGCGAATGGGGTATGATTTTATTAATTTGTTGATTGTATAAAGAAAGGCCAAATTCTTGCTGCTTTCCCTTCTTTTCTTTTTTTTTTCTTTTTTTTTTTTTAGTAAATTCTTCCTTTTTCTTAACATCCGGTAACAACGAAAGTAAGTAAATGACAGGAAGCAACAAGAGAAGGAATAATATGGTTGGCACAATTTGCAAAGGCGATATGAATCCATCATAATATTAGCGAGTTAAAATTGAGAAATTTATTCATTTAATTAAATAGGTTGGTTAGAATTGACATATAGAGTATTATATCTATGTATCAATATGATTCGAACTTGACACGTGCCATTTAAGATTGATAATTTTTTACACGACCCGTGAACTCAACATAAAATTAACGGATTAGGATTGAGAGGTCTAATTCATTTAATAAAATAGGAAAGGTTATGGTTGACCAATATAATCTTATATCTATGCCTCGACACAACCCAAACCCAATCCATGAACACGAATTGTCACCCTTAAATAATAAGATATTTTTATGTTTGGCGCTCGAAGGAAAAAAAAAAAAAATAACCATATTCAATCAAAGACAAGAGACCAAGTCTCTAATATCAAAATGGTAATCTGAGAGGTAAGAAAAGGTTTTGCATTAGGATTTTAATAGAGTTAAACAAAGAAAATTGAATATATTTCAAGATTTTAGAGCCACTGAAGACCTTGTTGTAAGTAAAAACAATAATTTTTAAAAAATAAGAGACGATGAACAGTCCAGGTTCTAATACCATGTAAGCTCTTAAAACGATACCGTTGGACGGTAGTCAAAGATTGTTCTAACAGTGTTGATCGTTCAAACACTAGTAAAGACCATTCTAACGATGTCTACCGTTTGAACAGTGCTCAAGAGCCATTCTAACGGTACCTAACTGTTCAAACACTAGTAAGAGATCATTCTAATGATTGGCCGGCAATCTTGGAAGGAATATGAACTCAAATACAAAGTTGATGTCACTTTGATATATGAAAGATCTACTTTGATACATTTAAAAGCGAGATCTTTTATGATCAAACTCTCGATGTGTTTGGTGATCACATGTGGCATTGTGAAAATACTACTCCTTAATATAGAATTCATATTATTTTGATTTTTTTTAAAAAAAAAAAAAAAAAAAAATTCCCATTCAGATCAAAGATTATTTTAAACTCTTGGGTCTTAAGTATTTTTAGTAAAGAGTTACTAAAATTAAAGGAAATCAAGAGTATAATAATAATAATAAAAAAATAAATCGTAGACTCAAAAATTAAGAGATAGTAAAATAAAGTAAAAATAGGTTTACATGACTTTAATTTCATTATAAATATTTCTTTTTACTTTTTGTAATTTTTTATTTAAAGATAAAGTTGTAGTTTCATAATGACCCTGCCAGAAAAAATGACTGTAATAATATCTCATGGGGTTATTTGTTCATTTTGAAATCCCATGGAATTATTTATCACAAGGTCAAATCACATACATCAATTTAGCATATTTTCCTAATATTTAACTATACCAAATACGAAAACAATATAGAAAATGTTTTTTAAAATATAAAAACGAAAACCTAAGATTGATTTTTCTCATCATCAACTCATGCAAGTTGCAACCAGACATTTCTAACCCTTTCCTTTACCTTTACTCCCCTTAATTTCAAGTAGGCTTCAGAAATTCAAGTTGTCGTGTCAATCCATTTAATTAATTTAATAAAAAATGTGTAATTATCGCGTCATAAATATATTATAAACGGATTGATAAGTCATAAACGGATTGATAGGTCATAAACGAGTCATTAACAGGTTGACAGGTTATAAACGGATTATAACCTAAACCCAAACCCTATATATTCGTATCGTGTTCATATCGAATTCGCGAATCGTGTCTAAATTGCCAAGTCTAATTTCAAGGCTAAGGCAAATCAATTTCTAGAAATATTTGGAAGGATTACTCATATTTGATCAAACCTTTTTAGTCAATGCTTCGTTTGAATGGTTAACGTTCTCTTCAGTAAAAAAATTTAACAAAATTCCGTTCATTTTTAATTACTGCAAAACACTTTTCAGATAAAAGAAATTAAGATCCAAATCTTACGGTAGCATACAAACTAGAATATAAAAATATTTGGTCCAACACAACACTACCAAAAATACCATCAAAGCAGAGCTTAGTCTCTAATGAAGTATTCCTGTTAACAACATAAACGCTTGCCTTGAAGCCAAACATGCCTCCTCTCGATTTGAAAAAACAAGATAAAAACCCCAAAATCTAGACCTGATACAATTCACGGCTTAATGATCACCAGGCATGCTCTTGATGATATCAGAATCACCTGAAAACCCAACAAACATTAAAAGGTTCAGAACAAACTACATAGTTTAGGACTACGAAAAGATATCAATTGCTCAACTACATACCAGGATCAATAATGCTGAGGCAGCATACTCTGTAATATTTTCCACAAGCAGTCCCCAAATCCACATTGTCTGAAATACCAAATTAACCATTTTAGGACAAGTTCATAATAAGGGAGCTCAGGTAAAAGAGTACACATCCTCATTGGCAGGTTACTTGCATTAAAGAGTCCAAGAGCCAAAGAAACAGCAAGAAAATGATAATACAAACATAACCGTTTCACATTAATTTGCTAATAATGTAGAAGAAAAGAGAACACAAATACTAAACATCAACCAGCAGTCCAGATGGTAGAGAATGATGATCGATAATTAAATTGCAGAAAGCACAGACAATTCATGCTAGTCTCTCATCTCAAAAAGCAAATCTAAAAAAATGTTACGAATAAAACTACGACTATGACACCTCAAATCTTATTCATGTCATCTAAGTAGCTTCAACAGTGCTAAGCAAACTGCTAAATCAAACTTTATAACTCAGTAAAACACAACCTTAGACATAATATAAAGTACTGCATAGGATATAAGCCAACTTGCACTTTATAACTCATTCATGTCACTATATAAATCTCTAACAATAATGCTATACTTCACACCAGCTGACATGGCATGTTTGAAGTGGCTTACACTTCTTCTTTTTTAGGAGGGAATTGACATTATAAGCCACTTAAAACACATCATGTTAGCAAATGTGACAGAGGTGTGATAAATGAGCGTGGAGAGTAGCATTATTCATCTCTAACTCCATACATAATGCAAAACCTTAGACAAATAATAAAATAAGTCAGTAATTGGATAAATGTTTCATTTTGCATGAGAAACAGACAGGCTAAACCATCCATTTCACCTTACATCCATTTCCACTTCCCATCATATCTAAACCATCTATTCTGCACCTTGGCGACAGGCTTCCTACCAACCCTATTGAATTCACACTTCAGCACCCCAGCTTTTTACCATGCTTGAAGCCTCTCAACACTGGTAAAATATCTACCTCTTTTCTTCGGCCAGACAGCAACTAATCCTCAGATCGCATTCTCCTCTTAGGGTTGGAAATCCATAAGACAATATTCTAGTATCTCCTTCATGAGCCTAATGTAGCACGTACCTCAAACATGAAGTTAAGGGGTATAATAACTGATTTGTTTTCATTTGACTCCTCATATGTAAAGTTGAATGGCTTGTTTACGTGTGTTCCCTTTCCCTCTTTTCTTAGGGCAAGAAATTAAAGGATAGAAAAGTGATCGGATTATGGAGAAAAAAAACATATCCAAAAAAAATAGGTTGCAATTAGGGAGTTCCACAGCTTCCCCTTTCACGTAGGTTGTTACTCTTGATTCTTTCAAGCTACAGTATTCTGAGAAAATATATAGAAGGCATAAAGGATCTATTTAAAATATTTTACTCATTCATTACTCACATATTTCTCTTACTTTGCTTTTTCTGAGAAGTTTTTGTAACCTAATATTAAAAACCCCTGGGGGAGTCCTGAGTTTTTTAGCTCAACGTAGATTATGAGGATAAGAGAGATGATAGCCATCATTTACCAAACGAAAAATATTCAAGATAAAGTGAGACTTAGATCGATTTTCAAAGGCAACATGAATTAAGTTTTACAAAACTATGTAAGCATAGATTTGAAAGAGCATACTGGGCAGGTTTATCAAGTTCATTGAGGAAATTAAAGTCCTAAAAAAAAACAGTCCACTGAAAAAAAAAACACATGAATCATGTAAAGGGCCTCTAAAAGAATAAAATGGTGAACCTATCTAGAATAATTCCTTGTCCAATTTCTTAAGAAATACTTTTTTTTTTATAAGTAAGAAGATTTTATTAAAAAGTGTAAGGCGCCCCTAAGTACACCGGGAGTATATAGAGGAACCAGCAAAGCTAGCCCACAATAGAAAAAACCCAACCAAACCCACAAGGATCAACCCTAAAACCTGAAACCCACAAGGAGCACCCAGGGCACAAAAAACAGAAGAAGCCCCCCATCAAACACCCAAACCTGCCCCGAAAGCACCCAAACCCAACAAACCCCCCAAAACCAGCAAGAAAACCCGAACAACCCTCCCAAAAAGACACCCACAACCCAAAATACATAAGAAGATCAAGCCCAAAATACAAAGCAAACCCGAAATACAAATACTTGAAACAGGGAACAGTCTAGAAAAATTGAAGAAAATGGAAAATCAAAGTTAATCACTATAATAATAAATACAAGGTAATACAGGTATTATGTCTAAGAAAACAACAAATATATGAAAGCCTAAATAAATACTATTTCTACTGATTATGCAGTAGCCACAGGAATGGCACATCATATTTAACACAATCTCTGTGCCCAGCCAAATATACATTATTTAACCCTGGAAATTCCTGATTGGCTAACAAATAAAAACAGTGAAAACTATACAATTTATATATATAGAAGTGAAAGTCCACTATTAAAAAAAACAAAGCAATAAGAACAGAAGAAAGAACACCGTCATTGAGAAATGTGAAATGAATAGAGGCCCAGGAGAAAAATACATTCTGAAACATCTAGTCCAATGTACAAAGAGACAAAATGAGGAATTTCATTTCTCAGGAAAAAAACTGAAATAGGGATGTAACGTTAGAAACTCACTTCCGTTGTAGTGGTGAACTCCAATTTTTGCTAACATAGCATAATACTCTATCTCTGACTTCCGTAGAGGAGGGCAGTTGTTGGCAATGATGATCAGCTTTCCTGTTACAAGAAGAAAGCTTGTTTTAAAAAATCATCAAAAAGCAAAAGCAAATAAGTTCAACAAACATAATACAAATATTGAGCTAACAAAATATAACACATTAATGAAGCTTTTAAACCACATTAGTTTCTGAAAATTGCTTAAACCCCAGGATTTAGGAGAAATACTTTTAACACATTGAAAGGCTTAGCTTTAAACTTTTAAGCCTAGAAATGAAGATATGAGCATAGAAAATATCCTCATTTTCCAATTTAATATCTGACAACAATATCTAATTCCTTGTCTTACCCAAAATTATAGAAAATGCTCCAACTCTTTGTTTCAACAAGAACATGAAAAATCAAAATAAAATTTATTTTGAGAAAAACCCCAGCCATTTATCAGATTGAACAAATCACAATAAAGAACAAATAAGAAAATAAAATTTAGAAAATTTATGCTAAATATTAAATAAACACAAAGTGTGCAGATGGCTCAATTGGAAAGCCTAGCAATATGACTAATAATTTCAATCTAGTTCACATTCTAGCTCAAAATTCACTAAGAGTTCATGATACACCAGTTATTAATGCAAAAGAAACAAAAATACCTTGGAATAGTAAATACCCACAAATCAGATCTAAATTTTTTTTTACCCCATTCAGAAACTAGATATACCTTTGGAGCTCCTCAGGGACTTGAGAACGGTCTTGTATCCCAAGGTGTACTTGCCACTCTTCATGACGAGGGCGAGCCTGTTGTTGATGCTCTCATGAGTCTTCTTCTGCAAGTTTCATAGCAGAAAACAAAGATAAATGCCACTGAACATGAAATCCACCATCCCTTTACGCGATGCGAGGAGAAAGTAAGGGAAAAGAAAATTCATTTCAAATCACACAGCTCACGTCCCCAGACTCTATGAAAATGAGACGTGAAACGCATCTATAGGTGGCGTGTGCGTGAGAGAGAGAGAGAGAGAGAGAGAGAGAGAGATTTACAGTCTTCTTGGCGGCCACCATGGTTGGGTGCTTTGGATGAGAGAATTACAGCACAGCACGAAGAGCCAAAGCGTTCCAATGCGGCGAAGGAACCCAAGAGTGGCAGCGAAGGAGCTCGTTTATACAGGGACGTGGATTAGGGTTTTCAACCAATTATGTGGGTCTGTTTGGCTTCAGGTTTCAGATATTCCATATCGAGAGTCTGGATAACCTTACACCAGGTTTTGCAGCATGTTAAAACCCGAATTGAAAGGGACCGCGCTATTGGTTTCGGGTCAAGGCTCGATGTTACATAAAATACAGGTACCTAATTATTAAGAATTATTCTTTATATTTTTTTAAAAAACAAAATCAATCATTTTGATAAGTAAAATAATTTATATTCTCATATTCTTCTCCTTCACGTATGGATTCAAATTCCCCATTAATAAGTGCTGGGTCATTGAAATGGAAGGAGAATGATAAAGAGAAAATTTGAACTCAGAACATTTGCTCTAATATTTTTCGATTATCTAATAAATCATTTAATGAAAGTAGATTATCTTTCCATTTCTTTCAAAACTTCCACGATCCCTTCCCGTATTAAATCACTATTTATCATAAAAACTTAAGCCGATAAAAAAAAATGAATTTAATTTATATTCTAGCAACTATCTCCCTCTCCCTTTTTATTTTTCCAAATTTATTCAGGTAATCTCTTGTAGATAGAAATAGGTTCATAAATAAAATATTTGATTTGTTTATTATTATTGGGAATAGCTAATTCCTCCCAAAATGGAGAAGAATAGCTATTCCCCAACCAATGAAATAGTCCAGGCATTTTTCTTTCCAAAAATCTTCGTGTTATCTTTTGAAAAAAAAAAAATATATATATATATATATATATATATATATATATATATATATATATATATATATATATATATATATATATATATATATATATTCTTAAGTGTTGGCCACCCCAATTAGAACTGTCAGGTACGATGCAACCCCGAGGGCCTCCAAAAGTTATGTGGCCACCCTCCAGTGCCAATTGGGGGTGACCATGACCACCCTTGATTGCACCAAGTGATCTTCGAGGATAACGTGATCACCCATAGCTTCTGATTGGGGTGGTGGCCACCCATGGAATGATTTTTTTTTTTTAGAAAATAAAAATGACTTTTGAAAAATAAGTTTTAGGATTATGTTATTTTTGAAATTTTGGGCAAACTATGATTCAACTTTAATTAAAAAAAAAAAAAAGAAAAAAAAAAGTAGTCATTCCTATATTATCACCAAACGAACGAATATGAATTCCATTCAACTTCTTCTATTTCTATTAATACACATTTTTATTCTAAATTCCAAAAGAATGGTCATTCCAATACCACATGTAGCCTTTGCTTTCTCTTTATATAGATATATTTACACACACACACAAAGAGGGAGAGAGATAGATTTCTTATATCAACTAATATCATGATGATGCATAAGATATTACTAGATTTTGGAGGCTCAGTCTCTTAGTTGCATTATCTTTCACGTATTCTTCTGCCGCACTTTTATATTCATATTATTGCATTCCAAAATGAATTAATTATTTTGGCATTGAAAGACAATAATTTCAAAAGAGAGAGAGCGACAATAATAAAACAAATACCCCCCATTTGCAGCTGGCTCTCTGAAAGGACACACATGATATTATTTATTGAGAACCAATTGTGATGTTCAGATTCCAAGGACCATACAATCAGCAACGAGTTATGATGTTTTATTTAACTCATCCAACCTTTAATTCCAAATCATTATTTGCTTATTTTCTCAAAATTAGACATCACATACCTAATTTTATAACTAAAAAGTAAAAAATAAAATAAATAAGAAAATTAATATAAGTGATAGGTATGGCCCAAGTATATATTAGGCCGGAAGGGACCCTCCCTCTTATGAAAGGAAAGTGCTCCGGCCTAGCCAAACTCCCAGGCCCATCTGGCGGTTGCACCAGACAAGAAAACCAACTCTAGAACACAAGATTTTACTTTATGTTCTGACTGAACGTTCGAAGTATTTGCCAAACATTCGACCCTTACTGCTCAATGAACATTCGAGTAGCTATCCCCGAATGTTTGTCATATGTACAATTGACTATATATCAAAAAGTACAACCTACACGTTTGGTATGTATGTCAGATTGTATGCTGAACGTTCGATTCATATACCAAACGTCCGCGGAAACCCTAACAGTACACCAAACATTCAACAAAAGTAGACCAAATTCAACAAATGACAAAACTATGTAAAAGCAACCCATTCTTATCTTTGTACTTTTGAGCCTATAAACACCTCGCCCCCTTCGGCCTATTTCCACCTTCTTTTGTTTAGTTATTCATTGTGAGTATGTGAGGGTGTTTTGAAGGTGGAATAAGCTATTTTCAAACCAATGAGGTAACTTTCTTGACTTAGTTCGTTTTTATTTGAGTTAATAGATTGCTTACTTGCTGATTTGTTGGAAGTTCTACTTAGCTTTGCATCTTTAGTTGACTTTAGATTTAATACTAGTTTAACGATGGATTAATAACTTTATGAGGTTTAACATACCAAGTTTTGTATGCAAGTATTATTATGGTTTAGGGCTCTGTTAATGATCATGTTAAGACCTTAGGACTTTGCTATAATAGCTTTTACTAGTTTTTTTGTTTGGAAATGTGTTTCTACCCAGCACTGAACATTCGACCTCCTCTGGACGAATGTTCGATGTCGAGATCGAACATTCGACAGTCAGGCAATGAGCCTATTTTAAGTTAAAGTGATGACTAAGCTGGTTATAATTAGTAATGTTGATAGAATATTTTATGTTTCTATTGCGTAGTATTCTATTTTTGAAGAGTAGAGATCCCTTAGTCTTATTCTCTGTGGAATAGGACTAGGAGGCAAACTGTGAAGTTAATTGCCAATTAATTAATTTTTTAGGGCATTACACGTGATCTGTGGTACAGATCTAGGAATGGAGACTTCCACTCAATCTAAGTAGGTAAACAACCCGTTAAACAATGACAAGATGTCACAGAGCAAGTAGATACGAATGTCTCCCTCTTCAAACAAGCAAATAACTATAAAAAAAAAAAAAAAAAAAAAAAAAAAAAAAAAAAGGAAAATTACAGTTTAGCCCCCCAAATTACCACTCGTTTTGCTTTTAGCCCCACAAACTGCCAACACTTCGACTCCGGCTCCCCAAACTACCAAAACCTTTGAAAAATACCACATTTGACGAAATATTCCCGTATTACCCCTGCCACGCGTCATTTTTTAATTAATTTTTTTTTTTAAAACTAAAAAAAATAACTTAACTTTTTTTTTTTTCAAAAAATAAAAAGGACCATGGGGTGGCCTGTGAGCCACCCCCAGAGGTGGTTGGCTGGCGCCACCTCTGGTGGTCAGGGGGTGGCTCAGCAGCCACCTCCAAACCCTAAATTTTTTTTTTTTAAAAAAAAAAAAATTAGTTTTTTAGTTTTTATTTTATTTTTTAATTGAAAAATGGCATGTGGCAGGGGTAATATGGAGATATTTCGTCAAATGGGGCATTTTTCAAAAGTTTTAGTAGTTTGGTAGGCCAGAGTCGGAGTATTGGCAGTTTGTGGGGCTAAAAGCAAAACAGGTGGTAATTTAGGGGGCTAAAATGATATTTTCCCCTATAAAAAGGAAGTAAATCAAGAAAACATGTGGGTAACTCAGCATATACTAAAATATTATAAGCCTTGACTATGCTCGAGGCCTTCTTTCCTAAGCATATAACTGACTTAGGCATTGAAGTCCCTGTCGGAATACTCTGGTAGGCCTTCTAAGCCTTGTGCGTGTATTATGTGTAGGAAGAAGCAGTTCCTTTTGCTCAACCCCTAGGAGGAAAGATCCCCGAGTAAGGTAGCTAATAGGAGCACCCGATAAGGGCCCAAAACCCGAGTACAAACAAGACCGGGGGTGGGGGGGCACCCGATAAGAGCCCGAAACCCAAGTACAAAGCAAACAACATTATGAGGCACCCAATAAGGGCCCGAAACTCGAGTTCAAAGCAATCAACACTAAGGGGCACCCAATAAGATCCCAAAACCAGTGTAAGGAGCCTCCTTTGAATCCAGAGGAAATGAGGAAGGCAACCCAAGTACTCGTTATGAAAAATGAAGACTCTTGTGTGTGTGTGTGATCAACCAATCAATCAAAATATAAAATGCAGAAAATAAATAACATAGATATTTTGGTGATGAAATGGAAACTCTTTAAATCAAAGAGAAAAATCACTCTGGGGCAGCCAAACCCAGGAAATCCCATATTCAAAAGAAAAAGTTAGTTTAAAAGTAGTCATACTCACATGGACACATACCCCTGATGCAGTAGTCGTACCTTTAACTCTGACGTGTACCTATATGTGAACGCCTCTCAACCAGACCTCATGTTTGGATAGTTCTTCAATGGACTCATTTAGCTTAGAGCTCCTTTCTAAGGTAGACTTCAAATGGTTGATCAAATCACACAAATACTCTAAGAGAGTTAGCACATCTAACAATATTTGCCTAAACACCCTCTATTAACACAAAGAGAATTCGATACTGAATTACAAATACATAGCCTATAAGCCTCTTTAAATAGGCTACAGAAATCTTAATTCTACTCAAACTCGAATTTGCATAGGCGGCATCCGAACCTTGCTTCTGAGCGTCTGGACGTGCAACTGAAACTTCATAAAATACTTAAACGCGTCCGGACCTGGAGACCCTAGTGTCCGGACAATTGCATAAAGTAGTTCCTTCGTCCGTAGCCTCTGCATAATCGTTCGGACTCCTTGCTGACGGGAACTTACTGACTTCAGCGTCTACTGGGCCGTTTGAACCGTCTTCCGGACCATGAGCTACTGACTCCATTGTCTGTTGTAGCGTTCGAACCCTGGTCGGACACTGAGTTTCTGACTTAGGCGTCCGGACAGTCTGTAGAGAAAACCAACTTTCTGAACTGTAAATCTTCCAGATTCTTTCCTTCACTAGGATATTTCTCTCATGGTGGTATATTGTGCAGATTCTTGTTTTGATCAATCCTTTCTATATTGGAAAATATATTCTACAATATTCTTCTGGAATCTTCTAGAATTTCGATATCCCTGTTATAGAAGTCCCTGATATGAAAGTTCCAAATATGGAGGTGTTTTTGTCAAGATAAAATGAGCCAATTAAAATAAACCAACATGTTAAGTTTTACATTCCCTAAGCCCACTACATTAAACCTTGAAGAATGCAGGGGGCAGATAAGCCCCAGGCCATAAAAATAAAGATAAATAAACAAAAAACTCAAACTCAAAATGGTACAGCCTCTTAAAACACAGAGGGCTCTAACAAGTCTACAAATTTTTAAGTGAAGTCGACTAAGTTGAAGGTAAAGAAGACAGAATAGCAAAATTTATACAAAACATAAGACTACAAATTATTTATATTGCAAGCTTCATTTACGAGTCTCCACTATGTGAAACCAAAATGCAAAAATGAGTCATTTGCGGAGCAATTTAGGCTGCACTGTCTCCTGAGAGGATCCCTCATTTGAAGTCTTCACCCAGTTGGAGTAACTGGTTGCAAACATTATGTGGGGATTTAAGAGCTCTGACCCATACTCACTATATTTGGGCATCCTTATCTCGGAATGACTCTTAATCATCCGCTTACCCAAAAACAAGGCACCCCAATCACAGCTCATCCCCCAAGCGGAAAAAAATAACTCTCCCCACCTTGGAGATCAAGCTACGAAGAAAAAATATGTTAGCAAGCTCTAATTCAAACTGGTTGTTACTCACCGAGAGCTCCTCCTCTGCCTCCTCGAGTGTGGAGTTTGGGTCAGAATGTGGGAGTGCATGGACTCTAGCTCATTGCCCTTTGTAGAAAGCTCTCTCTCTCTAGATTTGTGGTCTAGGCCTGCAGAGTAGAAACTCCATAAGAAAGCAGTGTCCAAGCATCCTTCTCTTGCTTCAAAACATCTTTAACCACATTGATGTCTCTCTCCTTCTCTGAAAGTTGCCCGCAATGCATTCTCCAAGGTTTTGATAGATTCGGAGAGTTGAGATTGAAGGTCCTCAACTAACTCTCGAGACTGGCAAATAGAGGTCCCTCAAGGCCTTTTTCTCTTCCTACTCGACCTGTATAACCTCAACCTCCTTGAGCTAATATAGGAATGGAGACGCTTCTCTCCTTCCTTTTTAAGGAGGACGATCTCCCTCTCAACCCCCACTAGCTGCTTTTCCCTTACCTCCCGCTTCTATTCTTAGTTCACAAAGGCAACCCGACATGGGTTGTGCTACCTCTCCAAATGGGGCCAAAGCTCCTTGACTTCGTAATAAAAGGCCGACATTTTAAGCCCTCAAAGCCTTAATCTCCTAACGCAATTCCCTTTGCTTGAACTCGCAGGCCGAAAAGAAAGCAGACGTTTGCAGAAGGTAAGCCCTACCCCGAACAAAGACAAACTCGTCGGATTCCTTTCTAAGCTCCCGAATAGAGCTATAAACGAACAAAGCTACTCGTAAGCTCGGCTCTAGCACAACTCGCTTATTAAAAGAGTCATTCGTGAACACAAAACTATACTCGATTACTAAACGATACGTACCTTTTTAAAACTCGGTGCTCGTTTAAAGTTCGTGAACAAACTCGTATAAGGCTTGCCTCGCTTATTAGAGCAACTCGTATATATTTATTATCATACATATGTATATATATTGATAAAAATAACTTATATAGTATATTACTTATTAAGTAACAATAATGAATATATATTAGATAATAGTTAATTATATGATTATATGATCATTAAATATAATTAAGTATATGTTATATCATATTATAATATGATCGTTTGATGTAGTAATTAAGTATCTAATGATCGTTGAATCAACAATTTTAATCTTAATCATATGATCTAATGATGATTTTGATACTTAATCATATTATTCATATACAGTAACAATGAGATTCATATAATCCCAAATTAAGTGATTACATTGGAATCAACAATGTATTGCTTATAATCACAAATTAAGTATGATCATAGCATTTAGATCATAAATATATGATTATATAATCATATATATTACTGTTACAATTTAGATCACATTTACATTATATCATATGATCATGGGATATGACATTGTGTCAATTAATCATTATGTCATATGAATATAATCAAATGATCTAATTAAGTATTATCATTAGATACTTATGAATTGTTATATCACACGATCTAAGATCCAAGATCATATGAATTGTTAGATATGATTCATAATTACCATACTTATTATAGACAATCTCATTTAATATGATATGATTCATAATTCACATATATAATATAATTGCAAATTGAGCTATAAGTATAAATTATAATCACATAATGTCATATAATCACATTTTTATAAGTATGAGTTCACGTAATTACAAATTAAGTTATAAGTATGATTACTTAATTATATTTATATTTATATTTATAGCTTAGTTCACAGTTCATACTCACAATTACATAATTTAGATTAATATTTATAACGTAATTAGTAATTTATAACTTAAGTATTATTATTATAGTTTAAATATAATTTATAGCCAAATTCATATTTTATACGCTATGAGCCTATGATTAAGTATAATATTATTAATTATCTAATTATATAAACAAATGATTAAATTATTTATGATACAATGTCAAATTGAGTACCTATCATCTGCAAGAGGAGAAATTGACACATTAGACATGTACATATTACATATGTGTGTGAGGTGAAAGTTTGAGAGCATCCTAAAAATGATTAAAAATGTTCAGATATATCAAGAAAGTTTCAAATTTTAAGTTAAATAGTCTCTTTAATTAAAAGATATTCCTAACTTGTATAAATAAATAAATAAAATTAGAATAATAGATAAGACCCATAAGTTATTGTTAGAGTAGCTCAAAAGTAGTAATAGGTTGGTTTTAAATAGCTTGCTGGGTTGTGCATTTCAATAGTATGCAGAGCACTTAAAATAAATAATAAATAAAAGTTGAAACCAACGTAATTCATGTTCAATAATAGTTCAAAAGTGAAACTCTTTAATTTTTTATTTTTTTTCAAGTTATGTATGAGTTATAAGCAAATTAGTTTGCCAGTTGTCTTTCATTTTCATTTGATTTCAAGGTAAGTTGCCCTTCATGAGTGCCACATATTATCCACTAGTTTGCAGCATTAATACTCTCCTAGTCTCTTCGGTAGAAGGTACACACATGTTAGTGATGCCACACTTGAATATGAATCAACGGACCTCTTCTTTTTCTAATGTATATCAATATTGGTAAATAGTAATTGATGTCACGCATCTCAACATTTCCCCATACATCCCTACTACCTAGGCAACATCAAAACCCTTGTCCTCTCATTCTCGAGCCTTCCACCGACTGATGCCCCATCGTTTCTCTCAACTTCTCAAAGTTTCCATTCATCTTTTACTTTCTTTCACAATCCAACATTTCCATTATCTTCTTCCTTTTAACATCTCTTCTTCATCTTTTCTATTTTCTCTTCTCTAAGTTTCTGAAATGCTTAAATCTCACTCTCTCTCTCTCCTTATAAGATACTGAAGTGCTATTACAATATTTCTTTAGTCTTGTTGCAGTTGGTCATACAGAGGAGGCCGTCGTGTACTCGGTGTTGTGCAGTGGAGTAGTGGTGTTGTTGTTCGGCGGCCATTGTGCTTGGCAGTGTAAGGATTAGTTGGTTTTTTCTTTTTTAATTAATTTTCTTAATAAAATTTTCTACTTGAGCTTAGTCGAGCCGAGTACCCGATAAGGCACTCGACTCGGCTAATGGGTGAGTTCGAGCTCGAGTTTGCACAAGATTTTCCCCTTAGTGAGCCGAGCCAAGATTTTAATACTCGTGACGAGCTCAAGCTAGTGCAGTGTAAATGAGTCAAGCTCGGACAACCACTACTCACCCGAGGTTGGCTCGTTTACAGCCCTACTCCTGAAGATAACCCCGATGCCAAAGGTTATTCATCGTCTTTGAAGGGTCCTCCAATAGTAATGGTCCTTGCCTAGAGGAAGTCCCGACACCCGAAGGAAACCAATAGGGACACATTTTCACTAGATCGGGCTTGGTGCTCTCTTCTTTGCCTTCCCTACGAGGAACATCCTAAACAGGAGAATTGGCAAAAGTCGTTTCACAAATTAGAACAAAAGAGACGGTTTGCTGTGGTGCCCCATATCAATAGGAGCATCGAAGGTGGGAATCATCTGCTTCGTGATAGTCATCTCTAAGGCCTCCACCTCGAAGGAGGTACTAGAGCTTTCAGTTGTTGGGACCTCAACACCCGACTGAAGGAAGACCATATTTCCTCGAAGGGAAAGAAGAAACTTCTTGACTGGAACACAAGAGACGGGATCTGGAGGTGTGCCCTGATCCTCAAAAGTCGTGACAAGCAGCAAAGATGAATGCCCATCCATCTTAACTAGAGTCGATCTAGAGAGGGTTGACGGTGCCCTCGATTTCTCTACGATGGCTTTCCCAAGCCCCAATAGAGCACTTAGGTCACCCCTCTTCATTTTGTCGGATGCACTCCCCCTATTACTCGGGTGTAATAAAATAAAATAAAATGTAATTATTCTTAAAAAACACGCTTTATAAAAGTCAACACTTATGATTTAAATTAACGTTAAAAAGAAATTCAATGAAATTTTTCCCAAAACCTAATAATTGACTCTTTCATATCTTAGCCAAATGTTCGATGGCCCACTAGAACTGTAGAACGTTCAATGGTTACCCTAGCTGACGTTTCATGCACTTTAACCACTACTATAAGTCATTTAACCATCACAATCCTTGTGTATTTATGCACATTTTTTGCTTGGCCTTTTTAAAAAATTTGGCCATGATTTTAATAATAATTGAATTATGCTACACCTATTTAGGCTATATCAGTCATAATAAAACTTGAGAGTGGTAAATAGTTGAGTAATATACTACCTACATTTGTCATGTTTATTTTTAAGTAAACTTTGAAGCTTTCATTAAAATCATAATAAAGCAACACTCTCCACAATAACATTAGCATGAATAAAAGTAGAATAATCCCCCACCCAAATTTGCTTCAAAGATTGCTGGATTGTCACAATCGCTAGATAATGGACTATCATGTTTGCTTTCCTTTTAGCGTGCCTCACATACCATGATTTGAGACTTTTATGCAACGTATTTGCATCATCAATTAATTGGCTATAACGACTCAAGGATTGTCCTTTCATCCGCAATACATTTACTATTTCCATTGTATCACCCTCAAATATGATATTTGTCATGTTAATACAAAGAAAGATAATTTGGTTTTTTTAATTTTCTTGAATGTCAGTATTGCATTAATTGGTCCAATGATGGCCAAGTTATTATAATTTTAAAATTTTTTATGGGTAGAGTAGTTTGAACACTACCATGTATTATAGGCTCAGGTTTTGAACAACATTGAATCTTTCTTTGAAGTCATGTAACAATTATTAGAGTTTATATTAAGATCTGTGAAAGTTATATAGGATAGGATTAACATTATTTTTGTAATGTTTTATTACTATCCAATGTATAACAATTTAATAGCGTTATTAGTTTACTTTGACCTTGCATTTGTAGCAAAATTGCAATAATATATTTTTTTTAAAAAAATAATAATATTGCATTTTTTTAAAAGTAATTATGATATTTTATTATTTTGCCACTCACACTCACACACGTTCACTTTTCTTGATAACAAAAATCACACTCACACACTTTTTATCAAACACTAACAGCATGTGCACATAAACCCACATATTTGCTACACATGTACACACACACGACTTCTACAACTAAGTGCACTCATATATATATATTATCTCTCCATCATACACATACACGTTTCACTACAAAAACACAGCACACATCTACCTAAGACACTCTCACATGCAGCATTTTACACCTAAACACTCATTTGTACACTCCATCACAGCACACACGGCTTTGCCTTTTTTTGAACATAGCACACACTAATATTTTTCTGTTTCATGAAAACACACCCTTTACTGTTTTAGCACCTCATACACGTCCATAACACATACATCTATCACTCATTCACACTCTCCAACTCACACGATTAAGTTCTTTAGTATATTGGTTCGGTTCATCACAGCACACACACATATATCATTTTACGGTTCTGCTATGTATATACATATATATTTACATACAACAAAACATGTCTATCATTCATTCATCTAAACATTTATCTACATATACATATCATGTTATTTTTCTGTTTTAGGAAGCTTACCGGTTTCTTCTTAGATGAAATAAGTGCTGCACTTATCCCTTTTTTCTGCCGCTGTCAATCGGATTCAAGAGTCTCTAGCAACCATATAAAAGAAGAACAAGTGAGGACATGGTTATATGGTGAAAAAGAGAAGGTTCCTTTGTTCAACTGGGTAAAGAGAGAACCTACTGTGGAATATGAAAACCAGGAGCTACTGTCCGGAAATTAAAGGTTGGATTGAGAGTTCAAGTTGAGCTCTTCTTTGTCTTTTTAAAAAATACTGACCGAATAAGTGAGGAAGGAGACCAAAGCCGAGTTTCATTGTCCTTTTTGTTGTTGTATACCGAACATACAATGGAGGAACAAGGTACAAAGTGTATCGCTCGTTCTCAAGAACTTCAAACAGTAAGGAGAAAAGGAATGTAAAACATAGAGTTGAAGTTCTATTTTTCTGTTTGTTTTGCTACTGGCCGGTTCATATTATAGTGAAGAAAAGATATGTACAAATCTCGGGGCTCTTCTCCATGTTTAAATAACAAAAATGGCAATGAATGGGTAGTTTCAGTTCTGGTTTTTCTACTCTAACCAAAGGTAAGGAAGGTTGCAGAAATTTTGATACAAGGGATGGAGTTCCGGTTGATTTTTCTGAAATGGGCTGGAGCATGTCTTCATTTCTATAGAGAACGTGAGGGGTCCAGATTCACTTATAAAAATTGAAAATGACTTCTTAATAAAATGCAAGTGTGTGCAAAGTGTGCAAAAATATCAATGCAGAACAACATTACACTTATAATGGCTTTAGAGGAAACTTGAACAGCTAATACTTCTTTGAGCTCTAATGGAATTCAATGCCGAATTCTTGCAGTTCTCAATGCCCAGGGGCCTCTATTTATAGGCTAAAGTGCAGAATGGGCGACTGCTGAAATATATGCGGGTGTTGTCTGGACGGTGGTCATGGACGTCCGAACGGGCAACTGTGCGACAGGATTTTCCAAAAATTTCGCTGAAAATCTTTCCTGTTTAAGAGCCGCGTCCGAACGGAAGACACAATCGTCCGGATGGTTGCACGTCCGCTGCAAGTATTTTCCATATAAGGCTTCGCGCGTCCGGACCATGGGGGATAAACGTTCGAACGGTTGATCTTCAACACGCAATTTCCATAACTGATGTGCGCGCGTCCGGACCATGATAGGCAGTCGTCGGGACGGTTGAAGTCGAATCGGCAATTTCCTTCTTTGATGAACGCGCATCCGGACCAAGGCTGTTTGATGTCCGGACGGGTGTATTTGAATTGCGATTCTTGCCTTGTGGAGACACGCATCCGCACGGGATACCACATTGTCCGGATGGTTGATTGATCTTCCCTTTATTGGAACTTGGAAAGAATCTGAAACTATTCGAGTACAAAGAGGCGTCCGGACGGGCTGCTGTGACATCAAGACAAATGCAAGTTGGACAGAACCTTCTCGACACTGTGGATGGTCCGGACGGAAATGAATGTCGTTCGAACGGATGATGCTTGGTCCGTCTGGCGTTCGGACGGGGTGACACATCGTCTGGACAGCTGACAGGGAACTGAAAATCTTCTGACTCTGAAGCACTTTTGAATAGTTGAATCCCTGTGAAGCATCTTTTACAAACAAGTATTTTTGTCCAAACACAGAATGAGGCAAAAAACTAACAACTTAAGCAAAATGATCTATGGATAAGGAGCAACCAAGTGTTCGGTGAATGCTTGATTAGGATAGAAAACCATCATTAATTTCCCTAAATATCTTTTATCCCTTCTAACTATAATTTACATTCCAACTACTTGAGCTAACTAACTGCTTTATGGTTTCACCCGAACTAAGACCTCTCTCACTCATTTTTAAACTCATATATCACCCCAAAATATCCCATTAGCAGTGATGATTACTTAGCATAAATATCACTTCCAGCTATGCGTTCGGTACTGTTTACTCAGTAACTTCCAGCTTGTTAACTCTTGTATCCTTCAACCACAAATTCTGGTTCATCTCTCATGTCGAGTCCATTGTATGGCCTGGCTTGTTTCTATTTAAACTTAGTTTTATGATGCCTATGATGGTGATTCACACTTTTAAAGGACCTCTTTGGCAAACAATTGCCACTTAATTTTCATTGCCTTTTTGCCCATCACCAATAGTAGACATGCGTGACAATTCTGAAACAAAACACTGCCTCTACTGCCACACTCCGTCCTTTTCTTTGAATTTTCTTTCCGTTGAAGACTCGATCCTCCCGCCCAGCTTATTTCCTCAACTTTCTAATGTGCGCCTCATGTCCTCCCGCCCATCTCTTCTCACGACTTTAACACTATCATTCTTCAGTCCTCACGCCATCAACCCACTGACATGGCCAGTCCCTTCAGATCTCCAACTCCTCTCTCTCATAATCGCTTCTGGAAATTGATCTCCTCTCTCTATGTCCCCTCAGTCACAGGCGAATAAAGGAAAAGCCTGTGAGATTCCCCATTTTCGAGCCAAACGCCATCTCAGGGCCATGCTCTGTGATTCAAACAATGGGTAGAGATTTGTGACCATTTGCCCATCAATTTTTCCCCTATCCTTCATCACCTCTCTCCATTATTACCCCAACCACCGACTTAATTCCCCGTCACACTTAAGTCGACGAAAATCCATTTACAGGATCTCTCCATCACCTCCCAGGAATTTTGTTCCTACGCTTTCTGAACCAGAGGTGTCAACGATCGCTTCATCATTCTTTGACCTTCGTACCAGCAAGACCTCTACAAAACTAGAGCCCATTGCCCTCATTTGAAGCATGGGCAAGCAAAGGGTCACCAAATCAATTTTCGGCAGTAAGAGAGAGACTGCACTAATAAGCTGCCATCCGGGGAGGGCCACCAACGGGACGAAGGGGAAACGTCGTTTTGCAAGACTCATATTCACAGGTCCTGTCACTAGATCGCATAGCAACGTTAGTTTCCCTATTATGTAGGGTTTGTCTTCCTAGATTTATGCTACCGTTTGTAGTTGTGTATCGCATGAGTTTTGATGATATTCGTAGACTGAGATTATAACAAACATACAAACATTTCTATTTGTGGTGCGTTTCAGTGGGCACCCAAAGCTTGATTATAGTTGAATGGTAGTGCTTCTTATGAGAAAAATTAGGTTACCGGGCTATATTGCCCTTAAGATGGATTCTTGTGCATCACTCATCATTGATTTTGATCTCAAACATACTTAGCTTTAACGGCATATTTACTTGAAAATTTTATTTCATTTAGCTAGGAACTTAGAGATACATGTAAAATATTATCTTGATTCATTTAAGTAAGAACCGACAAAGAGATTACTTTGTTGAGAAAATTTTCCTGACGAAATAGGTGATATGTTCGCCGAAATTTTATAGGGCATTAAGAAGAATCTGAAATGATTGATCCTTTGTGCTTCCAACTGTCTTCCCAAATAGTTGAAATAATTAATCATTATCTGAATTGAAGCTATCAGAAAGAAAGAATATAAAATAGAGAATCACCTGTTCCCACTGGAAATGGTTAATAATAGTATCATGTCCATAACTGTTGTT
The DNA here is from genome assembly GCF_958979055.1 of Alnus glutinosa. NCBI lineage: Eukaryota > Viridiplantae > Streptophyta > Magnoliopsida > Fagales > Betulaceae > Alnus > Alnus glutinosa. The sequence goes on along the minus strand of NC_084894.1, from coordinate 11,725,873 downwards.
ATTTCCATATCGAGTATGCCCATATTCATCCCCCATTAGTATCATTGGAGTTCCCTGTTTATATGCACTGATAAAATTACATCGTTGCTGCAAGTTTACTAGTAGCATGAAACAAACAATTTAAATCTTGCAAGTTGCAACTGACAGTTGACAGGGCTAAATTCCAAAAAATGATAATTGAGTGAGAAAAAACTGTGTTAAGGAGGTTTTGATAACCTATACACTACCTAACAGTCGTCATAAGAAAGACTTATCATATAAATAGCCAGAATGTGGGAAATAATTTAGTCAAAATCTGAATTGGGAAAACCATTTATCCAGGGTCAACAAGTTTTGAAACTTTTTTTTTAACGAGTTAAATAAAAAAATAGATCCATCACCTAGCAAAATAATAAAAGGTCAATTAAAACAAGATATCTAGAAATGAAGAAAAGAAAAGAAAAAATTTAAAAGTTTACATTACATCATCAGACAAGTTCTCGGCCAAACAATTGAGTAACCCTAGTCGAAGAGACTTTATTTCTTCTTGTTACAGACTGCATATTTTAGATGCAAAATTCAGGGTCTAAATTGTCTCTCCCTCCCTTTTAACCCTAGTTGAAGTGAACTTGGTTCTCTTTGTTGCAGACTGCAAGATTTAGACACCAGAATTAGGTCCCAGAACTGTGCCTACCTACCAGCTCATTACTCTCTCTCCCTCTCCCCCCACCCACCCCCCGCCCCCCCCCCCCCCCCCCCCCCCCCCCCCCAAAAAAAAAAAAATCCCATAAGAAAATCAGATATCAGGATGCTATCAGTAGCAACCGTCGCCTTGTTTGCTTTTTGGGTATGTAAGCATTTTAGTTGGACATGCAACATATTTGATACCCACCATTGTATGGTATATCTCAATATTAGAGTTTAGATTTGTATTGGTTATCAACATTGAAAATTTGTATTGGTTATCAACATGTAAGTTCCTATTATGACCAAAAAAGAAAAAGAAGAAAACAACTTTTTTTTAACCTAAAGAAGAACTAGTCCTAGCATATTTATTTTGTGCAAGTTCCTAGCATATTATTTAAGCTTAGGATTTTCACATTAATTTCTTGGTCCCCCTGAATTTTATATCTATACCTTATTTACATATAGAAAAAATGTGTTATTTCCACTCATATAGATGTACAATATCGGTACCCCCCGAAAATCTCTAAGGAAACACCAGGTTAGGGGTAGGGGTCAGCCCAAGCCCCCTTCCGCTGTATGGTCTCGGGAAAATGAAGAACACTTGATCTTTATTCTACTAGGGTTTGCCCAAAAAGGAGTTAGGCCTTCATTCGGTAGCCACGCGAATAAAATCACCGAGGTCCTCAACGATCTTATTGACGATTGTCATTACAGCACCAGTCAAGTGAAGAATAAAATAGGAAGCTTAAAACAAAATCACAAAGATTTCACTATGCTCCTAGGCAGCAAGGTGGGTATAGGCTTCGGTTGGGACCACACGACAAACACGGTCGCCAATAGCGAGGACAAGTGGGAGCAACTAAAATTTGTAAGCATCAACAACGTTTTTTTGTTATAAATTTCATATTAAATATTCCATTGCAAACTAAAGAAGTCCTTCATGTTCTCTTTGTTTTGAAGGAGTATAGTGCGGATAAATACTACAAATTCAAGAACAATCTGCCACACCTCTTCCCATTGTTAACCACCATATTTGCGGGATCGTATGCCACGGGGGAGTTCGCCTACGCTAGCACACAGGAGTCGCCGGACACTGATGATGAACGCGGCTTTGACGACCCGTTGATTGACCTAAACAACCTGTGTATCATAATCGACTTGGAAGAGCTTGATATGCCTCGCGTTGGCATAAGGATGCCACCAAACAAGGGTAAGCGGCATGCAATATCCCTCAAATCCTCCCGGAGCAGCAAGCGTACTAACACAACCACTGAGGACATGGAAGTCGGTAAAAATGTCTAGTGAATGGTCGGAAATGAAGAGAGAATTTGACCTGCTACATTGCAACTTAAGAACAGCCAAAGGGTCATCGACTACTAGTAGACCAGATGTAATCGCAGAGGCGATGGCGATCCTGAACGATGTGGTGGCTGAGCACCTGGTGACAGAGGAAAATTATTGGAGGGCTACCAATTCCTTCACCGACAGGACAAAGGCAAGGGTATTCATTGGCATTGAACCAATGAAGAGAGTGGGATGAGTCATGCAAGGGATTAATATTAAGGAACTGTGATTTCCCAGTTTCGTTATCTAGTTGTTGTGCTAATCCTCTAGAAATTTGCAGACTATTGCATCTAAATTTCAGACATTGTCTTTATTTTAATTCCATCGACATTTTAATTGGCACTATTTATATATTTTAGTCGTTTTTATCTTCTTCATATTTATATATTTCTTTTTTTTTTCTTTTGCAAAATATTTGACACAACATATACTTTATGTTCAATTATTGGATTTGACTATTTTCCAACTATTGTCTAATGATTAGTACATAGGTGACAAAATGGATGCTAGTGGACCGTCAAGTCTTGAAAATCCAAATTGGGAGGAGGAATTGGACGCATGTTCCGATTCTGATGCATCGTGGGGTGATGAGGATGATTTAGACAGAGAATCAATAGCATCATCGCTTGGAAGCTCTGATGACGCTTTTTTCGGCAATCTGGAGACCATAGAAGTTGAGTTATAGGTTGGGCAAATGTTCATCAGGATAGCTGAGTGGAAGGAACAACTTGAAGAAAGACAAAGACATCCTATACCTCAAAGAACATCTGAGTTAACGGGCCCTATGTGGGTTTATTGGGTGTAACCAAATCCCAACCCGAGAACATGCTACGAATGCTTTAGAATGTGTTCTGATACATATCTTGCACTTTGTAACACCTTAAAACAGAATGGCTTCTTGCGTAGCAGTCGATATGTGAAGATCACGGAGCAAGTGGCTGTATTTTGCCTCCTAATGGCACACAATTGGTCGCAGAGGGACATGGCTTATCGGCTCCAACGATCGTTGCATACCGTGAGCGTATACTGCAGAAGGACATGCAAAGCCATTTGTAGGCTAGGTAAAACAATCATCCAACCCACGCAGACAATGAAGCCACATCCTATCGTTGCCCGAAACGGGAGCTTCTACCCATGGTTTTCAGTAAGTAATGCTTGTCCTTTTTATCTAAGTCCAGCAAATATTTTTAAGATTATTGCTATTACATATCGCACTATACTAACAGACAATATGTTCACTGTAGGAATGTATAGGTGCTATTGATGGCACACACATCCATGTGAAAGTGACCAGTGCGGAAAACACGACGTACCGAGGTAGAAAGCATACAACCACTCAAAACGTCATGTGTGTTGTAGACCTAGATCTTTTCTTTACCTTTGTATACGCTGGTTGGGAGGGGACTGCCCACGACGCCCACATTTTTACGATGTGTGTGAATGATCTGACACTACGCTTCCCAACACCTAAAGAAGGTAATATACCACACAAATATTTTATATGTAACATTTAAGCATCATCGTTATTGTACTTTGGTTAATTACAAATCTATATTTGTACGTGAGGTGCAGGTTCATTCTACTCGGTGGATTCCGGATATGGTTGCTATCGGGGGTTCTTACCGCCGAATCGACGTGAGCGGTATCATTTGGCGACATTTCAAAATGGCCAAGAACTTCCCAGGAATTTGAGGGAGCTATTCAACTATAGGCACTCATCTCTACGGACCGTCGTGGAACGAGCTTTTGCAGTTTTGAAGAACCGGTTTCCAATTTTAGAAAAAATGCCCTCGTACCCGCTACGATACCAGCGCCTATTTGTAATTGCGTGCTGTACTTTACATAACTTTGTTACGAAATATAACGGGATGACTAATCCACTATTTCGAGCGGCTTTGCACAGACTAAACCCCTGGGTTGATGTTGATGATCAGCAGGAATTGGTATTGGCGCAAAACATTACACCCAGGGAACGACTGGACCAATCAGATGCTAGTTCCGTCTATATGGGGAAAGTAAGGGATGCAATGACCTTAAGTATGTGGAGTCACCTCTAAGGAGGGCTGCCAAAATAGTATGCATTTGTTTTATGTCTGTGATTTTTGGGAAACCCTTATTGATTTGGATTTGGAGGGATAATGTTTCTAAAAATCCCATGCCATTTGAATTCACTTTTAAGTTTCCAATGAAGAGTATGCTCAGACCATAAGTATGCACCAAAATTCAGTTCATGGCTTCTCGTCCCTTTATGCTCTGATAAGAATTGGTTTTATCTATTCGACTTCTCGTCCCTTTATGCTTCTCGTCCCGATTTTATCTATTTGACTACTCTGCCTTTTTTTTTTAAAAAAAAAAAAAGAAAAAAAGAAAAAAAAGAAGTGCTGAAAAAAGAAATTTAATTGATTTTTTCTCGTTAAGATTTATGGTTCATTATGGTTAGCCTGTTTACATACCCAAAAGATTGTATTGTATAGTAGGGTTTGTAAATCAAATCTTTATACCTTAAAGGGCATTCAGATGCCAAATCAGGGTTTGCTGAGCTTTTTATATTTGCAATTAACTTCTATAAATTAGTTAAAGAACAGATTATGGACAAGTGTAGCTTCTTTGCAACTTGATAGGATACAATGACTAATCTCATATATCTTACATATGTTTTCTGCCACTTTTTGCACAGCCTTTCTTTCTGCTAGTTTCAATGCATGTCCTTCTGGTGGCGTAGTAAGGGAATGGAGAAGATACAAGCAAGAAAACAGAACATTCAAAACGGACTAGTTCAAAATCACAAAAACTAGTACAGCCAAACTTCTTCAATAATTATCATTTTAACATCAACTTGGTACTTCTAGGTCTACTAAAACCACAAAAATAAAAGACTAAAACCAAAATTACAACTAACAACGCACCCCTTAACATATTGCCATTATTTTGACTGGACACTAACTCCCTCTGTAGTTTATCACAATGTTCACGGCACTTTCGTTCATTGAGTTCCTCAACTCTTACGTTATCAGCATGCATTCTATCCTTCATTTGTTGCAAATATTCCATTAATCTCTTCTCGCAACCAGTAATTTCCTTATCAGCCCACTCAAAAAAATTACAATCACCGGGTTTCTAGATGATAAAAATAAGGCAAAATTGTCATAGGCTACTAACGACAAAATATAAGCACTCAACGTTAAAAGGGGAATTACCTTGTAGTTAATACATTCATACCACTTTCTACCAGGATTGGTCTCGGTCCTAGAGTTCCTTAGACGTACAGGAATTCCACAGCGACATAACGGGGGACCACTTGACAAATCACTTGTTGTAGACATTTACACGCGCCTACATTGGAAAGCACATAACATGAGAATCTTATAACATTATTCATAATTATAATTGAATTCTATACCATACCAAAAAATGTGCTTGCATAAGATTTAATTTACAAAAAATCCAATTGGAAAAGACTGACTAATTGGGGTCCATCTCATTTTCACCGCTCCATACAAGAAAATAGTTGGATTGGAATAGTTTACCTGTAACCTACCTCGATCTTCTTCTTCTTTCTCAAAATAAATTAAACTTTTTTATTAGCATTATCAAACAACTTTTTTTACCTGCCCAAAAGAGTTACGCTTACCCTAATGGGTCCAACTCAAATATTCCTATTTAACAGTCGACCATTGGAGAAAATGTGGAATCCCATAAATTTTATGCACTTACACTAGTGCAGAGAATAATCTTGAAATGTTGGCACCTCACTCCATGAAAGTTGCCGGAACATGTTCATCATACAAACACGAATCAATTTTAAAATTCCTATGCATAATATCAATAGTACATTTGGATATTTACAAATTTAATTTATTTATGCTTTTGGTCCAAAAATTAGATACAATAATGTCTACTGAGTAGGACATTGATCTTGGCACCATAATTTTAGTTTCATGCAGTCCATGTTTAAGGCTATCCTTTTAAAAACGGAGTGCAAAAGGATATAACTATATTCAACATAAGCAAATGCTCAAATAGATTTATAATATTTTTGTAGACTACGATACATTTGGACTATATCCTTTTGTTCAATTTATTGAAACTTAAAGATTAACCTAATATGAGAAACTGATAATGCTGAAAAATATACATAATATGACCAGACAGAGAAAAAAAAAAGACTAATAAATTGGAATAACATCATATTTACCAAGCCCTGGAAAATATGGGGAAGGGATTATAAGTTTTTCTGAGACCATAAAACATACATCAAAATCCACCATTGCAATGAACATAAGAAATAAATACCAGCCAAATACAGATTCATGAATGAGACAAATGGTAAATGGACTAGACAGAACAAGGAATATACTTCATTCACTTGAGCACAATTAGTGATGCGCTTGGCTCTACTAGCAAATTGAAGAGTTCCCTTTGTTTCTTCAATATGTACCTAAATGTACCATACCCATCTGCTATTATTTGATCTTGATCAATTCTTTCAAGAAACTAGTGATCTTTGTGCTTTCCCTTTTAAGGTAAAGAGATATACAGTGTTTTGTTTGAATCGGTTTTCCATGAAAAAGAGATAGGGATCAAATCCAGACCGTTGGTCTTTTTAAAGGAGATCTCCTATAATTTTTTCTGGAGCACCCAAGTCAAATCCCTATCACAATAATCAGCAAGTTCTCTAGACCGGTTGTCAAAACATATCATAATACTCTGTTTGGCTATAACCAACTACTAAAAAGGCTGCAATCTGTATTAACATGTTAATATACGATCTCGAACTATGTTCACAATTACAGTCGGTACTTTTAAGTTTATTTATATATTAATCTTTGTTGCCCTAGATCTCCAAAAGCATGGGCTGAAATCTTTGTCCAAGTACAACACTAAAACTATCTGCTTAATTTCATGCATATGCGTTATATAGATACATCATATATCCAGCCCATCAGCAAGAAAGACGCACAAAAAGAGAGAAGAAAAAAAAAAAAAAAAAAAAAAACCTACGAAGAAGGCATGCTAAATGAACATACACCCAGCTTCAAGTCAAGCTCCAAATTCCCGTTCCCATTCCCTAGATGTACCTAAACCGTTTTCACTGGGAACCTGTCCTCGCCGTTGGTACCTCCTACTTCCACCAGTCCCAAACCGGACCAAAACCAACTATGTCTAGGCAGAAGCCACAAGCGAATGGACCAAATGTCTGGGCAGATCCGTGAGAGAGAGGAGATGGATATCTGAAGAGAGATCGGTTGATGCCGTGTCGATGAGGATTTTGGTTGATGGCTTGAAGAATGATTCTGTCTATAATGGCGTGTCAGTGGGGATATGGAGAGAGGAGATATGGGAAGAGGAGATCAATTTCCAGAAGCGATTCTGAGAGAGAGGAGCTGGAGATCTGAAGGGACTGGCCGTGTCGGTGGGTTGATGGCGTGAGGGCTGAAGAGCGATAGTGTTAAAGTCGTGAGAAGAGATGGGCGGTAGGACATGAGGCACACATTAGAAAGCTGAGGAAATAAGTTGGGCGGGAGGATCAAGTCTTCAACGGAAAGAAAATTCAAAGAAAAGGACTGAGTGTGGCAGTAGAGACAGTGTTTTGTTTCAGAATTGTCACGCGTGTCTACTGTTGGTGATGGGCAAAAAGGCAATGAAAATTAAGTGGCAATTGGTTGCCAAACAGGTCCAAAAAATACCCACACAGTTAGTGTTTCCCACCAAGTTTACTTAAGCTAGAAAACCGGTAGCTCTAGGAGTCATCTTCTTTATGTTTGTGTTCATCAATCCGGGTGGTCACACACACACACACACACACACACACATATATATATATATATATATATACATACATTAACTAAGCTTCTATTCATCTAACATTTCAATACATTTTTATTTTAGGTATTTATTTTTCTTGGGCGTTACACTATTTGACACCATCCTCCTTCCCCCCCCCCCCCCCCCTCCCCTCTTTATGTAAATATCATGTGCAAGTGTAATAGTAAGTTTACAGCTCAAAAAGTAAATAAAATAATTAATTTAGTGTGTGAAGTGGGCTATCTTTAAAGCGTGGAAATGTTTATTCTTTCAATGCTAATATCGACAATACTTTCTTCTTTTTTTTTTGAGTAAAACTTTAGAGAAAAAGTCCACATAAGCTCCTCAAATTATAACTCGATTGTTAATGTACCCATCAAACTACCAAAATTTGTCAATGTCCCCACAAGGCTAGCAAAAAGGGGAAACATAAAATAAAATAAAAAAATAAAAATTGACCCTACAAGTTTTTAATAAGACAAAAGTGCTCATATAAAGTTAAAAAAAAAAAACGAAAGCGGAAAAAAAAATTAAAAAGTGAAAAAAAAAAAAAAAAAAAAGTTAGAACATTAGAGTGGCCCAATCAGCTATTTGGCCAAATGAGGGTGATTCAGTAATGAGGTGGTTCAGTCGCCCTTAATTTTATTTTTTATTTTTATTTTTTTAGTTTTACCATTTAGGCTCCAACTTCCTTTTTTAAAAAAATAAAAAATAAATAATAGATTTATTTATTTTTAGATTTTTACTTTTATTTTTATTAAAAGTTGTGACTGGTTCCGAAGACGGAAAAGGAAACGATACAAGCCAAGCTGTGTAGTCGACAGAAGGGACACAACAAAAATCAGGGGAAACCTTGCCGAGTTCCTTGGTTTGGGTGTGAAGGGGTCGAACCTTGGGAAGGAGGACACTGGCTCAGGCAAGAGAGGGCCGAAGAGGCTGAGCAAGGTGCTTCGGAGCAACACCCGGAGTTCCATGAAGCCGGGGCATCGGTGTTGGGTGGCCAGAAGGAGGCTCGGGGAGCAGATCGAAACGCAAATTGGGACGTGGCCCATAGCGTCATCACCTGGCCGGCGGCAAAAAACAGAAGCCGGAAGGATGGGTGGAGCTTCGACTGTTCCAACGGCGCAAGGTCCTCCTCCGGACGATTTTTCCGATCACCGGCGGCCACCCAGACGTCCCCCAGACGGCAATTACGCGAAGGACGGAGACTCCGGCGTGAATAGCGGCAGCCCAGACCTTGCCGTCCAAAACATGGAGTTTTTTCGACGAGCTACGGACAGAGGAGCAATTTCGGGCTTCACTGGCGGAGGAGGAAGGTCATCCGAAATTTCTGAGGGAAGAGAAGGAAATCCGGACTGTGCAGATGAGGGCAAATTGAAGGGGATTATGGCAGTATCCGAGTGTTTCGGATTTTTTGTTGAAAGAGAAGTAAACCCGGAAGCTGCTATTAGAGGAAAATGGAAAGGAGCTGTAGCTGGGACAAAAGGGGCGCATGTTCGGGGAGCAGAAGTCAGCGAGAAAGCAAGGGAAAATATTTTGTCCAATTGGGTTACCCCTAAATTGAAAATGGCTGAGAGAAATAAGGAAATTATGGGTGGAAAGGGTTCACGTAGAATTCTTTATTTTTTTTTTTTTTTTCCAGTGTTACCACCACATCAGCAGCAGCTACTGGAGCAATATTTCGGACCTTGAGGACTAGGTCCATTTGAAGATGGTAGGAGTTACGTACTTAGGGTACTTGATAAGGGTATTATAAGAATTATATTAATGCCCTCTTTAATAGAATAATTAGACTAGGTTTTACATAAGATAAGAGTTGTATTTTCTCTTTAAGAAAATAATAAGGTTTATTAATATGGTATTAGTCGTATTTAGAATTAATAATATTTATTTATTTATTGTTTCCGTAATTTGAGCTTGTAACCCTATAAATTGGGGTATCGAAGAATGAATAAAAAAAAGAAGAAAATTAATATTCCACTCTGGTAGTTGTTTAGGAGTTTTTAGGGTTTCTCGAATAACCCTAACTTTAGGAGGCCTAAGCCAATGGCAGAGCCAACATTTTTGTTCACTAGGAGCAATGTTCTTGAACCAGATTAGGTTAAAACGAAGCCATATTTTTCCAAATTGGCTCTGTGAAATGCTTCAAGATAATTAGTGTTCACGTGTATTGGGAGCTAGACATACGTGTGAAAGGAATGAAGGATTGCTGGCTTGTGAATGTAGCATTACTATGTGATTAAAGCTGATGGCTTAGAAGGAAAAAAAAAATGATGATAGAAAGATAATGTGATAAGGATACGTGGCAAGAGTTTAGTAGGCATTAATTGGGATATTCTACAAGGTGAGTTGGGGGGCTGAAATTATAGTTGTGCTACAAATTCTCAACCATTAGATTGAATGATTCAATCCCTACCGTTCATATCACTTTTACCTTGGCTCCTTTGCATTCAACTTCTCATTTACCCTTAAGGAAACGGCCACCACACTGCTACCATCGCTTAACACGATGGCCATTACAGAGAGAGATGAGCAAAGCAAGAGATGAGGGTTTGGCGACTGGCCATCGCTATACATCTCATTCTCCTCGGGGTGGGTTTGCAAGTTTTGAAAAAGATGAATAATAGGCATCCAAACACTTGTTTCCAGAATTTAGTTCCAAACTGATGTGTCACAATCTCATGAGATCTATCATTTTGGGAAGTGTGCCACAATCTCATAGGATTGTGACACATCAGTTTGAAATAAAATTTTAGAAACAAGTGTTTTGATGCCTAGCATTCCTCTTTGAAAAAACTATTTCCGCAAGTCACCTCCTCGTACCACGCAGTTACGCAATATTTAAGCCTATGCCTGTAATTTTTGGTAGGGGATCCGTGAATTCCGGGGCAGAGCAGTGCGGTTTTGCGGGTGTAGGCCGGTTATACCTACCCCTAGGTTAGGTTATGATTGACTTATATAATTTTATGTTCATACCTCAACAGGACCCAAACTCAACACGCGAACACAAATTGTCATCCTAATAAAAGTTCTATGAGGTGATTTTTTATTAATATTCTAGTAGGGATAGGTTATGGTTGACTATATAATTTTATGTTCATACCTCAACACGATCCGAACCCAACACGCGGACACGAATTGTTATCTTATTAAAAGTTATATGGGGTGATTTTTGATTAATATTCTAACAACCAAAACCATAAATTTTGTGTATGAATGCTTGGCAGTTGAGCTTAAGATGGGAATTACATTGGACAGATTTGATTATATTCAATTTCTAGTGGCTAATTGGGTAAATACAAGAGATAAAGATTAAAAGGAAAACGATTAAAACAGTTCTTAAAAGTTTGTTAATTGTTTAATTGGTTCTTTTGGGGTCACCAAGCCGAATTGAGATTTCATGGAAACAAAACACATGAAATTATAGGTCCCACCGAGACTTGAACTCGGGTTACTGGATTCAGAGTCCAATGTCCTGACCACTAGACCATGGGACCCTTGATGTTTTATGCGGTTCAATAGTTTATTTAACATTCTACTACAAATATTTTTTTTTTATTATAATAAAATAATTTTTTTTTTTTATATATGAGTACATCTGGAAACACCATAAAATCATTGCTACCACCCCGTTTGGTTCACATTCTATAGAAAAAATAAAGAAGAGAAAAGGAAGAAATAAAAGTATTATTTTATCCTGTTTAGTTATGTGGAGAAAGTAAAAAGATTTTTGTAACTTTTGTTCTTGAGTTAATTTTTCTCACCTAATTTAAGAGGAAATTTTGGTGAGTCTTCGGGAAAATGGAGTTGTTTCTTTCTTTTTTGGTCCATAATTTTGAATTGTCTCTTCTCTCTTTCTTTTCATTTCAAATTTAGTTCCTCAATTTTTATTCTATTTTAATTTAGCCTATAGATTTTCAATTTCGACAATTGGGTCCTTAAATTTTTCTCTAGTTTTAAATAAGTCCCTCCATTTACCTATCGTCCAATTGATTATTGATATGCCACACCAAACCAATTAGTTAATACCATGTGACTCTCGTTTGACGCGATTCAAAAAAAAAAAAAAGTAAAAAAAAAAAAACTGAAAATTAGAAAAACAATTTATTTAAAAAAAATGAAAAAAAGAAAGAAGAAAAACCGGTTTTTATTTTGTATTTTTGTATTTTTTTTTTATTTTTCTATTTCTTGTATAACTTTTTATTTTATTTTATATTTTTTTGATAATTATTTAGTTTTTTCTTTTAATAATTTTATGAATTGTATTTTTTGTCATTACGGGGAATATTGATATTTTTAATAGTTTAAAAGAGGGATACTGACACAATTAATAGTTTCGAGAGACATTGATAATGATGTAGTAGTTTTAGAGAGTTATGTGTACTTTTTTTCTTGTAATTTTAACGTAATTATGCCACATGACACGTATAATGATTATATTACATGTCTAACGAGAAATACTTTGTATTAATTAATAATTGAATTAAGGTGATATACCGTTAATTAATTAATGGGGTGGTACTTATTTGAAATAAAAAAAATAAAAAAAATTAAAGATGTAATTATCGAAGGACTAAAACCCGGTAATTTCAAACCGAATTCAACCCGAATTGGGAATTTGGAGCGATTCCCGAATTCCGAGGCCAGTCAGACGTGTTTATTGTGCAGAGGAAAAAAAATTGACAAAAAACTCATTTATCTTCATAACTCTGCCATCTTACTGTTTGGCAAGCCCATTTTGCCCTTCTCTGTTTAATGAGTGAGAAAACGCGTAATTAAGGGGGACAAGGGCAAAATGGGAAGAAAAATGCCGGATTCCTTCTCTCATGGCTGGCTAATTTGTCTTGCTGTTGGAGAAAGAAAGAAGAAGGAAAGCACAGGGAATTCGGTACGAGTCTGAGCTGCGAGGCAGGCTTTTCAGTCGATCTGAAGATACCCATCACCTCCAAATCCAATATATGGCCGTTGAAATCGCTTTATTATTAGGATATGAATAAATAATCTTCTGCAGATCTCGCCGTAGCAGCAGCATTCTTGGATTTGTTTCAAATTTTCTCTATTTATTTATTTATTCCTCTTTACTCACCTCCACCGACCATTTCTGAGGGAGGTGGTGAGGTTGATTTGAAAGGTTCGCACACTACTGCTTTTGGGGTGCATATATGTCTATGTCTATATATAATAAGTTAACTCATCCGATCCATGCCTTGTATCGAAGCTCATCACTCAACAGATCGAGTCATCTTGTTCCTATACTGCATGCTTCCAACTCTTCCAGGCAATGGCGGAGGATTCACGGGGTAAGAGCAATGAGCCGGCACGTGATATCGGATTGGGTGTGAGCATGGGATCTTCAGGCAAGAGATTCTCTGGGGGGCGAACGAGAAGCATGGTAGATGCTGCGAAGCTCGAAATGTTCGAGGCGGTCAGGGTTATGGCGAGGGCTAGAAAAGAAGCCATAGTTCGGCGGAGCCAGCAGGAAATGGCTGCGAAATCCACCCATCCGATAAACCGGGCTATGGACTTACTGGATGAGTTACAGGGGGAGATTAGTGACGAAATATACGTGGCTGCAGCAATTGCCCTGACAGATGAACAATTTCAATACGTGTTCGTCCGCATTAACAAAGAACGAAGGAGACTTTGGCTGTCAAAGCTGAAGCCCCTGCAGTGACAATCTGAGTTGATTGTATTTTCACTAAACATTTATGTTATTTGAATGTGTTTTAGGACTTACCTACGTATTTTATATTATAAAATGTGTTTTAGGACCTACCTATATATATGTGACAAGTTTAATTGTTGTAATATGTTTTACTACGTGCCTTTGTGATAATATTAATGTGTTTTAATTTGTTATGTACCCACCTCTGGTTCCATTAATTGTTGAATGTGTGTTTATTGGCATTCTTTCACCAAATGCTTCATTGTTTTCGCAAGCGTACGTTGGTAGGATGGACGGATCTAACCTCCCTTTCGTACCTGTGAAGGAAGATAGCGACGACAAAGTTCATCATAATGATTGCAATTGCAGCGGTGGAAGAAGATAATAACACCATATTGCCGCAATGCAACTTGCCATTACAAGGGGCCATGTATATAACATACACGCTAAAGGGTCACCCAGTGCCGTGTTACCAAATGTTTTGTATGGAGCCATCGAAGTTTATATCCTTGTGTGTTGAGTTGAGGGAATGCGGCCTCATGAGGAGTACAAAGAATCTTGATGTTGAGGAAAGTGTTGTTATGTTTGTTTTGATTACTGGCCAATGCCAAGGGCAGCGGATCGCGATACACCGTTTCATGCAGAAAAACGACTATGGGCGTACTATTACATGTTGTTCTTTATGGTCAAATGTTTATAATGTATTATGATGGACATTGGATCTAATGGTTGTTTTGTAACCGACGCATCATGCTTGAATGTGGATCACGGTTATAGTATTGCTAGTAGTATCTGTAATACCCCGTATTTTAAGACTGTATTTTTTTTTTTTGGAATTCTTACAGGACTGTATTGGTGCAATTGACGGAACACACATAAAGGCAAAAATCCCTGCTGAGCACCAACGCCTCGATCGTGGCCGAAAAAATGAGTACACCCATAACGTAATGGCAGTGGGCGATTTTGACATGTTATTTTCGTACATGTACGTTGACTGGGAGGGAATCGTGAACGATGGGTGCGTTTTTAGAGATGTTATTAGAATTGACCAAGGCTTTGAGTAGCCTACATATGGTTAGTACGTCGCATACAAATGCGTAGTTTCTTATAGGATAGTTTTTCATGTTCTTACACTAATTTTGAGTATTTTATTTATAAAGGGCACTATTATGTGGTCGATTCTACGTACCCATGCACGCACGGTTTTTTGCCTCCTTATAAAGGGGAGAGGTACCATCTCTCACAATTTCGCAACAAGCCTCTACCCCGTGGGTACAATGAACTATTTAACTTTAGACACTCATCACTAAGAATGATTATTGAAAACTGCTTCGCAAAATTGAAGAGAAGATGGCATATTTTATACGATATGCCTAGGTACTTATTGATACGTCAACCTGGCATTATAATGGCATGTTGCACACTGCACAACTTCATTGGAACACACAATCCAAATGATGAAATCTTCAGCACTCAAGTAGTAGAACCAGAGATGAGTGAGCAGCCATATGTATATGACAACGATGATGAGGTAGGCCCCTCACATGCAGGATAATACGACTTGTCAGACACAACTGCTCTTGAAATGGGCCATTTTAGAGAAGGTATTGCACAAGCAGTGTGGGCAAATGCACATGGACACGAAAATTGGAATAATTAAAATGGTAATCATAATGTTGAACTAATATTTTTTTGTTATGCTCGTGCATTAGATATGGTTGTGTATGTTTTATGGTTGAGATTTTTTTCTCTGTAAGACAATTACGTGTAGTTGACCCATATGTACGTTGTTAGTATGCTCATTGTGGATAAATGTTTATCTGCGTCATTCGAATTACATATTTTGTTAAGTTGAATTGTGTACCCGTACTTGATAAGTTTGTTTATTTATGCCGCATTCACTTATTTGCATAACAAGTAGACATGGACTTCGAGCTAAATTGCACATGTGGTGCTCGAGCCATGAGACTCCTCTTTTCAAGAACGGAAAGAAACTATATGAGACGCTTTTATAAGTGTCCCCTGAGCAAAGTATGAACTCACTCGTAAACAATTGCAAGCCTCAAATGCATTTTACTTTTTTTATGTTATTGATTTTTTTCGCATTTGTTGTATTTAACAATGTCAGTCTCATCTCGTTTTAATGTGTTATTGTAGAATCATCTCGGGTAGTATTGTAGAATCATCCAGGAGGTTTCTACTAGGAAGATGAGTTGATGCAAAATTTGCCAGAATCGGTGCATGACGACGACGCATTGCGTTTACATGCTCAGGGCAATGTGTCGAGCATGTCGTGGACTGTCGGAGGCATTATGCGATGTTGTGGTATTGCATGGATTTGCATCCTGTGTTGCTTAGAGTTACTGTTGCTTAGAGTTACTGTTTTTGTTGGTTCTCATGTTTGTATGAATTTATTTGGTTTGTACTGCTTGTGGTATGTAATACCACTGTTTAATATACATCTCTTTTGCTTCCACCAAATAGTTTATTGTATAATTTCTGTCGAATATTTCTAGGATTTGCTACCTGAACTATTTTATTTTCAGTACCGTTCATGAACTACAATGGAACCATGCATTTGAATGGCTGCCAAACTTTGTTTGAAATTGACCTTTTCTTTTTCTTTTTTTCAACTATTATATGTGTGTATTTATCTTAGATTTAAAAAAGCAAACTAATTTATATTAAACGCATAAGTACAAAAAATAATTTCGCTATTTAATTTAGACTTATAAAGGCAAATTAATTTATATTAAACGCAAAAAAAAAAAAAAAAAAAAAAAAAAAAAACAAACAAACAAACAAACAAACAAACAAACAAACAAATCGAATTTATCCTAGATTTAAAAAAGCAAATTGGTTTAAATTAAACAAAAAAAAAAAATCGTATTTATCTTAGATTTAAAAAAGCAAACTAATTAAGTATGAAATATTAATTTTAATAGTCATTTTTGTAATTATTAAATAATAGTTATTTCAATCAATATTCCATACTAATTTTCATAACACCAATCATTATACACAACTTTTCATACATCCAATCATTTCCTACCATAGTTATCCGTAAAAAAACAAGCTCATACAACTTTCACCCAAACACAATTTCAAATAGAATTTAAATTCTACTCATCACCTAAACACTTTTTATTTGCCTCAAAATTAGCGAACCAAATAAGAATTCAATTATGATTTAAAAAATTCAACACCCAAATGAACCATAAGTCTCGTTCATGATGATTTTTTTTTTCTTGTCAGAAACATGATGTTGATTGTTTTTCCTTTTCTTTTTCTCAGTTGTTGGTTTAGTATTTTTGGCAAAACAAAATAAATAACCAACTACTTCATCTGTTTTTTGTTGTGGGCTTTCATCAAGTAATATGATAATAAAATGATGAAATCATCCGTCCACAAAATAAATACAGAAACAAAACCATCCACCTTAATTGAAATGGGAGACATTTAAATTTTCAGCATTTTCCAGCCAATAATGAGTGTACAAAGAAATCAACATCAATGTTTTGTTACATCAAGTTTTCAAGGTTTAGTTATCACATTCCCTTTGATGAAAAAAATAAAGATAAAAAAATAAATAAATAAATAAATGCTAAGTTGATTGATTCAGTAGAAGTGAGACATGTGACTTTACAGGCTCTAAAGTACAAGGATCAGTTAAAGAGTCTCCTCCTTTGGGAAAATGTAATAAATTTCACTCTAGACAACTGAACTTCAAATACTTTTTTTTTTTTATAAGTTCCCTTTTACAACTGAACTTCAAATACTCAACAAAACTACAAAAAAAAACTGGCAATGAGAAACTTGACAGGCCAACCTGCAGCAATAAAATCAGGTTGATGCCATCAAAATGCAGCAAACACAAAGAATGAAAAGTGACCTGCTTGGCAAGAGAGTAGATCAACTCTCATTTGGCAATATCAGGCGATCTTGACCTTCCACCAGCTTTGCAGATAGAATCACATCTCCGGTTTTTATCTGTGGAAGAATATCTCTCCCAACAGTTGTGTATCTGCATATTGAAACATGATATAACCAAATGATGCAACTAGCCATAGGAAACATAAAGTTATTTTGTGCATGTGTGTTTTCTTGAAGGAAACTCAAAAGTAATTAGTAACAATAAAAGTAAGGAGTTTAAAGCCATACCCAAAAACTGAAAATTGCCCTTCATCAAACGACAACCCTCCCAAGCCAGCCTATCAAATGCACGCAGGATATATGCAAATATACGTTAAAGGAAAAAAAAAATGTCAAGATGGAATACATGAAAAGCTAATCTCAGACTTGTCATTTTCAATGTTGGTCTAGCAAAAGCCTGTGGAAGTCGAAACTTGAGTATTAATTCAAACAAAATGTGGGATTAAACTTACATTTCGCTTATCATAGAGATAGAAGAAAAACTGATATGGCGATGAGCACTCCTCAGAGACTTCACTATGTGCCATTGCAAGTGCTCCATAAACAGAGAGTGGAAGAACGGGCAATTCTCCATCCTTTTAAACAGGGAGAAACAGGTAAAGAAAAAATGAGAAGAACTGCCCACAAGAAATCTCTTGTTGATATAAGACATTGACAGACCTGCACATTTAATGTTGTTTTGTACAAGGGCTCAAACTGCCCAGATGGCATTATCTCTAAAGGAACATCATAACCCAGCTTCTTGTCAAGCCCATTGTCTGAGAGAATAGCTTGGTCGGTACAGCTAAGTTTTGCCCCATCATATGCCCCATCAATTACCTGAGAAATTGTCAATTGATTATCTGTTCCTTTCAGATATTACTTACAGCCCAATAAATCCCAAAATTCAGATTCACTTAAAAAAATGGAAAAGACTAAAACTTCATAGGCACTATCATGACCAAAAACTTGTATTCAGGTGAGACCAGCATAGGACTAGCAGAATTCCAATCAATTAAAGTTCACTTTGTCAATATGTTATCATATCCTCAATATGTTGTTTCCCAATAAGCTTGTCAGATCTTCATATCTCACATACTTGCATCCATCTCCATAAAATTGGAAAATAAACTAGTTTATAGTCTTTTCCTCGGTTTAGAATCCACTATTGGTCAGCCTTATTATGGATATAGGGGATGAAAACCAAATGTATAGCTGGAAAGCACAAAAGACCAATAAAAAAGAATCACCATCCACATGTGTGCGCGCACACGCTCACGTGCGTGTGCTTGCATGTCTATATGCATAGGTAGATATATTTCCCAAAGATTGAAGTGAGGTTCAACTACCTTACCAGCTTTGCAAAATTCCCTGCCGTTAACGGTGCTGAATATCCATCTACAACAACCTGAATTCACAGGCTTATGATCAGTTGCAATTGAATTTATGATCCTAGGAGCCAAGATTCGTTTAACCAAGTACTTATGCACCCAACCTTGTACTGATTCCAATGGCGAATGCATCAGTCTAGCCAATATGTTGGCCCATAACCCAAAAATATACAGATTTCTCAATAGTACAGAGAGATTCATGACTTTACATGCAAATTGATAAATTAAGAAGTTGACCATTTACACATTTCAGATTGTACAATCAAAAGTAAAAGCACATGCCATGAGTATCCTGTCAACTAGCTCCTTTAGCAATCAATGGAACAGCAGACATTAATGTCTTTATGTAGATGAGATCATACAATGGCACACACACTTGGAAAAAAAAAACACAGACACACACACAACTACTCTTAAATCCCAACCCCTTATATCCATACATTATAAAAGACAATACAGTTGTCAATTGTCATTAAGCATCTGGTTCAGAGCTAATTATACTCCATGCTTAGACATTATATTTAGATTGCAAATCCGAAGCACAATGCATACATGATTCATATTATGATACCCACTATTCTTAGACATAATTAAAGTGAATAGCAACCAAAGAGTTAGTAGCCCATGCTTAAGAACATTGTAATCAAATTCAACAATGGAAGTGGAAACTGTTAGGTTTTATGTTGTTGGCAAATTCAATGTCAAGACTTGTTATGTTGTGAGTCTAGGTTTAGGGTAAAAGTTGGTATTCAAGTAAGTGTCAAAAACTTGGTTCAAAGTGAAGGACAAAATAGTTCGTTCGCAAACCTCAATCATATGGCGTTCGAAAGAGGCAAGTTTTCAAAGATTCAACATGTCAGTCAGAATGCCTACATCGCAAGACCATTCGAAAGGCTTTTGAACGAGAAGATCAAGGCACTTCAAGATCAAGTTCCTGAATGCCTCGATCTCAGTCACAATCGCAATACCGTTTAAACGAAGTGCTAAAGACTTTTAAAACAGAAGCACTCGAAAGGCTCAATCGCAAGGGGAATTGCACCCGATTCAAACGCAGATTGAATTACATTGTTTCACAAAGGTTCACTGAAAGCTCCGATAGCAATCACATTCAAATCCGGTTTGAATGTGATGATATTTAAGCCAAATCCTAGACTCTCGATCGCAATTGTAATCGAACACTGCATGCGATAAGTTGTGAAACCCTAGTTGCCATTCAAACGCGACAACCTTAGACTATGTTATATTTTTACCGATTTGCTCATTAAAGCTCAGTTCTCAATGTCTATATAAGCCTCATAAGCCACAATTTCCACCCTGAGGCCATTATTTTGTGTTTTTGGAGAGTATTTTACCTTCATATGCCTTAATTCTCTAACTTCTCCTTGATTTGATTAAAAAACACAAATCAAAACCTTCAGCCTTCAGAGTTCCGAGTTGCAGAGGAAGCTTTATAGAAAAAAGTCTAAAGTTTTGGAGTTATTGCGATAGAAGACATACAGGTCGTTTGTTGGGTACAAGTTAGGTTTTTTCTACAGATGTCTTGTAAATATAAAGTGATTGTAATTTTTCTTCAATAGTAGATAAGTTTCCTGGGGTTGCCCGTCCCCGGAGTAGTTTTACTTTTGAAGAGTTCTTCAAAAGGTTTCCATATCATCACAAATTCTTGTCTCGTTGGAATTTGGTGATATTATGTGGTTGCAAAATTGAAATTTGTCATGATTGTTGTGAATACACCTATTCATCCCCTCTACGTGTTATTTGGGGTCATTGGGATATTTTGTGATCATTTACATATTTAGGTTTTTTTTTTATAAGTAAGAAAGGTTTTATTAAAAAAGCGTAAGGCGCCTCTAAGTACACAGGGAGTATATAGGAACAACCAAACCAACCCAACCCACAAAAAGAAAGCCAAACAAACCCACAAGGACCTAAGCCCTTAAATACTTTCACCCACAAGGAGCACTCAAAGCAACAAAAAAACCCAAACAAACTCACAAGGACCTAAGCCCTTAAACCTGAAACCCACAAGGAGCACTCAACGCTGCAGCACCTGAGCATTTCCTTTCCTACGCCTAGAGGGCACGCTTGCATCGCCGTAGTTAATGGAGCTTTTTAGATTCAACACATCTCTCCTCCCTTTGATCTTAAGACGTGCACCCTTATTAACCCGATGGAAATCCTCTTCAATGGCATCCAAAATCGCGAAGGACGGATCTTCATCCTCAACACCATCCGACACCCAATCCAAGGGCATGTTGGGAGGACATACACCCAAGGGGTAAAGGGAGTCTCCTTCCTCCCCAACCCAAACGTCATCCCCCTGATCCCACACAACAATCTCCCCAGACGGGCCAAAACCTACCGGCTACTTCTGAGAATGGATCAAGCCATCCGAACTGAAATTCACACCCTTTATAGCGATTGGAGAAGCGCAACCACTCAAAGGGAAGGGAACACTCGGGAGACAGAAGCCTCGCCGAAGAAAGCTAGACAGAGGAGACTTACAGACCACTCCCCCACCAGGCTTTGGCGAGGATTGGACCACAGTCCCGCCCAAGTCCTAAGAAGAAGCACCCAAAAACGGTGTCGTTGAAGCACTGAGAGCTGTCACAGCCTGTCACATAGAAGTTCAGATATTCTTGTGTTTATTGTTTAAATGTTAAGATTCATATCTATTATTTAATATTTTATATCACCTGTTCTCTACGCGTTTAATGTGCGTTTGCATGTTTCAGGAAGACATGTTTATCCATTCAATTCAACTTAGTCCTAGTTTAGTGGTTTAATAGGATTAATTTGTAATTTATTGTTTTGTAATTTTTATGGGTTTTGTCACAGAATTGCAAAGATGGGAGTTTGTTAGGTTTTATGTTGCTGGCAAATTCAATGGCAAAACTTGTTATATTGTAAGTCTAGGTTTAGGGTTAAAGCTGGTATTCAAGTGAGGGTCAAAAACTTGGTTCGAAGTGAAGGACATAATAGCTCATTTGCAACCTTGATTGTATGACGTTCGAACGAGGCAAGTTTTCAAAGATTCGACATGTCAGTCAAAATGCCTCAATCGCAAGACCGTTTGAAAATCGTTCGAAGGAGAAGATCAAGTTTTTGAATGCCTCGATCACAGTTACAATCGCAATACCGTTGGAATGGAGTGCTCAAGACTTTCAAAATTCAAGCTTATGAAAGGCTCAATCGCACCCAGTTTGAATCACAGCTGAATTACATTGTTTCACAATCACATTTGAATCTAGTTCGAACGCAATGATCTTTAAGCTAGATTTGAAACTTTGGATCGCAACAATGTTCGAACCCCGTTCGAACACCGCATGCGATAAGTTGTGAAATCCTATTTGTCGTTCAAACGCAACTTACTCCCATTCGAACGTGACAACCTCAGCCTATGTTATTTTTTAACCAAATTGCTTACCAAACCTCAATTTTTTCAATGTCTATATAAGCTTCATAATCCATGATTTTTATAAAACCCTGAGACCATTATTGTGTGTTCTTGGAGAGTGATTTTACCTTGACATGCGTTAATTCTCTAACCTCTCCTTGATTTCATTAAACCACACAAATCAAAATTTTCAACCTCCAAAGTTCAAGTCATAAACATAGCTTTATAGAAGAAAGGCCAGAGTTCTGGAGCTACTACAGTAGAAGACAATCAGGTCATTTATTGGGTACAAGTTAGGTTTTTACTACAAAGGTTTTATAAGTATAAATTGATTGTAATTTTTCTTCTATTGTGGATAAGTTTCCTGGGGTTGGTTGCCCCCATAGTGGTTTTACTTTTGAAGAGTTCTTCAAAATGTTTCCACTTCAATACCAAATTCTTGTGTCTATTTTATTTTATGCCTTGTTGGAATTTGGTGATATTTTGTATGGTTGCAAAATTTAAATTTGTTGTGAAAACACTTATTCACCCCCTCTAGGTGTTATTTGGGGTCATTGGGCATTTTTTAGAAACAATTTCAATCGGCTATTTCAATGTCAGTAATTTAAAATCCACCATTTGGAGACAGATATGTCATCCTTTTGTCTAATGTTTGGAAGTTTCCAGCTTTTACATTATTCAAAGAGAACTCTCACTTGAGATTCTGATTGCTTATTCAGCATGAAGAACTCAAAAGCAAGGTGGCACTGCTACGTTAAGCCTCCCAATGGTGTACAAATATTAACAAAGAAAAATAACAAAATTAGCCAAAATTTATTGATTCACTTACCATTTGAAAAAAAAAAAATTGATAATTTTTTTTTTTTTTTTTTTTTTTTGATATCGGGGAACCTCTACAAGGCAGGGCCCTTTGGACCCACCCCTGCAGAATAAACCTCGGTTCCATGCACCGCACCCACAGAAATTTCCCTACATGGAACAGGGTAACTCACTGGCTTTCACCAGGGGGTGTGGCCCCAAGGGGAGATGACACTCATGGGTTTCGAAACTGAGACCTTGAGGAGCAAACTCAAAGTCCCAGCTGGTACTAACCAACTGAGCCACCCCTTGGGGTTATAATTAGTAGTAGGAACTATGAACATTGGTAACTCTTCTTGGCTAGATAGAAATGGTGAATCTTAAATTATAGAAAAACACAAAATCACAAGATTTCACAAATCAATCAACTTTATAAATCCAAGGCATATAACAATCCTATGCAAGATTGCATAATACAATATTTTCATCCTTCAAAAAATGTAAAATTTAGTATACCTGAATTATGGCAGTCTTTCTTTGTTCACCACCAGCTTCTGGAGAAAATGTAGAGCCATCTCCTTTTTCAATTGTAAATTCAACAATTCCTCTCCCATTAAGCCTACAAATCAAAAAGAAACACATTTCCTATTTCAAAAATAGATGTACCAATGCAAAGCCTACTTATCAAAGCAGAGGAGGTCTTTCACACCATTTTCGTGCATATGCTTAAATATTTCTATGGGACATCCAAACAACAAATAAATGTTTCAAACCATTACATATCAAATAAATTTTTAGAGTAGGATCTCTGCTTATAAGAAACAAGCAGCTGGAATAACTCAGCTTCAAAAAGTCAGAACTTACTGGCCAACTAACCACTAATATAATTAGCTAGAAAATAAAATTTGTAAAGAATCGTGAACCCAAAATGTTCAGACTAACAAAACTGATTACTTGGAGGAAAAAGAAAGATGTAATGCCAATCAAATGATGGGTTTAGCGAATAATTCTTGGGCAGATAGACCAAAAATAATGGGGAGAATATACTTACCCCCTCGAATTGACACCTTTTTTGCACATGCACTCCTAAACTACCATTTGTGACACTTGACTCCCTCCAACTACCATTTAGGTCAAATGAAACCCTCTGTTAGTCGTTGCCGTAACATGGACAGAAAATGAAGCATGTGACTTTTACGTGCAAAAGTGTGACTAGAAATGCCCAAAATGGCCCACTTTTAGATGCTAAATTGATTTAAATATCTTAACATAATTGTGGATGTGTAAAAAAACAACAATAAAAGAGAAAAAGAATGTAACAAAAAAACTTCAAAAAGAAAAAGAGAGAGAGAGAGGGTGGTTCGGCCACCCTTAGGAATTATGGGGTGGCTCAAACACTCCTTTGAGGATAGTCGAACCATTCACTCGGCCTTGAGGGTTGGTCCGGCCACCCCCCTCAAACCTCCTTTTTAAATATGCACGTGCGTGTCACATGTGCCATTTTCCATTTATGGGACCAATACTTGAAACCGCAGTCCATAAAAAAAAACCCCGATATTTTTTAACCCCAGCAGCTATCGGAAAGATCCATTTTAACATACTTGAAGTTCTAATTGTCAAGTGTCATAAATGTAGTTTGGAGGTACATGAACAAAAGGGGTGTCAATTCAAAGAGGGTGGGTATATTTTCCCAAAAAATAATTTTTCTGATATTCCATGATTTCTTATTTTGCTTTAAATTATTTATTGTGGATATCAAAAGGAAAAAGGAAAAAAAAAAAAAAAAGGATCCTAGTTTCAGACTATAATGTCACTGGCCACATATTTTTGTGATTCATATACTAGTCCTCATCAAGGTGGTTAGAATATAGCACCTAAAAATCTCTGGTGAAGACTAACCTTGGAAATTTCACGTATTGCTGGGGCAATAAAAATGACAAGCCTGGAGCCTGTTACAAACAATAGCAACTAGCAAGTTGAGAGTTGGAATGCTTATATTATCATCGTAACATAAGTAGCTAGTATAAACAATATTATCGCCTTTAAGTAAAAAACACTGCAGGTTTCCATTAGCATGACAGCAGCAACAATTTTAGAAAATTATCTCAAGTATCATTCTATGTTTTCCATGAGGCATCCGCTTGTTGACCATACAAATATATTGTGTCTAGATAAAGAGTTAGAAAATAATTTGCTAAATCATCGCTTATCCCAAAAGCTTAAACTAATAGAAAATGATAATTTTAATCATTTAATCAATACTTTTAACACTCCCCCTCACATGTGGGTTCAGACTCTCCTTTAATAAGCGAGACCCAACACATGGAATATTTAATTGAAATTGGGAGTGATTGGCAGAGACAATGTTTGAATTCAGGACATTTGTTCTGATACTATGTTAAATCACTACTTATCCCAAAAGCTTAAGATGATAGGAAATGATAAATTTAATCATTTAATTAATACTTCAACATAACCTTTGCCTATTGATGAGTTTCAGTTACCTG
Organism: Alnus glutinosa; assembly: GCF_958979055.1. Classification (NCBI taxonomy): domain Eukaryota; kingdom Viridiplantae; phylum Streptophyta; class Magnoliopsida; order Fagales; family Betulaceae; genus Alnus; species Alnus glutinosa. The sequence continues at coordinate 11,700,388 of NC_084894.1, read as the reverse complement.
TAGCAATTCTATCTCTGCAATAGTATCAAGTGAAGAGGCAAGGCCTACTGATACTTTATCTGGGTCCTTATCCTTTATAGATTCCAGAAGGGTTCGCAATCCACCCTGAAAAACCAAAGGAACTTCCAATGATATTTTGATAGGTTCTGCAGTGAACCATATCAACCTCAAGATGTTACTAATTATCTGAGGTCTTCAAAAAATTCATGTGCTAGAAGAGATAAGATATGTGAACTGAGATTCAGTACTATACAGCTGGAGCCTTCTCCTTTTTCCTCTTTCTTTTTTTCATTCATTTTTTTTTTTTTGTGCAGTTTGGAAACTGAAAATACTGTATATTACATGGCATTCCAGAGCAGCATAAACAATTAAAAAACGTTTTTCTTTACCAACCACTAGATGGATTCTAACAATTGACCATGCTGCCAAAAGTAATTTAATTTGAAATCATGATAAGCATAGCCAAGGGTACTTTGACTTCAAACAACTGAACTTCAAATGTTAAGTCATAACAATGATATCATAGCTTCTTTCAGTTAATTGGTCAACCAACAGTAACATTCTAGATACTGTATATGAGTTCTGAGGAAAGAAAGAAATACAAAATTGTGCTGACAACCTTCTCATAAATTAATATAGCTCTCTTTCTTCCAAAGTAACTTCACATACCTTCCCATCAATAAGTGATGCATACAATGTGGAACCCTTCTCCTTCAGGTCTATTGGGATACTTGCCAAAATAGAATCCTTTTCATCCACTGCTATCTAAATATAGGAAAAGATAATGAAAAAGTAAAAATCAGAAGTGATTACATCAACGTACCATACATATAAATGAACAGAGACAAGAACAAATGCATAATGATAACCAGTGATTAAAATATACAAACTCAAAATGGGATATCACAGGATTGGAACTCAGGTAAATGACACCGTGCCAAACAGTATAAATTACAAACATCAACTTGCAAGTTGCAAAGTAAATGTAAAACTCAAAAGAAAATGGTTTCTACAGATATGAGCAACACGCAGATTGTGCGGACAAAGCAGTAGCTGCAGCCATGGCCCCGTGCATGGGTTGGTAGGGCTGACACCTCAAAAATTTAAAGACGAATTAAAAAGGGTAGAATGTGAGAAGGAGAAACTCTCATTGTAAATATTGAATTTGGAAAAACAAATCCCGTTTATTTATTATTGGACTTGGTCAATGAACTGCTCTCTTAAGTTTTGGATGGAAGCAATGCTTATTTAAGATGGCCCCCCTTCTATAAAGCATTAAAATGAAAGAAACCCCCACCCCCCCACCCCCTCCCTCCCAAAAAAAAGTAAAAAAGAAATATATACCTTCAAAGCTTTCTTCACATTCCCCTCCATGGTTCCATACGGCTTTCTCTGTGGAATCCTTAGCAGGTACGAAATATCCTCCATAGAATCCTAGAAGCAGAGGGAAGATGGTCTGCAAACTGATTACTATTAAAGTTAAGGGACGGTAGAATTTAAGTTCAATCATCAAGAGTAACCTGAATGGTCTTCATGTTTGTGTTTGCAGGGATAGCCCTTCTTAAAGCAAGTTCTCCTGTTCTTGGAACCTTGGTATCTGGAGAATAAAGAACTGCTCTTGCAGGAGATATAGAAAAGGAGTCCCAACCAACCAAAGGAAGAGGAGAAAAAATTTGAACAGACATAAGGATTACAGCAATCAGACTCTCAAGCTTCTTCCGTCCAAGTCTACAAATTGACATGTACAAGTTGGTAGGAAAATCATGCCGGTATGCTGGTTCCTGCATGATTGACCACCCATTTCAGAAAATCCGAAGACTGGTGTGGGGAAATATGATTTCATCTTTTCTTCTGGCTTAATTTACTATTTTGGTCTTTTCAGTATTCAAGGTGGCCACAAGTGGAAAAAGGTGAATCACTGAGATGATTTTGACTCTCATCATCATTACAAGTAAAATGGACAAGGCCATAATAGCATCAACTTGAGAACTTGCAAATCATTTGAGTTAACAAATCAACTGGATATAATAATACAAATTACTCCAGTCAGTACACAATAGTTATTTGGCAGCACAATGTGGTACATCCTCTATGTTGTCCATGATTTTAGAAGAATTGGTAGCAATTTACCTGTTAAAAGGCTCTATAGCATATTTTTTGACATAAATTTTGAAATGTGAAAGTTTGTAATAAATGAAAATGAATTGTAGTACACTATACAGAAAGATCAAGTCATGAGTTCAAAGAATTCCTCATCCATCCAAAATTGTAATTTTATTTAAAAGAAGAAAAAAAATCATAAAACTCAAGGCAAGAGATGAAACCAGCACCACCTAGTACCAAACGCTTAAACTATCAGTACACACACTAACAAGCCATAGATTTCCTATGGCAAGCACACCCTAAAGTTGCTTTTAAGTAAAAGGGTTTGGATTCCAATCACTTGTAGAGAATCAAAACGAACCTCTGAGTGATTTTTCTTGGGCAAGCAATGAATGCTGGAGCGGCCTGGTCTTTGCTGGGTGTTTGCTAGGCATTTGATCACGTCCAGCTCTTCCATCACGGAGTTTACCGCCCACGACTTCATCTTCCGCTTGTTTCTCGAGAAAAGCGGGGTCTGGGAGAGCTTGAAGATGGGGAGGACGACGCTCTGGGGCGACATGGTGTGTAAGGTCGCCATGGCTATTTCTGACTGTGTTGGGAGGAACCCACCTCAGTTTCGCAGACCGTGTTTGTAGATTAGAACGTTTTACGTGTGGCTATGGTGCGTCATGGCGTGCTTTTGTGTTTATTTTTATATATTTTATTTTTTAAAAATATATATTTTTATTAATAAAATAAAAAATTATTCTTCTAACTTTTTGAAATGTGAAATCACTAATCATAATCACGAGAAGTGCTATACGTGCGTCAAGAGTCCGGCTGGAGTCCAGCTCTTGACCCACGTGGCACATATTATTATTTTTTTTATTTAAAAAAAAATTTTCAAAAATAAGAGAAGAAAAGTCTCGTCCGTCCGATTCAGTCTTCAGTCTCACTCCAAATTTTCCCCCCATTCCCAAATCTCACCCTCTCCCGCCACCGTCCCCTCCTCCACTGACCGCCCAACGACCAGAGACCTTTGACCCAACGACCAGCGACCTCTGACCCGCACCGTCCCTCGGCCGGCTCCCAGCTCGCTGTCTCTCTCTCTCTCTCTCCAAACGACGGACTGGTGCCCACCGACCACTCAACGACCACCAACGACCGGCGCCCACCGACCGCCCAACGACCGGCGCCCTCTGACCCGAACCATCCCTCGGCCGGCTCCCAGGTCGTTGTCTCTCTCTCCCAGCTCGCTGTCTCTCCGTCTCTCCGTCTCTCTCTCTCTCTCTCTCACCCAGCAGACCAGCGCCCACCGATCGACCGGCGGCTCTCTCTCTCTCGGACCCAGCACCGGAGCGCCATCGACCAGAGTCGACCACTCTCTACGGTTAGTCTCTCTCCCTTTACTCTCTCTCTCTCTCTCTCTCCTTTGGTGACTTCTAAGTCTAACCCTCACTCTTTCTCTCTCTCTAACCCAGCTGGTCTCTCGCTCTCTCGGACCCAGTAGCCCGAGCGCCGCCCACGAGCAGAAAGGACTCCAACAGAGGAGGTTTCCTGAATTTTATTTTTTCCTTTGTAAAGTAATCTTCCTGTGTTAACAAAAACTAGTGTGGTTTGGGCCTTTTTGTACCGTTGATTTCCATAGACTTTTTGTACCGTTGATAAAGATGGATTTATCATGCGTGTAAATTGTAATTGTGAACAAAGAGCATGTAGGTTATGAGATTTTATTGCAGACAAATTGATGGTTTGATGACATTAATTAATTTCTTTGAATTCAATTCATGGTGAAGTTAAAATTGGAAAGCTGTCAAAAGAATATATCATGCTTTCTATTTTAATATGTACATGTTTTTGAAGAGAGAAGATCTATCTACAACATTATGCACTGTATTGGTATTGATTTGAAGAAGCAATTTTGGGGAAGTTAGGAAGTGAATTATGATTTATTATGCACTGTTGGATTTTGCTTGGTTTAGGTTTTTGTTGTCTCATACAATTGTTTAATTAAACCATTTTTATTTTTTTTTTGTAAAATAACTTTTAGATGGACTTGTCACAACCAGCCTTGAATTCACTATGCGAAGATGATTGTTTGTTGACACATGAACAACTTGATGATGTTGTTCCCATCGAAATAGACCCTCAAAATGGTATGATGGGCATTTTTACTTTTAATTTTTGTAACATATCTTAGAGTAAATGTTATTATTCATAGTTGGGTTCTTTACACTATGTTTTATTCGTTTTGATATAGATGAAAATGAAATTATTGGGGATGAACAGTTAAATGATGATGTGGACAGTTGTTGTTCCAAGCTCAACAAACAATGCGGAGATGATTGTTTGTTGACACATGAACAACTTGATGATGTTGTTCCCATTGAAATGGACCCTCAAAATGTTATGATGGGCATTTTTACTTTTAATTTTTGTAACATATCTTAGAGTAAATGCTATTATTCATAGTTGGGTTCTTTACACTATGTTTTATTCGTTTTGATATAGATGAAAATGAAAATATTGGGGATGAATAGTTGAATGATGGTGTGGACAGTTGTTGTTCCAAGCTCAATAAACAATGCAGAGATGATTGTTTGTTGACACATGTACAACTTGATGATATTGTTCCCATCGAAATGGACCCTCAAAATGGTATGATGGGCATTTTTACTTTTAATTTTTGTAACATATCTTAGAGTAAATGTTATTATTCATAATTGGGTTCTTTACACTATGTTTTATTCGTTTTGATATAGATAAAAATGAAACTATTGCGGATGAACAGTTGAATGATGGTGTGGACAGTTGCCGTTCCAAGCTCAAGCTCATAGATAAAGATAAAAATGTTAAGGAACCTAAGAATGGGATGTTGTTTGGCTCTATAGAGGAACTTCATGAATATTATAGAAATTACGCTAAGAAAGAGGGTTTTGGTGTGGTACAGAAGAAGAAAAAAAAGGATGAAAATGGAGATGTACATTACATCACTCTAGCATGTGCTCGTCAAGGCAACAGACAATCCAGCTCAAGCAATAACGTTTGCAAGCCTAATAAAACAATCAGAACGGGATGTAAGGCTACTTTGAATGTAAAGTTAGTAGGCACAACGTGGTATGTGACTAATGCAAATCTATGCCATAATCATGATTTAAGCCCAGGCAAAGCGAGATATTTTAGATGCCACAAGAAGTTGGATCCTGCTACGAAGAGGAAGCTTGATATAGATGATAGAGTTGGAATCCATACGAACAAGATCTATAACTCGCTAGCTGTTGAAGCGGGGGGGTATGAAAATCTTACTTTTGGAGAGAAAGAGTGTCGCAATTATATTGCGAAATCAAGACGTCTTCGCCTTGGCACAGGAGGTGCTGCAGCACTTCGTGATTATTTTGATAGAATGCGGAAAGTGAATGATGATTTCTATTTTGATATGGATGTGGATGATGAGTGTCGGTTGAAAAATGTGTTTTGGGCTGATGCACGAAGTAGGTCATCATATGAAGATTTCGGTGATGTGGTTACATTTGACACAACATATTTGACCAACAAATACGAAATGCCATTTGCCCCTTTTGTAGGAGTTAATCATCATGGTCAATCAATGCTTTTAGGGGCGGCATTAATTTCAAGTGAGGATACAGCAACATTTGTTTGGTTGTTTGAGGCATGGTTGAAATGCATGAAGGGCTGAGCGCCAGGGGCAATTATTACAGATCAAGATCGGGCTATGAAAAGTGCAATTAAGAAGGTTTTTCCGAATGCCCGACATAGATTTTGTTTATGGCACGTACTGAAAAACTTCCAGAAAAATTTGGATCACATTCACAGTACAAGGCCATTAAGATGCCATACGAAATTGTGTGTATAATTCTCAGACATGTGACAAGTTTGATGCAAGTTGGCAGACCCTACTTGAGTGTTATAATCTGGAGGATAATGCATAGCTGCGTGGTTTATACAATGAACGGACTTTCTGGGTACCGGCATATTTAAAAGATGTATTTTGGGCCGGCATGACTACCACACAACGCAGTGAGAGTATGAATGCATTCTTTGATGGTTATGTGCACTCGTCCACCTCATTGAAGGAATTTGTAGATCAATACGACAACGCTTTGTGTAGGAAGGTTGAGATTGAGAATGTTGCTGATTTCAATTCTTTTAATTCCACGATTTCATGTGTAAGCAAGCTTCCCTTTGAGAAGCAATTTCAAAAAATTTACACCCATGAAAAGTTCAAAGAAGTTCAGAAGGAGATTACAGAGGTTCTGAATTGTAGTTGCTCTCTTCTAAAAAGTGAAGGTGGAATTAGTACCTATCAAGTGATGGAACGAGTAGAAGTCAGTGATGCCTACACGAAAAAAGTACGCTTTATTGTTTACTATAATGACCCTTCATGTGAAGTGAACTGCAGTTGTTGTTTATTTGAATCATGGGGAATTTTGTGTAAACATGTCATACCTGTACTGACTACACTTGAAGATGTGGAATTGTTGCCCGAAAAATATTTTCTAAACCGATGGAGGAAGGATTTGAAGCGGCCATATAAGTTAATCAAAAGTAGTTATGATCCTTTAAGTGGCAACGCTACTGCAGAGCGATATTCTGAACTGAGCAAAAATGTGCTGAAGTTAGCCGCAATCGTAGCACCAAACATGGACCATTGCACGGAAGTACAAAGTTATATTGATATGCTAAATAAGAAATTAGGTGGTCAAAGCTATGAACAAAATCCACCTTCCCAATCACTTTCAAGTGCATCTGTGACCGGTAATGAAACTATTGATTGTATGGGAGTGGAGGTGTGTAGTCCTTTGGTGGCTCGGACAAAAGGGAAGCGACCATCAAATAGAAAAGTGTCTGAAGTTGAAAAGGCGGTGGTGAAAAAATCAAAAGGAGGAAACAAGAAACAAAGTGACATAAATCAAACGGTGGTGAAAAAATCAAAAGGAGGAAACAAGAAACAAAGTGACATAAATCCCAAACAGCAGAGGAAAAAAAAACAGGTACTCATAGTTTTGAAAGTCGTTGTATGTGTTAAAGTATGCATATTACCAATTATGTGCACGTATTTGATGTATAATTTTAATATTATATCTGACATGTTATTCCATGATTTTTATTTATTGAAGACATGCCAAAGATCGCTCGTAGATGAATTGGACACAAGTGAAGATCTGTTGGCTTTTGTAACTAATGTTCAGCATGACCAAGTAATTGGAACTCAAAATAGCGTAGTTACACAGGTATTGAAAGGAAGAAAAAAAATATGTTCATAGATGTGTATTTGATTACATGTTGACGAATAATTTTATTTCATATATGTTAAGCATACGAAAAATTTGTTTCAGACATTTGGGAATTCACAGTCATCAGGTCCTATTCAAGGAGATTTCATATACTTGTCGTAAGTATTTGATTTTTTAGCATTTCTCACAAAGTTGGCCATTTTTGTTGCTATTGCCTAAGGTGTACTTATATGTTATTTCAGGTGATATTCTTGCTCGAATTTGGTGCTGCGTGTTGGAAATTCTTGAAAATTTCAGGATTTATTTTTCTTAGAGTATGTAGCTCTAAAGCTTGTAACAGAGTCGTAGGTGCCAACTCTTTTTCAGATAAAGCATTCTAATTGTTGTTTATAGACTCGTCGTTTTTCCACTTATTTTTAACGTTTTCTTGTAAGCATGGAAACATTATGCTTGTGGGCTTGGTTCTTGTCTGTTTGTAATGAATTCCAATGGATTTTGGTCTATTTGTAATGAATTTCAATAAATTTTTGTTGTCCCATGTGTTGTGTGTGGGGGTTTTGAGTATGTGCAGCTTTAAGATTTATAGGAAGTCAGCTTTGATGCCAACTTGGTTGAAAGTGATGGAGTTGCTGATTTGAGGGTGTAAACATTCGGTTGACATTTATCATTTTTTGTTTTCGCTTAATTTGTTACATGTTTCTTTAATGTGACATTCTTCTAGGTATTTCAGGAACAAGTCAAATATTCACAGGACTACATGTCCCATTATCAACCAAATCAAATGGTGCATCATCGGTCTTGTTCACAAATGATTCTTTCTTCTTTTCCTTGGATAAGAAATATATATATTAAAATTGTTGAAGCTTAACATTGCATACAAAGTCTCATCGCTTGGTTTAACAATTATTGAAAGAAACTACACTTGAGCACGAGGATATCTTTATGGCTTGTTCTGGACCCATGAGAGATATATAGCAATACATGGCCATGATATTGGCCTCGCAACCTTCATTGGCAATTCAGTGAATTCTGAAATTACAAATATTTGACCATGCCATGACCCTCCACACTAAGTTTGTGGCTTGAAGCTGCTTCTTTTTTGGGGCCTTCAACTGCTGCAACTTCTTATTCATCTGCCATAAACAAACTCACATTTAGGTTTTTTTTTTTTTTAAAAAAAAAAAAAACAGACTACATAGATTTTTCGAAGTGCTAAAGGAGACACCACCCATGTACAAAGAACCCATAATTTCACCATTTCTCAAGTCCTATAAATTTCTATTTGTAAATATACAACTGAAAAGCATCTTGAAGTTGCACAGAAATAGTTGCTAGTTCCAATTTCATATTTCAGTTTTGAGTTGCTACATGCTGTATAAACCTCAAAATTTTCTAACTAATTCTGCATACAAACCATAAAAATTGGCTACCTACTGCAGAGACCTCATTCCAATCAAATTCAAAATAACAAACTTGGCAATGAATCTCACGCATGCAGTAAAAAGCATGCTATTTTCTAATTTTCCACAGAAGTCTTGAAATTGCAATATTTCATATAGCATTAGAAGATTTAAAATAATCACATCCTGTACAAATTTCACTATAATGACATCCACCAACACTTGTAGTGCTTATCCATTATCCAACATTACAACATAAAAACTTCACTATATCCTAGTGACATAATGCTATAAACAAAATTAAAAAGGCTTAAGCAATATTACAGTGTATTCTAGCCAATTCAAAGGCAAATCAGCTTAGTCAACAAACAGACCAGAATAAAATGGAGAGGAAATCAGCAAAGAAAACATGATGTTCCCAACATTTTCAGCAAAGAAAACATTATGTATTCAAATGAAAGTAAGGATAAGAAACAACAAAAATTCTCCACTCTTTGGCTATTCGGTCAACAACAAACTACTCCTCAATGTTTCACCGATTCCTCAACAAAACATCCAAAAATCACAACCAACAACAACTCTCAAATCACCCAATCCATAATCCAAATCCCATAAGCTAATCAGAAAACCTATTCAGTTTCTCTACCCAAAAGATTTTTCAACACCCAGTAACCTCAACATAAAAAAGAAAACAAAAACCCATTCGGTCTTTCTACAGAAAATTAAGAAATACCTCCTCTGGAATCCCTTCTGCTCATGGACGACGCTCAGGCTACTGGGTCCGAGAGAGAGAGAGAGGCGCTCAGTCCAGCTGGGTGAGAGAGAGAGAGAGAGCTGGGCGAGGGACGGTCGGTCGTTCGCCGCCGGATGAACAGTTGGTGGTCGCCGGTTTACTGGGTTCGCGAGAAAGAGAGAAAGAGAGCGACAGAGAGCTGAGAGAGATAGCGAGCTGACCGAGGGACGGTGCCGGTCAAAGGTTGATCGGTGGGCGCTGGTCTACTGGGTGAGAGAGAGAGAGAGACAGCGAGCTGGGAGCCAGCCGAGGGACGGTGCGAGTTAGAGGTCGCCGGTCATTGGGTCAGAGGTCGCTAGTTGTTGGGCGGTCAGTGGGGGAGGGGACGGTGGCGGGAGAGGGTGAGATTTGGGAATGGGGGGAAAATTTGGAGTGAGACTGAAGACTGAACCGGAGAGACTTTTCTTCTCTTATTTTTGAAATTTTTTTTTTAAATAAAAAAAATAATAGTATGTGCCACGTGGGTCAAGAGCCGGACTCCAGCCGGACTCTTGACGCACGTATAGCACTTCTCCTTATAAGATCTAATTAGTTGTGTACAAAAATTAACGACACGCAATAAAAACTCATAATGACCAACTAAAATCAACTATATTTGACAGTAAGTATAATATATAAAATATCAAATAAATAATAAATAATGATAGAATTAATAAAAAAAATATTAAAAGTGATAAAATAAAATAAATATAAAAAGAAAGTGATATGTACTTTAGTTTGAAATTTTTTAAGGTTTTAAACATGCTACATCACTTTTTTAAAACCTTTTTTTTTTTAATTTTTCTAAACCCTTGTAACATGTCAAATGGCATCCTCTCATTTTATTTTTCTTGAGGACAGTTACCTTTATTTTTTTATTTTAGGAAAAAAATGCAAATTCAGTCCTTGAGGTTAACATACCTTACAAATCATTTCCTATCATATGTCAAAAAAAATAATTTAGTCCCTCAAATCAAATTCTATTAAAACATTTGACAGATTCTATTAGGTACTGTTAGAACAGTTTTCTGTTTGGTGACGTATAGATCTTTAATTCGCCGTGTTATTTGTAATCTGCAAGAAAGAGCAAACGATGTGTCAGAGGGGGGCTCTCCGATGCCTAAGTCAGTAGGCCATTTTGGAGAGTATTGAGAGTCAAGAGTTTAGTATATTTTCAGTATATATTTAGAGTGTCATTTATACCTGGGGTAGTAGCCTATTTATAGGCACATAATTATCAACCGCATTGTTCCACCTTCATGTCATGGTTGAGTGGGACCCTTAGTAGGATGAGATAGAGGTTGAGTGGATGAGTGGGAGAGTGGGACACTTACTCTTCATAGGATATTTGAATCATGTATCTTATCCTATGTGTTCCAAATATAGCCTTCAAGGTGTTATATGATTCTATTAAATCCTAGTGACTGAGCGGGTCAAGTTGGGCAAGCAAGATCAATTGGGCCTTGGCTCGGATATAGGCTCATTTGCCTAGGGGATGATAATTTCCCTAACAGATACCCCCCGATTCTCATTGGCTGACTTGTCCAACTAGTCGGGCATTGGAAATCTTCTTTTGCACTTGCATATGGGGCTATTTTTATCCATTGATAATGAGAATTCAATGTTGATCGTTAGTTGCTTGAGGAAATCATGGTTGTCGGAGTGCCTAGCAAGTGGCATATTTTTTACCCCCATTGTGCTTGTGACTTCGGTACTTGAAATCTCAACGGAGACTAAGTGTAGAAGATTTCACTTTGCATGTGGCAGAAATTTTGAATGCTCGAAGTTGTTCGCAGTTGGAGCCTTTCACTAGCCGTTGACAAATTGGAAGATCTCCTAGCTGCGTCAATATGGCAATCTTCTTTTATTTGACAATCTTTTATTCGAGATACTCGGGCTATCTCGGCCTCAGGATATTTTCTATCTCGGAATTTTATTTCTGTCTTAGGAAATTTCCTGTTTTTGCCTCCGAATTTTGCTCAGATTTGGAAAATTTCTTAGGCTCGGAAAATTTTTCGTCTCGGAGACTTTTTTAGTCTAGGAAATTTTTTTTGTCTCGGAGACTTTTTCAGACTTGGAAAACTTTTTCGTCTTGGAGACTTCTTTAGTCTCGGAAATTTTTTTTTGTCTTGGAGACTTTTTTAGCCTCGGAAATTTTTTTGTCTTAACTTTGTTTTTTTTTTTTTTTTTTGCCAAACCCTTATTGTCATGGTTCATGGTAGGAAGCTTTTTGACAGTAAATAAGGTTCCTTGGGAGTTTTTATTTGGATTGATGGGTCGGATCTTGGGATCAGACCTCAAATTTCTGGCATGTAGATCATGTAGGGGTTGTCTCCACTCGACTTCTTTACCAACACAACATTGGCTAGCCGCTCGAGATAGTCAACCTCTCGGATGAAACCGGCTTGCTGTAGCTTCTCAACTTCCTCATGTATGGCTTGGTTTATTTATGGAGCAAAATTTCTTCTCGTATGACTTTTTTTGTAGGGGTTGTCTCCCCGTTTGATTTTTTCTTTTTTTTTGTGGGGTTGTCTCCCCGTATGGTTTTCTGCCATGACTTTTGCTGAAGTAGGATCCCTGAAATCTGTTAGAACAGATGTGCATAGGCATCGAATAATGATTAGTTTGCATACCTAAGTTGATAGGCTGATTTCCAAGCAACCGTGGTTGTTGGCGTTTGATGATGTTTGGAGCCTTGGCTGAGGCTTTGGATGCTCGGATTGGTGTTGAGGCTTTAGTGGTCTGAGGCTCATAGCGGCTCGGGGCTTATGGCAGCTCAGCTTGTGTCGAGGCCCTTTTGTTCTTGAATCGTGTCGAGTAATCTCGACGCAGGATGAGGTTGTAGTGCTCGAATCCCGTCAACATGAATCCCCTCAACTTGATTCAAGTCTCGACTCGAATCCCTTCAACGTGATTCGAGTCATGTAAGTTTCTCCGACTTGAATCCCTCAACATGATTCAAGTCTCGGCTCGAATCCCCTCAACGTGGTTCGAGTCATGTAAGTTTCTCCGACTTGAATCCCCTCAACATGATTCCAGTCTTGCCCCTCAACGTAATTCGAGTCATGTAAGTTTCTCTGACTTGAATCCCCTCAACGTGATTCCAGTCTCGGCTCAAATCCCCTCAACGTGATTCGAGTCATGTAAGTTTCTACGACTTGAATCCCTTCAACGTGATTCAAGTCTCATATTTATCATTGATTCTTGTGAGGCTTCTAGCTGTCACCGAACGAGGCGGCGTTAAAGCTCCTTTACGTGTTGCACAAGCTCGGGGTAATGTAGCTTGTTTGCTGCTGTAATGTTCCCCCATCATTGCGGCATAGAATTCAAAAGGGCTGTGGAGAAGCTAAGAATCGTGGTAGAGCAAAATTGGCAATGAAGCCCTTGACCTTGCAAGTAGTTGCCACATGTGAGTAAGCAACACAGGGTCTTCTGGAAGCTACCTGTCTTCCAAAGAATATTATGGGTATTACCCATTATCAATGTCTATCATAATATGATGCAATTATGTGAAACTTTTTTCGTTTAGATCTCAAATGAACATTAAAGTTTTAAATATTTCAGGGTGAATCCCTTATGAGTTTGTAATGATTCAAATTGTCTTATAAATATTGATAGAGCAGCAGAAATATTAGTACAATTAGGGGAATAAATAAACGATGGAACTTGGCGTTATTAGGCCAAAGAGAGAAACTCTTTCCAAATGGCTTTAGGGAAGGAGTCAATTGTCGTGAATACAGCATCAGTGAGCTCATGGTTGCTCTTCAAAGTGGCGTGTTCCAAACCTTTAGTTGGTTGCCATCAAAATTCTCTCGACAGGCCCTCTCGACGGGCTCTTGACTTCTGTAGCCAAGGAAGACATGCATAGGAGAAGCTTGACAAAGCATGGGTATTTTGCTCGTGAGCTGGCATTTTTTCAGAATTCTCTAATCTTGCTAGATAGTGACCTCTGGCCTGAAATAAATGCAACAAAGTCGCACTAAGATTCAATCATGTGACTTGATATAGTCTTCTGTTTTAGTTTTCCCTATTTCACGGAGTTGGTACCCCCAAACTTTTATACTTAGCTAATTTTTAGCTACGTATGAAAGTTTAGGATATTTGTTTTGTACTGTCGGAGGAAAAGTTTATGGGTACCCCCCAATTTTTAGACTTGATGTGTAATCATTTTTATGTATTGCGGTGAGAAGTTAATTTTAAATTTCACCAATCAATGAATGAGATGTATTTGATTGTCTAAAAATTTAGAGTATGCTAGCATAAACGAAAATGCAAAGAGTGAACTTATCTCAATATTATGTTGAAGTTGTGTATTGGGGCTTCTCGGAAAAGACCTTTGAAATGTACCCTCAGATTGGACCCTCGGTAAAATTGGACCCTCGATCGGATTGCTCACTTGGCTCAAAATCTTTCCACAGTTCGGAATTTATCTTCGACTCGGATTTTTATCCTTGGGTCGGGATTTATCCTTGACTCGGATTGGATCCTCGGCTCGGATTTCACCCTCAGGAAAATTGGACCCTCGGTCGGATTTGAGCCTCGACCAGATTGCTCCCTTGGCTCAGAATCTTTCCACAGCTCGGAATTTATCTTCGACTCGGATTTTTATCCTTGGGTCAGGATTTATCCTCGACTCGGATTGGATCCTCAGCTCAGATTTCACCCTCGGTCGGATTGGAGCCTCAGTCGAATTTATTCTCAACTCGGATTTTCATGGCTTTGGATTTTTCACCTTCTGCTCGGATTTTCACGGCTTCGGATTTTTCATCCTTGGCTCAAATTTTCCTTTTTTGTCATTTCTACAGAAGATATTAACAAAACACATTTCCGGTATTTTGGGTGAGCACATGCCTTGTAAATAATTATTCTTATGCTAGAGAACCAGATCTAGAGAATGGAAATATTGTTTTAATTCAATGAAAAGTATTAAGAGTCAGCAAACATTAGAAGAGCATAATTCTAACTAAAACTCAAAGTATAGTTGAAAGGCTTCTTGTACAGAGTAGCATGTCTAACAATTATCCCCTAGACTGAGATTGTTAGAAATTTGAATATTTGCATTGGAGCTTCCTTTTTTTTTTTTAGCCGTTGGCACTTCAGCCAACAAGAAAAGAGAATCAAACACATAGAGTGTTTGTTTTCTACCCGTGCTTTCTCTTAAAGCTAATGACAGGATGAGTATATTCTAAATGTTGAGCAACTTGAGCTAACAAATGAACATGATAAACTTATCTTGCACTTGACTCCGTCTGATTCTTCGTGGAAGACGTGAGGTGTGCCTGTTAGATTGATGCTGAGTCTTCAAAAAATCCGCCCTTTGATCGCTTCAGTGAGTCATTGATCAGTGAAGAGGTCGAATAGATGTCAAAAAACAATGTTTCTTTTATAGGTATCATTGTTGGTTGGTGGCTGGTACTAGAAGCCAACAATCCATATGAATAGGATAAGAAGGCTTGGACGTGAAACCTCGCCATGCATACATGGTAACTCCACGGACCGAGGCGCTTGGGGCCTTAAGACTACTGCCACTGCTTGCATGCAACCGGCTTTCTGTTCACCGGGAGAACCGATCTTGAAAATAAACAATGATGTGCCGATCATGTTGGTGTGCATGCGTGGAAGCCGCCGAGGTTAACTCCCGCTAGAATTTGGCTTTTCAAAAGTTGAGAAAGCCGTGCAATTTTTCGGTTGTTGCTTCAACCACATTGCCATGTCTGAAGGATGTGATTGCCAGACAATGACGCTCAGTGAAAACCGAGATGCTATAGCCGCCCCACGTTCTGGGCGTTTCGAAAATGGTCGACCTGGAGGCTGGCCTAGGACGTGTTGTCTCAGCATTGACAGCACTGGGCGGCTGCGTTGCTGCACTTTGAGCTTGGCCATGGACTGCATTTTTTTTTTAAAAAAAAGAGGGTGCTCGGCATCATGTTGACTGGAAAGAGGTCTCGGTAACAGATCATCCTCTTTCTGAAAGTGCAGACCCAGTATTTGTACAACCACTAATGCTCCGTTTGTTTCGGTGTAAAATGGTTTCCGTCGTAAAATAGTTTCAGGGAAGTCATTTTTCAGAAAAATATTTTCCGTCGAAATCATTTTTCGGTGTTTGGTGCGTACAGAAAATTACAAATATTTTTTATATTTTAATTTAAAAAAATTAAATTTTATTCACAAAATAAAAAATATTAATATAAAATAATATAAAAATATTTTTTAAAATTTGGCATATACAAATTCCGGCAAAAGTTGCCGGAATCTAGTCATTTTCACTGGATTCTAGCGAACTTTGCCGGAATCCGGCACAAAACGGCCGGATCCCGGCCAGTTGACCGGAAACCGGCCGTCCTGGCCAGTTTCCGGCCAACTGGCTGGAGATTCGGCCAGAACAGCCGGATCCGACCAGATGCTGGGGGTTCGGCCGTTCTGGCCCGTGATCCGGGGTTCTGGCCGGATCCGGCCTCTCCAGCCAGTATCCCGACCAGAACATCCGGATCCGTCCAGGATTCCGGCCAGATGGCCGGATCCGGGTCAGGATCCGGCGAGATAGCCGGAGATCCGGCCGCTCCGGCCAATCTGGTCGGAATCTGGCATTGTATCCCAGGAATCCGGCGACATCTGCCGGATGTCGCCGGATTCCGGCTTAATTTGTCGAATTCCGGCACCGACCGGAGTCGGAATCTGACTTGTCGAAATGCAGCAATAGTCAACTGCTTGAACATAAAGGTCGACTGCATTGTTTAAAAAAGAATCGACTGCATCTACCATCTACGGAAAATGATTTACGCTTTTCACATTTTCCAAAATTTATTAAGCATTTTTGGTCAAACGGAAATCATTTTCCGGTTGACCATTATTTTCGCCCCTACCCAAACACTGGAAAATATCGAAACCATTTTCTAGAAATCATTTTACGCCGAAACAAACGGGACATAAGCTAGGAGCATATTGATTGCTTCTGTTTGCCTCGTTACTCTTGGCACTGATCTCGTGCATTTCTTGAGGGTAGGGCCTATCCGGCAATGAGACTTCTCGCAGTTATAAAAATTGATGGGTTTGTCAAAGAAGCATTGAGCAAGTCTGCTCGCCTTATTAGCATCCTCGAAGTGTGGTGACCTCACTGAGAGTTGCTAATTCAATGATTGAGTTTTCTGGGTCTTTGTCAATAAAGTAAGATGTCAAACCTGGATAGGTGGTTACAATCTTTTTGCCGATGGTGATGAGCGTGGCGTTGTTGGACGGGTCTGCCCTTGATGGTTCCAAAAAACCTTGGTAGCGCTTGTCGATGCCAAACTGTATTCCTGTTCACCGAACTCACTAAGCAATAATACAGCTTCGTATGCTTGGGTTCTCCAACATCCCACATATACATTTCATAACACCTTTGAGAAAAAAGTAGTGTGAAAAATTCATTTTTCATAAAGCTGGACTTGCTAGGAAACTTCCAACCGTTGCTGTAGCTCCCTGAACTTTTCATCACAAACTTCTGAGAATTTATTGGTGAGCGGGTCAGCGAAGAATCACCGAACTGTTTGTCGAGAAGCAAGTGTGCTCCCTCAAGGCGGAGCTCTGGAACCCATTGAAGTGAAGTTGGGTAGGCCTGGATATGTTGAGCATAGGAGATTTTGTTTGCAAGCCTTCAAGTTTGTTCTGGAGTTTGCAGCGATAAATTACGCCTGCCTACGCCACTTTGTTTATTAAACATGAGACGAGACCGTTCCTGGTAGTTGAGCTGCCAGGTGCGTAGCTCGGTACTCTTCGTTGATTAGGTCGGTGAACCGGTTCGGCTCTCGACGCTGTTGTGCTTGTATCGGCTGAAAGATAGCAGTATTTCGTTTGGGCACGTTTCTTCCAGCTTGATCAGATGCTTCCATCATGCAGGTTTAGTGATGTGGCCTAATAAGGGTCACATCATAGCTCTTCTCGCCAGACAACAGCCGGTCGTGTGAAATCATCATATGTGGGTTTTGCACTGGAACGGACGAGGCCCATCTCTGCATGGTCCACGCTTCACACTCTATACAAATAGTTTGTTTTTTAGTGCCCGGAAGAAGTCTCTGTGTTCTAGCACCAATTTCCCGAGCCCAATCAGAGATTTCACGGCATGGTCAGGCACAAACTTGGTAAGTGGGTCTTCGGAAAGCTGCAGAGGCTGGCACCTCCGGAAACACTGCATGGGGGTTTATCATGGGTGCAGAGGCCGGCACCTTTCCTTCTTTCTGAGGTTCCTCGGATCTTGACCAGCTTCGTTTGAGCCTCTCATGTCCTTGTCAACAGCAGCCTAATCATCACTGAGGTCCTGCTCTTGTTTCCTTTCGGAAAATATATAAAAAAAAAAAAAAACAATGTTAATAGCATAAGAAATCTTTCCAATCCGAGTGGTGCTGTTGTTGTTAGTCCTTTGATGAACGCTTGAGATTCATCCAAGCATAGGGTTCCTGTATTGACATTATACAAGAAGACAACTATATATATACACATACAGAATCATGTACATTTGTGTCCACTGACGATGATTGGTGTAAAAACACCGTAATTTCCTAGTCGTTGTTCATCATCTCTGCAGAGAAGTGTTAACAAAGTACCTTGTCGGTACTATAGATGAGTGCATGCTTTGTTATTAACAACTAATTTTGATGCTAGAAAACCAGGTCTAGAGATATATTTTTATTGACTCAAAAATCTATTTTCAAGTTCAGCATATATAGCAAAGTCCAGCGTACCAGTAATAAGCCATTTTTATTTTATTTTATTTTATTTTTTTACTTCTGACAACCTAGGCTTAAAAGCAAGAGTGAGTGGGTTTTGTACGTATTCAATGTACAAAATTCCCAGAGAATGACCTATATATCTCTCTCTCTCTCTCTCGGCTGAATCCAGATTTGTGTCCCCTTCTCGACGAGGGTAATACAGATTCCAGATCAATTGTTTGTGAACTCAAATTTATGTAGATCTGGATGATAGTACATCTGCATATCTAGCAAAGGCCAAAACCAATTTGGCGTGATTGGATGCAGAATTGAGATGTATAAACGTAGATCTGTGCAAATCTACTGTAGATCAACAGATACTTGCCATGGATGATGAACAATTTGGGGAAGGAGGCGTATTCAGCCAGTCATAGCCATGATTTTAGAGATGAGAATTGTCTGATCACGTAGTCACCATTCTGAATTTATTTTTCATAAGAAACGATCTATCGTTTCCCACAGACAGCGCAAAACTGTTAGAACAGTTTTATGTTTGGTGACGTGTAGATCTTTAATTCGCCGTGTTCTTCGTAATCTACAAGAAAGAGCAAACGATGCATCAGAGGGGGGGTCTCCCGACGTCCCATCTCCTATCCTAAGTCGGACAATTTTGGAGAGTATTGAGAGTCGAGAGTTTAGTATATTTTCAATATATATTCAGAGTGTCATTTGTACCTGGGGTAGTAGCCTATTTATAGGAACATAGTTATCAACCGCATTGTTCTACCTTCATGTCATGGTTGAGTGGGACCCCTAGTGTGATGAGATAGAAGTTGAGTGGATGAGTGGGAGAGTGAGACACTTACTCTTCATAGGATATTTGAATCATGTATTTTATCCCATGTGTTCTAAATATAGCCTTCAAGGTGTTATAGGATTCTGTTAAATCCTAGTGACTGAGCGGGTCAAGTTGGGCCAGCAATATCAACTGGGCCTCGGTTCGGATATAGGTCCATTTGCCTAGGGGATGATAATTTCCCTAACAGGTACTACGTCAGTTCTAATAAAATGACGACACATGTCTCTCATAATAAAAAAAAATGTTAAAAATAAGGTAAATGTATAATAAATTATTGAGTCGACGTGCGATTTGAAAATGTCTCTTAACTTTTTAATTTTTAACATTGACTCCTTAACTTTTTTTTTGCATTTTTAAATTAGAGCCTTCTGTCATTTTTTTCATTCAATTTTGCAAACTCTGTTAGTGCAACGTGTCACCACGTAATCCTGAAATATTAATGGTGTGTTTGGCAACAGAGTGGAATAATTATTCCACTCGGGTTTTTTTTTTTCTAAAACCCGCCCACCCGCCCGAATATCCGAGTTTGACTCGAATTTCATTTGAATTCTAAGCTGACATTTTGAGTAATGGCTGGGACCCACGCGCAGGACAAGCTGTCTCCCAAAAAGCGCATGGGTCCCACATATAAATAATAAAATAATGCAAATTTAAATAAAAAAAATTAAAAGAAATTAATTAAAAAAACAAGGGGTGGCCGCGCGGCCTCCCCCGACCCTTGGAGGTGGCCGCGCGGTCACCCCCGACCCTTGGGGGTGGCCGCGCGCCACCCCCGGTCACCTTCGGGGGTGGTTGCCAACCGGCAGCCACCCCTGCATCATTTTTTTTTTTTTTAAAAAATTATTTATTTATTTTTTAATTAAATAATCAATATATAATAAATTATTATTTTACACAACTTTTCAAAATACCAATCATTATACACAACTTTTTAAATTTTCAATCATTTCTTACCATTAAAATATAATATTTTTCAATCTCAAAATTCAACATCTAAACACAATTTTTTACCTCAATATTTGTAAATAGAATTAGAATTTGAATTCTAAAAATTCAATACTCAAACAAACCATAATTATTTTTTTACAGAGAATGAAAAATGACCTGCTTGGCAAGAGTAGATCAACTATCGTTTGGCAGTATCAGGTGATCTTGACCTTTCACATCACATCTCTGGTTTTTATCTGTGAAAGAATATCTCTCCCGATAGTTGTGTATCTACATATTGAAACAGGATAGGATATAAAGAAATGATGCAATTAGCCATAGGAAACATAAAGTCATTTTGTGTGTGTATTTTCTTGAAGGAAACTCAAGGTACGTAATTAGTAACAAGGAAAGTATGGAGCTTAAAGCCATACCCAAAAGCCAAAAGCTCAAAATTTATTATACACTACTAATGTATTTAAAATTGTTATTATTTTTTGTTTAACCAAAATATGTAATTAGTTAAAATTGTCAGGTAAATTTTTTTAGATAACAATAAAATTAAAATGTGGCTACGTTTGGCTTCCATTTTTTTTTGTCCTACAAAATCAAATTCATTTTTACATATTGCCAAACAACTTTATTTATTTTTTTCTTACAAAAAGTTTAATTAATTAATTAATTTTTTATTTTTTTAATTTTAAAATTCTTTACCAAATACACCCACTCGTGACCTTTCCAAATGACTAAACTACCCTTATCTGATATCAACGACCAAAAATGTCATTAGGCTAAAAACATCCACTGAACTTCACAAAACAGACGGAGGCTGCCATTTTTTTTTTTATCTTTAACACTGCGCTCCCGGGTCGAGTCCACTGGACCCCAGCAATAGCCTCGAATACTCGAATTCTCTACTACAGCTACACCGGCCACCCTGTCATTTCGTCTTCCCAGACTCTTCCTTGGGTTTCATTCGCCGGCCATGGCCGAGGTGATGAACATGCCGGTCGAGTCGCTGGACGGCCGCAACGAAAGAAAGGAGAAATCCACCGAGGACCTGCCACCGCCGCCACCACCGCCGCCGCCGCCGCAGCAGCAGAGACGACGGGACCGAGACTCGAGAGAGAGAAGAGACGACCGAGACCTCGACCGGCCCCCGAATCGCCGAGCCGACTACTATGACCGCAACCGGTCTCCGCCACCCCCGCCGATAAGGGAGAGGGAGTACAAGCGGCGGAGCAGCCTGAGCCCTCCACCGCAGCCTTATGGGGATCGGAGGCACTCGCCACCCCGACGGTCGCCGCCGCCTCCGTATAAGCGTTCGAGGAGGGATGATGGAGGGTATGAGGGGAGGAGAAGGAGCCCTAGGGAAGGCTTTGGACCCGGCAATAGAAGGTGTGATTGATTTTGATGCCATTTTGAGTGTTTTGTTTGGTTTTGGAGATTTTAATTGAATCTTGCCCCTTTGTTCTGTTTGCTTACTGTGAGGAATTGAAGTATTGGGTCTTATATGTTTACACTTTTTGGGACCTTGCTAAAGCAGCTATCTGGTTTTGAAATAATTTTTGGAAACGGTGTAGGGTGTTGAATTTATACATTGATTTTCGATTCATTTAACCTTCATTTTACTTATATTAAAAATAAAATAAAATTATACATTGATTTTCTGTAACCATCAAGTCGGGGTTCGGGTTCTCTTGGGATGCTGAGAGACCTAAGCAAAAGAGAAGCCAATGGGAAGATAATGTTGCGGAGAGGATTCAAAGGGAAACAACGGAAAAAGAACCTGAATTTTTTCAGTTTTCTCTTTTTGATAAATGATAATTAGGGTTGGTGAATTCAAGTACTTATCCTTTTACATATTCTTTTATCAGATTGAGCCACATAATTGAATTCAATTATCGATGGACAAAGATTTATGATACTTCTTCGAAGAAGTATCTTAGTTAAAGGGCAACATGTCTTAATTGGTTAAGACGTATCTTAGTTAAAGGGCAACATGTCTTAATTGGTTAAGACAGTATCTTAGTTAAGAGGAAAGCATAGATGTGAGAAATAGGACCAGCGGTATTTGGAAGAAATATGTATAAGTATTTAACTGCTAAAGAAAATATGGGCTTGATTGAAGTTGCCTTTTGGCATCAGTGCAGTACTCATTTTGCTTCGATCCAGATGTCAAGGCTTGAAAGTGATTGTTATGTTTGTAATCTATGCTTGTGTCTGGGCTATGAATTGTGTTTATAGATTGAATTTTCCTATATTTTTACTCAGTATCATTTTTGGTTGCTTTAAAATTTGATTCATAATTTGTTGGCTTTTAGCTGGCCTTTTTGTGCCAAATTTGCAACAAAAAAAATTAGTGCTTTGATCTTCTTTTGATGGCATAGGTTGGGTTATGATTATGCTAGCGGATATGATCGTGAGATGAGGGGCAGGCCTGGGTATGCTGACGAAAGGCCTAATGGCCGGTACATGGGTCGATCACCTGGTGGCTATCAAGGTGGTCCTTCGAGTGGTAACTGCTCAACTTTTTTCATATTCGCGCATACACATACAGTCTATGAATAATATGGAACCTTTAGGGTTGTGTTCACCGAGTAATTTGGAAATTTTCAGCTATTGAGTGAAAGGAACAACTTGCATACAATGACCAACGTCAGTTAAGCATTCTCTAGAACATAAATTTAGTCACTTTGGTTTCCTGATGAGGTGTATCATAGATAGGAGATTTAGTAGCAAAAACAATCAATCATACTCTTCTAGGCTGTTTGATTTGAAGACTTCCTATATATTTCATAGAAAATTTAACTGTCCAAAACAACACGGTGCCAAAGAAGCATGAAGGTGGTACATGCTTGATTGGCCTTTATTAATAAGAGCGATAGCTTAGGCATTCCCAAAAAGTAAATGTTCTTGTAGTTCACTTTGGTGCAAGATACTGCCTAGTCAATTACATCCAAAGGGAGGGTTATAATTGGTATTTAATGGAGAGATCATAGTGCATCTTCACTTGATTTAATAGGATCTATACAATTGTTGGAAGACTTCCTATATATTTCATAGAAAATTTAACTGTCCAAAACAACACGGTGCCAAAGAAGCATGAAGGTGGTACATGCTTGATTGGCCTTTATTAATAAGAGCGATAGCTTAGGCATTCCCAAAAAGTAAATGTTCTTGTAGTTCACTTTGGTGCAAGATACTGCCTAGTCAATTACATCCAAAGGGAGGGTTATAATTGGTATTTAATGGAGAGATCATAGTGCATCTTCACTTGATTTAATAGGATCTATACAATTGTTGAAAGATACTCTTCTAGTTCACTTTGTTGCAAGATACTGCCTAGTCAATTGCTTTATGTCCCTCTTTCCTCTCCCTTCGAGGGTTGCAAACCGCATTGAGAAGCTCCAATGTGATTTCTTATTGGGTAGGCTAGGTGAAGAGCTCAAATACTACCTGGTGAGTTGGCCCAAAGTTTGTTCACCAATCTTTGAAGGAGGGTTAGAGATTAAGAATTTGTTGAGGTTCAATCATGCTCTCTTAGGTAGATGGGGACTATGGGCTTGAGAGAGAGGTTTAGTGGAGAATGGTGGTGGCCTCTAACTATGGAAGTTCATGGGAAGGGTGGTGTTTTAGTGAGCCTGTTGAGGTGCATGGGGTGGGCTTATGGAAGAATATTGGGTGGGGTTGGGGAAAGTTTTGTAGTCACACTAGATTTGAGGTGGGCGATGGCTCCAAGATTAGATTTTGATATGATCTTTGGTGCAGGGATATGGCCCTTAAGGATGTCGTTCCAGTTTTATTTGGTATTGCTTGCGCAAAAGATGCTTTTGTTGCAATTCACGTTGAATTTTCTGGAGGTACTGTTCAGTGAAACGTGAGCTTTGCTAGAGCGGCCCATGATTAAGAGATAGATGCCGTTGCCTTGTTCTTCAAGATTTTGTATGTAGTTAGAATGAAACAGGAAGGGGAAGACAAGTTGTGGCGGGTCCCTTCCAAAAAAGGGTTGTTTGGCGTTAAATCCTTCTAAAGTGTCATGGGTTGTCATGATGGTTTTCGTTTCCCTTGGAAAAGTGTTTGGCGGTCTAGGGTTCCGTTGATGGTGGCCTTTTTTGTGTAGTTCGCAGTCCTAGGAAAGATCCTTACCAATTACCATGTACAATCTCCAGAAGCGACGTGTCATTGTGGTTGATAGGTGTTGTATGTCCAAAAGGAATAGGGAGTCCGTGGACCATCTCCTTCTTCATTGTGAGGTTGCTTGTGCCATTTGGAATGTTTTTCTTCGTCGATTTGGGTTATCTTGGGTTATGCCTAGACGGGTAGTTGATTTGTATGCTTGTTGGTGGACTGCTGACAACACTCGGAGTGTTGCCTTGTGGAAGATGGTGCTTTCATTTTTTTTTTTTTGTAGTGTCTTTGGAGGAAAATGAATGATAGAAGTTTTGAGGACCGTGAGAAGACTTTTGAGGAAATTAAGTCTTTATTTTTCAACAATTTGTATTTTTGGACAATTGCTTATGCTTCTCATTTGGTGATTAATTATCATGATTTTTTTTTGTTCTGTTTTACCCTACTAGTTTGGTGGCTTTTCTTGTATATTTTATGTGTATATGGGGCGTCTTACACTTTTAATGATATCTTGAGTACTTATAAAGAAAGAGATTTCTTGGATGCATTATTTTTCTTAATGTGGTGGCTTGCATTTTATTTTTTGATAAGTAATAAGCCAATCTCATTAAAAGCATAAGGCGCCCCTTAGTACATTGTGAGTATACAAAGAAAACACTTAAGTAGAAAAAGAAAAACGAGCAAGAAGGCATTAAAGCTAAAAGACAAAGGATACACATAGGCCGAGGACCAAAGGTACAACTTGTGGTAGAAAGAGGATAAATTCTCCTCTAAAGACCTTTCCAAATCCTCAAAGCTCCTATTGTTCATTTTTTCTCCATAAGTACCAAAAGAGGCAAATAGGCGCCATTTTCCACACCGCCGCACTCCTCGGCCTTCCAGAGGACCACCAGGAAGCAAGCAAGCCTATGACCCGTTTGGACATAGCCCATGACAACCCAAAATGATTGAAGAGAGAACTCCACAGAGCAGAGGCCGCGTCGCAGTGAAAAAAAAAGATGATCCATGGACTCACTAGTCTCCTTGCACATATAGCATTTGTCTATCACGATAACATATCACTTCCTGAAATTATCCAGGGTAAGAACCTTGCCAAGAGCCATTGACCATGCAAAAAAAGTTGCCCTTGAAGGAGCTTGAGTGTGCCACACACTTTTCTAACGGAAGCGGCTACCTTCAGAACAGGCTAAGGAGCAAAAGAAAGACTTGATCTTGAACAAACTTTTTTTGGAGGGGACCCACCACAACTTGTGTTCACTGTCTCTTCGCAGTCTAACATAATGCAACGCTTGGAGAAAAGAAGCAAAATCATTCACCTTCCAATTGCGTGCCTCTCTAGTAAAGCTCACATTCCATTGGCTGGCACCGCCCAAGAACTCTAAATTGTCCGCAACATAGGCATCCTGCGCTTGAGCAAATACCAAATAGGGTTGGGAAAGCTACCTTAAGGGTTGTGTCCCCATACCACAAATTATGCCAAAAGCTGATACTGGAGCTGTTCCCCTCCAACAAATTTAGTAAAATGAGAGAAAGAGTCTCAACCTTTTCTAATGAACTTCCACACTTGCACCCCAAAGGCTCCTACCGGCTCAGAAGAACACCACCCACCCCAAGAACTGCCATATTTGGAGTCTACCATTACTCTCCACCACGCATCTCTCTCAAACCCTTACCGCTACAACCATTTGCCTAGGAGAGTGCGGTTAAACTTCCTCAATTTTTGATCTCCAACCCACCCTTAGAGATTGGAGAACAAACCTTGACCCAGTTAACCAGGTGATATTTAAATTCTTCGCCTATTCCTCCCCATAAAAAGTCTCGTTGAAGCTTTTCAATACGATTGGCCACACAAGCAGAAGTGGGAAAAAGAGACAAGTAGTACGTAGACAGATTGGAAAGAGTGCTTTTAATAAGGGTGACCCTTCTGCTTTTAGACAAATATATCCTTTTCCAACTGGCCAACCGGCGCTTGCATTTTATTGTTAACATGACACCTGGTTGCCAGGCGCCTTAGATGGCATGGGGCTTATGCAATCTGGTGGTTATGCAATCTGGTGCAAGTTTCACCATGGATGGTTCATGTTGAAAGTCATGATTACATGATTCAATACAAATAAAGTTATAATGTTCATGATATTGGTGTAATAAACATCAATGTTGGGTGGGCACATCCCAAGCACACAAGAAGTTTATAGAAGGAACTTCCATAAGAAAACAAGCAAAAGAAAATAAAGCAAAGAGATATAGGCTAATTCCTATAATAACATCAAGAAACTCTAGCAAAGAACCTGGAGTAGTAGAAACTAGGATTCTAAAGCCTGGATGAAATAAGAAACAAGAAAATAAGGTCCTAAGACTTCTCAATTTAATCTCTTCAAAGGGCTGGTCTTTCCCTTCCAATTCTCTGTTACTTTTTTCCAGTCATATGGTTCACATAATGCATAATAGTAGTACCTCTAATCAAGAAAATCTCTTACCACCTAGTTACTCTCCCCAACAAGCCAACAAGTCAACAAGTTAATGTACGCGGGCCTTTGGTGGTGGTGGCATAGCATTAAGCAGCCGGCGTAGTATGCATCCAGTAGTTATTTAGGCAACATTTTTTTATTGCATGGCTACAATTTCTTCTTATGTCTGTTTGTTATTTTTTTTTACTTGAGCCTACTGGCTTCTAATCCTTTTGCAGCAGATTGGGATCCAATCCGTGGTGGTTATAGTGATGCTTCCAATGTAGTGAATACTGAAAGGTTAGCATTTGATCATGTTCAGTGCTTCACTTCTGGACGAGATTTCATTTATTGTCCTTTCTATTGTTTTTGCATGAGTTATGCATTGCTGGTAATGTTTTTTTTTTCAGTTTATTTGTTCAGAACTGAGTCCAAATATCTATTTGGTTATTGTCAGTGAGTCCATGTGAAAAGTGGCAATACCAATGATTACTTGCAAAAAGTGATTAGTGCTTGAGATAATGCACTCTTTGTCATCTACATTTGGTTGAGCATCATCTTTTTCTAATACTGATGCGGCCATAGAATAATGGTTAAGTTGCTGTTTTATAGTGGGTTTCAATTTTTGGCATCTTAGAGCTTTTGTGGCTTATTTGCAACGTTTGTTGGGACTGAAGTTGCATTGTTTTTTGATAAGTAATCGCAATTTCTTAAAAAGCGCAAAAGGCACAACCCAAGTGCACAAGAAGTGTATACAAGAAAAACACGTTTCTTCTGAAGTGTATACAAGAAAAACACCTAACTAGAAGAAGAGAAAAGATCAAGAAAAACAAGAAAGTTGGAAATAGTTATTAGTCAAAGGAAGCTGTCCAGTGGTAAAGAGTTTTGAAGAAAAAATCCTTGAATTTCACCATTGTTCGTTCACAGACTTCAAAACTCTGATAATTTCTTTCCTTCCAAGGACTCCACATAAGGCAAGATGGAACCATCTTCCACATAAAAGCATTTTGAAGCCTACTAAAATGCCATTTCCAACAAGTAAAAAGGTCTACCACACTACTAGGCATAACCCAAGCTAGCCCTATAAGGTTGAATACGGTATTCCATAGAGCACTAGCCATTTCACAATGGAGTAAAAGGTGGTCCACTGAGTCCCCACTCTTCTTACACACACACACACATATTTTTTTTTATAAGTAATCAAGATGTCATTAAATCGCGTAAGGCGCCCCCAGGTATACATGAAGTATACAAGAGAAGCCACCCCACTCTTCTAACACATAGAAACACCAATTGACCAAAATGACATGTTGCTTTCTTAGATTATCTATGGTTAGAATCTTCCCTAAGGCGAGGGAAAGGCAAAGCTCATGTTAAAAAACACACACCCATATATATTTTATTATAAGTAATCAAAATATCATTAAATCGCGTAAGGCCTCCAAGTATACATGAAGTATACAAGAGAAGCCACCCCACTCTTCTAACACATAGAAACACCAATTGACCAAAATGACATGTCGCTTTCTTAGATTATCTATGGTTAGAATCTTTCCTAAGGCATGAGAAAGGCAAGGCTCACGTTTTTTAACGTTGAGCGCTTCGTGTGGGTTTTGGGTTTGAGGGTTTTTGGTGTTTTGTGGGTTTTTGTTGCTTTGCTGGTTTTTCTTTTTCTCACTCTAGTTAGGTGCTTTCCTTTGTATACTACTGGTGTATCTAGGGGCGCTTTACGCTTTTTATTAAATTGTTCCATTACTTATATAAAAAAAAGAATCTTCCCTAAGGCAGTCGACCAAGCAAAGAACACCACTCTCAAGGGAGCCTTTTTTTTTTTGATAAGTAATAATTCATTAAAAAGAGCAGAGGGACGCGGCCCTAGTACACAAGAAGTATACAAAAGAGCCTCTAATCAAAGGAAAGAAACGAACAAGAAAGTAAAAAATCAGCAAACGACATACTACCCGGGCTATGCGTCGAAAAAAAGATATAACATATTAAGCACATTTCTACAAAGAGCCCCAACCGTAACCTCCACATCCTCAAAAAGCCTAGAATTTCTCTCACGCCACAAACCCCACAAAACACATTAAGGAACCTGCTTTCAAATACGGTTAACAGGACCACGACCCAACAATGTGCCCCAACCACTTAATAAATCCTAAACACTACTAGGCATAACCCACTCCACTCCGAACAAGGTATAAAAAGAACTCCAAACAACTTGTGCCACGTCACAATGAAGAAGAAGGTAATCAACAGATTCCCCATGCTTCTTACACATAACACACCACTCTACCCCACAATACTACGCTTACGTAAATTGTCATGTGTTAAAATCTTTCCTAAAGCAGCTGTCCAAACAAAGAACGCCACCCGCTTCGGAGCTTTAACACGCCATATACTCTTCCAAGGAAAAAAAGCCGCCTCATGACAAACTAATGCTTTATAGAAAGTCTTCATTGCAAAATTCCTCTTCTTAGAAAGATTCCACACCACCCTATCAACCTCCCCATGCCGAATCTGAATAGAGTATAACTGTTTATAGAAGGACATCACCATCTCCGCCTCCCAATCCTGAGCATAGCGCGTAAAGAGAACATTCCATTGAGCCACACCTCCTACCACAGACAAATTATCCACCACCCAAGCATTCGGAAAACGAGCAATAGATACAAAGTGGATAGCATAGCTTGAGAGGCTTGTTCCCACACCAGAAATCATGCCAAAAGCGAATATGAGACCCCTCACCCACCTCAAAACGCAAGTACTTGGCTACATTATCCCACCCCCTTCGAATAAACTTCCAAACACTCACACCATAAGACCCCGTCACCGGTAATGAACTCCAACCTCCCCTCAATTACCGATCTCCACAAGGCATCACGTTCCTGCGAAAACCTCCACATTCACTTCCCCAATAAGGCTTGATTAAACTTAATAATATTACGAACTCCCAGTCCACCAGCCTTTATTGGAGAACAAACTCGATGCCAATTGATTAAATGAAATTTAGTCTCATCCCCCATACCATTCCACAGAAACTCACTTTGAAGCTGCTCCAGTTTCTTGGCTACGCTCACAGGAATAGGGAATAGAGATAAATAATAAGTAGGAATGCTGGATAGTGTACTATGAATCAACGTCACCCTACCACCCTTAGATACATAAAGCTTTTTCCAACTAGCCAACCTTCGCTCAACCTTCTCAATAACCCCATTCCAAATAGAAAGAGATTTAAACGACGCCCCCAACGGCATACCCAAATATGTTATCGGCAGAGACCCAATTCTACAACCTAGAATATGTGCCAAAGACTCCACATCATCCACCTTGCCAATAGGGACCAATTCGGATTTGCCTAAATTAATCCTCAACCCTGACACCGCTTCAAAACATAAGAAGGTACACCTCAAATTTCGAACATGCTCGGCCTGTGCTCCACAAAAAATTAAAGTATCATCAGCAAACAACAAATGATTCACCACTAAAGCTTCATTATCCTTGATGCCCACTGAGAAACCAGACAACAAGCCTTGGAGCACAAACTCATTCAACATCTTACTAAGCGCTTCCATAACCACCATAAACAGCAAAGGAGAAAGAGAATCACCCTAATCTCCCGCAAGCTTTGAAAGAAACCTGTTGGCGTGCCATTAACCAAAATGGAACATTTTACAGCAGAAACACAAAATTTAATCCATTTCCTCCATCTCTCCCCAAACCCACACCTCTGAAGCATGTAGAGTAAGAAATCCCAGTTCACGTGATCATATGCTTTCTTCAAATCCAGCTTGCATAATAACCCCGCCTCCCCCGACCGCATTTGGCTATCCAGGCATTCATTGGCTATAAGAACTGAGTCCAAGATTTGCCGACCACCAATGAAGGCGTTCTGAGAGCTCGAAATTAGTTTTCCTAACACCGATTTGAGCCTGTTAGCAAGGACCTTAGAAATCATTTTGTTGACCCCTCCCACCAAACTGATAGGCCTAAAGTCTTTAATCTACACCGCATCTACCTTCTTGGGGATTAGGGAAACAAAAGTTGCATTCAAACTCCTCTCAAACAGGCAGCTATTATGAAATTCTGAGAAAACCGCCCTAAAATCTTGTTTGAGAACCGGCCAACATTTCTGAAAGAAAGCCATAGAAAAACCATCTGGACCTGGAGCCTTATCCCCGTTCATCTCCCGCACCACCTCCCATACCTCTTGCTCCTCAAAGACACGTTCCAACCAGATACACTCATCCGCATCAATGGAAGAGAAAGAAATCCCATCCACCCTAGGCCTCCACGAACTCTGCTTGGTGTACAAAGAGTCATAATAATTGACAATGTGATCCTTAATCTCCACCGAATCAGTAGATATAGCCCCATTAATCCTCAGAGCTTTCACATGATTGTACCTCCGATTCGAATTTGCCACCCTATGAAAGAATTTATTGTTATTATCCCCTTCCTTCAGCCACAAAGCCCCGAGATTTTTGCCTCCAATTAACCTCCTCAAACAGGAGTGTTTTTTTCCATCTCCCTAATCATGTCGGACTTCCGTACTTGCTCCTCCTCTACTAGCCCCCGAGACTCCTCAAATCCTTCCAACTCTTTAATACTTTCCAATAATTCCTTCTTCTTCTTCCCCACATCACCGAAAACCTCCGCATTCCACTTCTTCAAGTCCACCTTTAAAGCTTTCAACTTATTCGCCAGCACATAACTCCGCAGACCTTGGAAATCATAAGACTCCCACTAACGTTGCACTTGTTCCACAAAACCATCGGATTTGAGCCACATGTTTTCAAATTTATAATGTCTTTTTCCTTCTCTTTGCGTTCCACAACCCAACAGCAAAGGGAAGTGGTCCGATAAAAGTCTTGGCAATCGTCGTTGTGACACATCAGGGTAATGTTCTTCCCACTCCAGAGAAAGTAAAAACCTATCAATTTTAGACCATACCCGGTTATTGGACCAAGTAAACTGCCCTCCATGCAGAGGAATATCTACCAAACTTTGCCCATGAATGAACTTCGAAAAGTCTTCCATAGCTGCAGAAAAACCACCTGCTCCAGACCGCTCACTCGGAAACCGCACCACATTGAAGTCTCCCTCAAAGCACCACGGCCTATCCCACCAACTCATCAATCCAGCCATCTCATCCTACAACACCCTCCTCTCCCCATCATCATTAGGCCCATACACACCCCCAAATGCCCACAAAAAAATGTTATTAGTGTTACTCAATGAAACAACTAAGGTATACTGTCCCAAATATTCATCCTCCTTTTCCACCGCCCTCCTAACCCACATAATCAGAATTCCACCTGAGGCCCCATTAGCCCCCATATAACACCAATCCACGTGTTGGCATCCCCACAAACTGCGAACCACCGCTCTAGTAATGACTTTCATTTTTGTCTCCATCAAACACACCAAATCAACCTTCCAATCTCTAATGAGCCCTTTAATACGCAATATTTTATCCAGCTCATTTATCCCCCATACATTTCAAGATAGTATTTTAAGCTCATTAACACACGTCACGCCCCTACCCTTTCCTCTCCTTCTATTAGATTGCTCCCCTTTCTTATCATAGTTAATGGAGCAATCCTGCCGCTTAATCTCCCTTTGTCCTTTCACTCCTGAAGCTGTGGTAACCATAGCCAACGAATCAGCCAAGGATTGGACCCGCCTAGCTTCTATTAGTTCAAGGGAGCCTTATTCCGCCAAATACTCCTCGAAGGAAAATGAGTGCAATCACGGGGAACGATGACATTATAGTATGATCTAACGTCGAACAATCCTCTCCTAGAAGAAACCCAACAAAGGTTGTCTTTGCCATCTCTTCTCAATTTGTAGGAGTACAACAAATTGTAGAGCAAGGTGAAGAAATCCACCTCCCAGTCGTGAGTCGCTTTGAAAAAGTTAATGTTTCACTAATTAGGCGTTACAAATTCCAAATGATTTGCCACAGAAGCATCCTAACAACGGGCCAAACTGAACAATTCCATAAAAATTGCCTTGAGGGCTTGATCCTCATACCACTTCATGCCATAATCTAATTTTGGAGCCATCACGGACATTAAATGACTAGAAAACTCCTCCCAACCCCTCCTTATATTCTTCCAAAGCCCCACCCCATACGACCCATGAACCTCATTTGAACGTCACACATCCCACGTGCTGCCATATTTAGAATCCATTACCACCCTCCACAAGGCTGCTTTCTCATGAGCATAACACCAAAGCCACTTCCCCAAAAGAGTTTGGTTGAAGAAAAGTAAATTCTGAACCTTTATCCTCCTTTAGAGATTGGAGAACAAACCGTAGACTAGCTAACCTAGTGGAATTTGAACTCATCACCAATTCTACCCCACAAAGTCCTGCTGTAGCTTCTCTATGTGATTGGCAATATCAACCAGGAGGTGAAAAAGAGACATGAAGTAGGTAGGTAGATTAGATAAAGTACTTTTAATCAAGGTAACCCTCCCACCTTTTGACAAATACACCCCCTTCTATCCAGTCAAACACCGCTCTATCTTCTCAATGATGCCATCCCATATAGATTTGGCCTCAAACAAAGCTCCCAACGGAAGGCTTAGAAATTTCATAGGTAGAGAGGAGAGACCCTACAACCCCAATATGCTAGCCAAGCCTTCCTCTGATTTAGCCAGATTAATCCTCAAACCTGAAACTGTTTCGAGGCATAAGAATCGGCAACACAAATTATGAAGATGATCTGAATTTGCCCCGCAAAAAATCAAGGATTGTTTGCAAACAAAAGGTGGAAATGTTGAAGGCACCAACATTCCTTGACCCTACCGAAAAGCCTGATAAAGGATCCCCATTCACTAAAGCAGAAATTATTCTACCTAACGCCTCCATAACAATAATGAACAATAAGGGATACAAAGGGTCTAAATTAGTCAAATTGAAATGAAAACTGAATTAGTCAAATTACAGGGTGATACTAAACTCAACCAAAAGAAATTCTTCAACCAACTTGTCCAAAAACTGTGGAGGCTATTGCTGAATTGGTATTCTATCTTGTGATGGATTTTGGTGAGCTATATTCTTGTTCATTTCAGAATAAAACCCCCCATATCTGACCCGGTTCAGTGAGTAGCATGGCTATGTCACTGCTGGACCTATTCTGTTTGAAAGTCTTAGGGTGGTTTGGCCAGCTTGCAGCATCCCCGAAGAGCTACTATATGAATCGGCCACTGGACATTGGATAAATGGAAATTCAATCCCCCATTCGAATGGGGTGATGTGTGAGGTCCTAGCTTCAAACCCAGTAGTGTGCGTGAGTTATATACCAGTAATGGAAGAAAAAGGGAAAACGAAAAACAATTTTATAAATTGTAGTTCATGTTATGGTTCTCTTCATAAAAAAAAACAATCGTGAAGCAAATTGAAGAAGTGCTAATAATTGTAATCTTATGAAGTTTTCTCTGTTGCACATAGATTTTAGTTGAGCAAGAATGTAAAGACTGGAGCAATCTCCGAACTTTATATCATAGTTGTTGACATGGATCTGTATCACAAGGATAAGGGTCAGAAATACTTTACTAATTTTGGGTTATTGTCTTCATTTTTTTTTTGGCCCTTTGGATGAATCTAAAAAAATTTTAGGTTTCTAGTTTGAGTTATACTGGATCACTCCAGCAGTTTTATATTATGAAACATGTATAAATCTACAGGAGGTTTAAAGCATGTGTACAATTGCTCAAGCTTTAAACTATCGGAGCTGTTATTTTCTTTTCGCTTCTGATAAGTGAGTGTATTAAGACACGTGGCTGTCAATGCCAGTTGATTCAAAGGAAAAAGTAATGAGATGGTTATAAAACCAGCTTTACTTAGCTTTGTGTTAGGTGTTGAAAATAAGCATGTGCTAAGAGTAGTTGGAATGTGTATGTTTTGATAAATGTTTGCTAGTTAAGAGTGGAGACGGGGTAGAGTTGAGTGCATAACAGAGTGGTAATCAAAGGGGAAAATGACAAATTTCAGTTTTAACTTATATAAGCCTAAGTTATAAAGTTCAACTTTACAAGCAGAAGCCCTGAAGGATATGTCTGATGTAGTGAAAGAAGTCACAGAATTTTAGTATTTGAGATAATGTATAGCCATAAGTGGAGTGGAGTGTCAAAGATGTGTAGCTGAACACAACCAATTTTTAAAACAATTATTTGAATTGAGTTCTTTAGTTGCAAGTGTATTAGTAGCAAGTGCTCATTTATTGATATTTCTTTAGTCCAGGGCTTTCCTTTTTTTCCCGCTTAATGTAAAATTTCCATCTCGATATCATTAATTTGAGGTTCCAGGTTTCCCTTTTGGCACTGAAATTTGGTTCCTTTTGTGACTGAATAGTATGGGCTCATATAACGGCACTTGGGTCTTTTTGACACATCTATGCTTCGACTAGTGTGAATTTCTAAGATATTTATGATTGCTAGGTTGTAGGTTGACCATGAAATGGCCATCAAATTTTTATTGTAGTTAAGCTTTTGAAATCACTTATATCCTCATGTATGGTATTGGGTACCCAGTGACTAACTGAATTTTGCTTGAATGATCCATCTTTACGGCTCATGTGCAATGCAATCTACACCGTGTTATCCTGAAAGTTTATGCCATTTCTTTGAAATGAAATGTTATTTGATTTCAAATAATGAATCAGCATTTGGCAGAATAATCGTAAGATGCGATTCTATGATACCAGAGTTGTAAGTGATATTGGCCTCATGTTTGATTTAATGGTTCTTCTTTTTGTGGGCTGCTCCTATGTATACTTCCTGTGTACTTAGGGGTGCCTTACACTTTTTTAATAAATCCTTGTTACTTATCAAAAAAAATTGAAAGATACGAATGCTTTGTTTAGCTTTTCTCATGTTTATTCATATGCTTCTCCTATTTTATAGTAGCTTTCCTTCTTATATTGTTGTCTCCACCCACTCCCCCCCGCCGCCCCTCCTCCCCCCACCCCCCCCCCCCCAAAAAAAAAAGTAAAAGAAAAGAAAAGAAAAAGGGCCAAGAATCCAAAAGATTTAATTGTTTATTTTTCAATTATACAAGGAGGATATTTACCTAAGACTGCTGGAGCTATAATTCACTTTACCCATCAATGTGACATAATAAGTAAATGTTTTCAGGGAGGGCTTGATGTCATACAAGCAATTCATACAGGAGCTTGAAGACGATGTATTACCAGCTGAAGCTGAGCACAGGTACGTAATTTAGAGTGCTCAAATTACTTTAGAGTTTGACCTTGAGCATCTTTTTTTATTTTTTAACGAGTGATGTTGGCCTTTCATTCAGATATCAAGAATACAAGTCGGAGTATATTTCAACTCAAAAACGAGCTTTTTTTGATGCTCATAAAGATGAGGATTGGTACTTCTTATCTTTCTCTTTCAAAATTCTTTCATTTTAACTTACATCGTTCTTATTGAACTTTCTTTCCTATGTAGGTTGAAGGACAAATATCACCCAACGAATCTACTTACTGTAATAGAAAGGTACATATATAATGAAAAGGATGTAATTCATAGAGTTGTAATCTAGCCGAAGAAATGTTCTGGGCCCAGAGTAATTTATTAGTGTTATTTCTAGTATAATTTACCAAATGTTAACTTCCTTTTCTCCGGCTTTATTCTAAGGTACTGATTTATTTTTGTTGGTGTTTCCTTTTAGGAGGAATGAAGTTGCAAGAAAGGCTGCAAAGGATTTTTTGCTTGATCTGAAAGGTGGAACATTGGACTTGTAAGCTTAGCCACCTATATTGTATTTATAAGCTTGCCATCACATATTTTTTTCTATGATAGCAGACAAGTAATTTACATTCTATCATGCAGAGGCCCTGGCGTCAATGCTTCATCGTCAAATAAATCAGGACAGACTAGTGATCCAAATTCTGATGATGAAGTAGACCTAGGTGGTAAAAGAAGATGGCATGGTAGGGGGTTAGCTAAAGAAACTGATCTTTCATCTGGTCCTAAGGCCCACTCAGTCAGTTCTGAACCCAGACGAATCCAAGTTGACATTGAACAAGCGCAGGCTCTTGTACGTAAACTTGATATTGAAAAAGGGATCGAGGAAAATATTTTATGTGGTTCTGATAATGACATAGTGAATAGAGAGAAATCTCATGGTGGCTCCACTGGTCCAGTAATTATTATACGTTGTTTGACCTCTGTCAAGGGCCTGGAGGGCATTGAGCTCCTAGATACACTTATATCTTATCTCTGGCGAATCCATAGCTTAGATTATTATGGAATGGTTGAGACAAGTGAAGCTAAGGGTTTCCGGCATGTGAGAGTGGAGGGGAAGAGTTCTGACATGACTATTGATGGGGCTGAGTGGGAAAAGAAACTTGACTCTCGTTGGCAAGAAAGGCTGAGGGGTCAAGACCCTTTGGAAGTAATGACTGCTAAGGAAAAGATAGACACTGCTGCTGTTGAAGTTTTAGATCCTAATGTTCGGAAGATTAGGGATGAAAAATATGGGTGGAAGTATGGTTGTGGAGCCAAGGGTTGCACAAAGCTGTTTCATGCTGCTGAGTTTGTGTACAAGCATCTTAAACTGAAACACC
The DNA here is from genome assembly GCF_958979055.1 of Alnus glutinosa. Classification (NCBI taxonomy): domain Eukaryota; kingdom Viridiplantae; phylum Streptophyta; class Magnoliopsida; order Fagales; family Betulaceae; genus Alnus; species Alnus glutinosa. The sequence goes on along the minus strand of NC_084894.1, from coordinate 11,663,246 downwards.
CTGACCTTATAATGGAAGTGACTTCCAAAGTGCGTGAAGAGCTGTATTTTCGAAATTATATGAAGTATGTACTGTTAACATCTTTCTTTTTCCTTATATGTTGATTTTAGGATGCAGTGACATTTACCTTAATATCATTCACAGTGATGCAGATGCACCTGGTGGAACACCTGTTATGCAGCAATCCACGAAGGTATGGTTTATCAGTAGAATGTGATTGTCTTGGCTATGTAGAACATTAACGTGGTTATTTATCCACACCAACTACCAATTATCAACTAATAATATCTCTTAGGAAATTGATTTTTCCCCCATAACAAGTAATAAGATACTTTATTAAAAAGGTCTGGGTGTGACCTTAATACATGCCAATTTTCCCCATTCAAAGTTTGATCTAAGAAAAAAGCAATTCCAATCTAAACAAGGGGAGTTTGCTTTCATCAAAGGTTCTAGCAGTTCCTCTCCATTCAAACACACCAAACGAGACATAAAAAAATGAGGTTCGAAATGATACTGCTCAAACGTCTTCTCCTGCAAGCGATTAGCTCCACTACTGACTTAGGATGATGCGGAAAATAGAAAACAAAGACACTATTGACATACTTACCTAGCAACAGCACTTCTCTTAGATAACTAATGCAATCAAGACTGATGCACAATCTATAAATGCAGAATGCGAAGGAGAGGACATTGAAAAGAAGACTTTTGGACTTCTAATTTCGTTTTATCATAAAGTTAGGGTTAATCTCTCTTTGGGTTTTTTTATGGTTTATTGGGTTTAGACTCTCTCTCTCTCTCTCTCTCTCTCTATATATATATATATATATATATAAAGTGGGTACAAGGTGGTAATTTGGAGGCCAAGTCTTGTAAATGCCTTTATAAAGGTACTTTCACTATGATTGCAGATCAGTTTTTGGAGATTGTTCTTTATTTACTTGACCTTTAGTATTACAATTTTCTGTTGCGTAGATTGTAGAATTCAAGATGTTCTTGCTGAAAATTTCAGATTTTCTAGCCGTTCCTCTCCTTGCTATTGTGATTTCTGGCATCAACATATTTATTGTTTCTCATTTTTGGTTTTTTGTGATGGGGTATTTGAGTTGTTTTTTCGTTGAGGCTAAGGTTTTTGATCTTTTGGTAGAGGAGGGTCTCTCAATGTTACGAATTGTGGACAGGAGTAGGGGTGTCTCTTGAGTTGTTTTCTTTGGTAAGGTCAAAGTAGCATGGCTTTCGGCTATTGTTGAGGCGTTGATTCAAGGGGAGGGACTAAGGGGTTTGTGAACTCTTCGAGGGTTGGCAATAGAGTGTTCATCGTACAGCGGTTCAAACAGTCACAACTGTTTTTTTGGCTCTTGTTGAATACAGTGGTGGCAATCGGCGTAGCTTCATCGTCATTCTGGAGGGAAGAGAAAGGAAGCATTGGAGAAATTGTGCCCTAGAGTTGTGGAAGGTGTTAGCTTTCTTCGAGTTGTCTTTTGGCGGTAGGTCTTTGTCTAGCCAAGTGTATCATGTGTTCAGACGTTCAATATGGGTGGTATTACTTGAGCTGTCACGAAGGAGCCAACTAGGGTTGCGGGAAGTAGGTCGTATGTAGAGGCTCTAGTGGGGGTCGGGGCCAATTCCATTAACTGTCACCATGCGCAAGAGTAATATTGGAATTTCACAAGGCAAAGGGCTGAAGGAATGGGGTGTTAGTGACAGGGGAGCGCTTGGGGTTTTCTTAGGGAATCCCATAAATCAAGCTGGCCTTGTCAGTTTGAAGGTCCTTGAGGGTGATATGGGAGTAAACTAGGATTTCACACCGAGGAATTTAATGGTTTTTCTAAAAGAGGATTTGGAAAATTGTATTGTCAAATTAGAGGGCCAAAGTGATTTTCGGCATGAGAGAATTGCAGGCCGTGTGAAGGGTTTTAGTGATGAGTTGAAGTCCAAGCCATATAGGAGTGCCCTGTTCTCTGTTGGGTCAAGTGTGCATTCTTTAGACACGAATGGGGTGGTCCAACCCAATAAGGTGAAAGTCTCAGGCCAAGTGCGTCTTTCAGATCCTAGCATATCTCGACCTAGGAGTTTGGGAGTGGGGGTTTCTTTAGTGGCCTTGGGGTGCAGGAGTAGGCTCTTCTACTTAGCCTGATGGGCTCAAGAGGCCCAGCTCTAAAGGCGGACCCATTCTAACTCATCGGTGGGCTCAAGTGTGCCTATCCCTTCTCTGGTGGCCCAACTCGGCAGGATGAGTTCTAAAAGTCTCGGCCCACTTAGGCCACATGCAGCCCAGGTTCCAAGCTAGCATCGGCCCTGTCCCGAGGATAATTTTAAGTGGAAAATACTATAAGAAGCGGGGCGCTTGGGATCGAGCAAGGAAGCAGATTTGGGTTGCCCCTTTGCTTAGCCCGCTGACTTTCTGGTGGCTTACCCATTCCCCTGTGATCGGCATCGACCGTCTTAATGGTGACTGGAAGGAGAATCAAGTGTGTTGTTTGGTGTAGATACTGAGACCTCTGTTGGCAATTCTGTGCATGGGTGTTTCCCTAGGCCACCTACCCGTCGATGCTGCCACCTATTGGACCTTGTGTTTCTTGTCTAGACCGTGTTGGCGATGATCCAAAAGTTGGTATTTTAGATGTTTGCTTGCAGGACGATGGGTCTTTGGTTGTGGGTTCACCTTCTGATAGATCTGTCATTGATGAGGTGGCCGTTGTTCCAAGTCTTGGCATAACAAATTTCGAGGGAGGTCCTAAGGTTTTGGAGTGGGCGTTAGACCCTAGCGATGGGAAGAGAGTGTCAATTCCATGTTTGAATCCTGGGTCCTTTTCCCTCCTTTGGACAAAAACAAGGGAGAAAGCAGTGGGCAAGAAAGGAATTAGAGGCTGCGCAGTAACCCCTGTCGGCAGGTAGTGAAGCTATATTGGGGATGAGATGCATGCTCGCTCGGAATTGGTTCTCTATTCGAGGGAAGATCATGAGGACAATGAGTCATTGTATACCCCTTCCCTTGTTGTTATTGAAGGTCCAATTTTGCCTGTTTCAGATTCTTTAGATTGGGTGCTTTAGAAAGTCAAGAGCTTTTGTCATGTTGTGGGGATATCTTGTGAGGGGTTTGAGGATGACTTGGTGGCTTTGCTCACTGCCATTGAAGCGAGTCGAAATTAGTGTGCCTAACATTTCCTCTAGTTCTTTTTCTAAGTTAGAGAACAAAAGGTTCCGTGAATTAAAGAGGTTAGCTTGTTTTATCAATTACGACCTTAAGGGAGGTCAATCTAGTAGAGGCAAAGGTAAGGGAAGGGGTCCTACTACTACTTTATGAAGTCTAAGATTCTCTCTTGGAATGTGCGAGGATTGAATGAGACGAATAAAAGGTTGAGGGTCAGGAATCTACTCAAAGAATGGAAGGCTGATATTGTTTGTTTGCAAGAAACCAAATTAGAAGTAGTGTCTAGGGGCGTTGTTTGCAGCCTTTGTGGTTGTCATCGTGGGGATTAGTGTCTGTTAAAATAATATGCTATATACATATTCTAGAAGGGGTGTGATGTGTCCTTATTCTAGAAACATGGTGTGGTCTCCCTAGTGAGCTGTCCTAGTATGAGTTTTGTATTATCCAAAACATTGTATAAAGCTTCTATATATAGAAAGGAATCCCAAAACATTGTTTGTCTTGGGATTCAGGCATCTCCCAACTCCAAGCTTTTAACGAAAATTGGGAGAAGGAGGCTTGGAAGAAGGCTGATGAGCTCTGGGAGAGGGTGTGTGCGATGCACCCGGTGTCTGAAGAGCACGGTAAAAGGTATAGAGAAATCTAGAGCGAGATGATTGAAGGCTATAAGCGTGAAGCCAGTGAAGAGAAGAAGAAGCGCGAAGGAAAGAGGGAGCTTCGAAATCTGCAAAGTTTCATCAATTACGGCAACACTAAAGCTTCTTCTAGGTATAGGAATAGGAAAGACAAGGCCCACTTGTTGTAGGGTTGTTTGCCTTGGGGGTTTGTGGGTTGTTCCTTAGGTGCTCTGGGTACTTTTGTGGGTTGTTTTTTAATTGTTTTTTTGGGGTCTTGTTCTAGCTTTTGGGGTTTTCGTGGGTGAGCTTTGGTTCTCCTATATATACTTCCAGTGTACTTAGGGGCACCTTATGCTTTTTTTTCCAATAAAATTTAACTTATAAAAAAAAAAAGAGAAAAAAAATGATAAAGACCATTTTCAAATAATCTACATAACATGGTATTAGAATAGAGGTATTGAGTTCGAACCTTAACTCTACAATTTAATCCCCATTTCAGTCAAATATTTCAATGTGTTAGGCCTTACTTGTTGAGGGAGAGTTTAAGCCCGCACATTAAAGGAAGTGTTAAAGTTTAATTAAATGATTAAATTCATCATTTCGTAGACATGGTATCAAAGTTAGCTTTTGTGCATGGAACCTTTCCCTTGATTGTGTGCCCTTCCCTTTTTCTCTGTCTTCTTCTTCTTCGTCTTTTTTTTTTTTTTTTTTTTCACTGTACATTCTTAGTCTAGTCATTTTGAATAAATTTTACTTATCAAAAAAAGTCTGGTCACTTGTCAATAAGCGAGCTTGGTAAACAGACATCTTTCATCGAAGGAAGTTGGTGCCATCATCACTATACTGGGAGGAATAATTGATGCCATCAACCTCACTTTGGTTGCCATTGTTGTGAGTCCCTGTTGTGTTCAATGGTGGTTTCAATCGATCTGGTCACTCCGATGAAGGAATGTTAGTAGTCTTGACATTTTCAGAGAAGTTTGTGTGTGTGTGTGGAGGATGGTCATGTACGGTGGTTCCTTGGTGGTTGGAGACACAACCGACGGTTTTATGTTGTGATTGATCATGTTTGATGTTGTTTTTGATTGTTTTTTTCGCTCTGTTGGCATTTTGGTTGTGGTTGCTGGCGAGCTCTGTTACCGTCGGTGAAGTTCCAACTACGTTTTTTGAAGAAGAAAGGTTATGTTTGGTTGCAGGTGCATCTTATCCCTATCAAGGATTAGGATAAGCTGTCCGGTTTAATATCCTATCCCATTTTTTGTTTTTTTCTATTTGGGCCACAAACCAAACTTTAGCCCAAAGGGCCATATTTGTTAGGTTCTCTGCCCAAACTTACAATTAACACACACAGCTCATAATAGGACAACTCATTAGGGATACCTCACCATATCTGTAGAATAGGGGCACATCACACCCCTTCTATAATATGTACATCACATTATTCTACTACTCCCTCTCAAGTTGGAACATACATGTATAAAAAATATAAACTCAACTTGGAACATATAAAGTCTATCTGGCTATGACAAGGACTTTGTAAACATATCAACAAGTTGATCGTTAGATTTCACAAATGGTGTAGATATGTCTCTGCTTAGTATTTTGTCCCAGATGAAAATACGTCAAGATATGGATGTTGTTCATTTTCTCCTTGGTCTGAAGTCTGAATTTGAGCCAGCTCGTGAGCAGATTTTATGCAAGATGGCCATCTTTTCCATCTTTTCCCTGGAAGAATATATGGCGTGTTAAGGCTCCAACAAGGGTGGCTTTCTTCATATGGTCAATAGCTTTGGGCAAAATATTGACGCATGATAACTTGTGTAAGAGGAATGTTATAGTGATGGAGTGGTGTTGTTTGTGTAAGAAGAGTGGGGAGTCTATTGATCATTTGTTGCTTCACTGCGAAATCGCCCGGGATCTTTGGAGCTACATTCTTATTTTATTTGGGGTAGAGTGGGTTATGCCACGAATGGTGTTGGAGTTGTTGAATAATTGGGGGGCGGCGATTGGGTATGGTCGTGCTAAAGAAGCTTGGCGGTTAGCTCCTCTGTGTTTGTTGTAGTGTATTTGGAGGGAGCGGAATGCGTGGCTCTTTGAAGATGTAGAGACATCTATGGTGGAGCTACGGAAGCGGTTTCTTAATACGTTATATATTTGGATAGCGTCCCATCATAGCTCGAATGTTTTTACTTATGTAGACTTTTTAAAATTATTCTCTGTTCGTCCCTTTTAGGGGTTCTCTTGTATACTTCCCGTGTATAAGGGTTGCGCCCTTCTATGCTTATTTTTATAAATTGCAATTACTTATATAAAAAAAAAGATTTTATGCAGTTTTGAGCTCCCTTCTCTTCATGAAGTCTATTCTCGATTTCAGCATACCACTATCTTTGGTAATGACTCTAGTAGTTACACCGAGCACTCAACTCTTATTGCATCTCGTGGAGGATCTAGTGGTAATTGTGGAGGGCGCAATGGTAGAGGTGGCTGTAATTCCTGTGACGGTAGGGATTCTCGCGGAGGTGGTCATTCCGGGGGTTGTGATTCATGCAAGTGTTCTCATTGTGCGTGCAATTATCATTTAGCAGACTATTGTTGGGACCTCCATGGTTGCCCATCTGGGTCTGCTAATCAGGTTTCTTCTCAGGAGGATCTCAATTGAACATTTGGGCCTTCTCCTACCATTGTTCCAACCGTTGACTCGGAAATGGTTTCCATTCTGAGAGATGAGTATGCTCAGTTCTTGTCCCATAAAGGGTCTCTAGCACTTCCACTGCTACTCTTGTTTAGTCAAGTATTGCATCTCACTGTCTCTTATCCTCCACTTGCGACCCATGGGTCATCGATTTCGGTGCAATAGAACATGACTGTGCATCTACTCACTTGTATGACTAACATCCTCTTGTGTCCCCTTAGAGTGTTACTATGGCTAATGGTTCTTTAGCTCGAGTTAAAGGCTCTGGAACCGTTCATCTTGATACTAATTTTGAGTTTTCATGTGTCTTACATATTCCTGGTTTTCCTCTTAATTTATTGTCAATCAGTAAGATCACTAAAGCTCTTCCGTTTTCTGTAAGTTTTTACCATTCTTTGTGCATCTTTCAGGATCTTAAGACGAAGCGGGTGATTGGTATGGGGCATGAAATTGGTGGCCTTTATTATCTGGACCTCGTACCCACCTCTCTTTCGCATGCACTTCGGTCAACCTTATCTCCATTCTAGTGGCATAGTCATCTTGAATGTCCTTTGTTTTCTATTTTAAAGTGTCAACTTGTTGGTCTTAATAACGTGTCATCTTTTCAGTGTGAAACTTGTCAGTTTAGTAAGCATAGACGTGTGTCCTTTTCGTCTTGTTATGTTAGTCGTGTCTATAGCCCGTTTAAGTTAGTCCACTATGATGTATGGGGTCCTCTCATTATTGCATCAAATAAATTTTACTATTTTGTGACATTTATGGATGATTACTCTTGTATGACTTGGTTATTTCTGATGAAAAATCGCTCTGAGTTGTTCTCCATCTTTCATCTTTTTTGGAAAGAAATTAAGACTCAGTTTGGTTGTAAAATCCATCTTTTGTACGGTTTGATAATGCCAAAGAATATACGTCTCATGTTTTAACTACTTATCTCATTGCTAAAGGCATTATACATCAAATCTAGTGTTCACTCTCCATGATAGTGTTATAGATGCACCCTCTAACCCGAGTTGGAGGAAAGCAATGTAATTAGAGATGTAGGCTTTACACCAAGATGGAGCTTGGGAACTTGTGCCCCTACCTCTTTGTAAACAAACGTTTAGCTGCAAATGGATCTATCAATCAAATTTAACCCTGATGGGTCTATAGACAAAATAGTGTATGCAAATTGAGGAAAGCATTGTATCGTCTAAAACAATCACTTAGAGCATAGTTTGAAAATTTTTCGGAGGTTATTATGGAGTTTGGTCTTCATCCTTGTCAGACAGATCATTCAGTATTTCATTACATACTGAGAAGGGGTAGATTCTGCTTGTTTATGTGGACAATATTGTGATTACTGGGAATGATTTTGAGGCATTGATAGGTTAAAATAGTTTGTGCAGTAGCAATTCCATACTAAGGCCTCGTTTGGTTTGCGGATTAGACCCATGGAAAGGAATAACTATTCTTACTGAATAGCTATTCCTTTGTTTGGTTGTATATTATTTAAGGGAATAGTTATTCACACGGAATAGCTATTCCCTTACGAAGAGGAATAGGCATTCCACTCAAAAAGGAGTGGAATACCTATTCCTTTTCTGTGGGAATAAATAAAATTCGTCTTTTTCCCAAAAACCCCAACCCTCTCAACACCCAAGTCTCTTATCCCTCTCTCTCTGTGTTTCTCAACTCATGGTGTATTTGGATATGAAATTTTGAAAATAAAATATAATTCTGATTCTACTTTTTTCAAAAATAAATCATATTTTATTCAACTTTTTCAAAAACAAATCATATTTTATTCAACTTTTTATAAACAAATCATATTTTATTCAATTTTTTTTTTTTTTTTTTTTTTCTAAAAAGTCAAATCTCAAAATTCGCAAACAGAATAAGAATTTAATTCTGATTTCAAAAATTCATTACTCAAATGCACCATCAGTATCTCTCTCTATCTTTGCAATTATATTATCATCCCCCTTTCTCTGTTTCTCAACCCAACTTAATTTGTTGTGGGTTAGTGTTTTTTTTTTTTTTTTTTTTTTTTTTTTCCCCCTCCTATGATTTAGCCTACAGAATGCACTTAGACGTAGCAAAACGAGTACCTCTTAATATCGGGAGGACTCCAATTGCCTGGCGGAGGTTTGAGAAAAACTTTGTATGCAAAGAACAAATGTTTGTTGCTGAAAAACAAATAAAAAATAATAAAATAAAAAGGGCTTTGCAGATGATTGTTTTTTTTTTTTTTTTTATGATAATTATGTTTTTTTTTTTTTTTTTTCTTCTTATAAATCATTTTACTTTGTAAGCAAAGAATGAATATTTGTTGCTGGAAAACAAATAAAAAATAATAAAATAAAAAGGGCTTTGCAGATGATCTATTTTTTTTATTTTTATTTTTTTATGATGGTGATATGATGATTATATGTGTGTGCGTGTTTGTTTTTTTTTTCCTTACAAATCATTTTGTAGCGTAATTGTATATGAAAAAAAAAAAAAAAAAAGCCATGAACTCTATGAAATTAAAAAAAAAAAGAAAAAAGAAAAAAAGGTCATAGTATGATTGTTTATGTTTCTAAAATAAAGAAAAAAAAATGTCCTTAAGAATATAAATTATATTTTTATTATAAGGGTGTTTTAGAAAATTTGATTATAATATGATTCCATTCACCGATATATTGCATTGTACCAAACAAAAGAATACATATGTAATGTTTTATTCCACCGTTACAACCAAACAAAAGAATAGGAATAGTTATTCCATTCCACCTTTATCTATTTTCAGGAATAGTTATTCATTTTTCTAATGGAATAGACATTCCGCAAACCAAACGAGGCCTAAAGATTTGGGAAAACTTTTGGTTTTTTCTGGGTGTTGAGGTAGCTAGATCTCAGATCGGCCTCAACCTATCTCAGAGGAAGTATGTACTGGGTTTACTTGATGAGACATGACTTTTGGGTGCTCGTCTTGTTGATGTTCCTATGAACCCAAATCAAAAACTCTTAAAGGATGAGGAAGAGTTATTTGAAGATCCCAATAGATACCGACTACTAGTTAGAAAGTTGAACTATCTTACTATTACTAGACTCGTATGCTACTATTGTCGTGAGCCAGCTTCTGGAAGCTCCTAGAATACTACATTGGGATGTTGTAATTTGTATTGTTCGATATTTGAAGAAAGCGCCTGGTTTGGTATATTGTATAGGAAAAGTGGACATCTGTGGGTGAAAGGTTTTATTGATGCAAATTGGGCAGGATTTTAAACATGGTACATTAGACTTGTGGTCCTCAAATAGGCGCCAATTTCTTTCTCTCCAAGTCCTCCACTTTTATAATGCAGGGATAACTTTCTAGATGGTCTTTTTGGAGTATCCTTTCCCTTGAGTCTTCCAACAATGAAGCAACTCTAGGATATTGCTAGGCATGACCCACAAAACTTCAAATAAGTTGAGAACTAAGTGCTAGATCTCGCTAGTAAACTCACAATGGATGAGGAGGTGGTTTACGGTCTCCTTGTTCTTTCTGCATAGGCAACACCAATTAATAAGAGTAGGACCCCGCCTCCTAAGATTATCAATCATTAGGATTTTACCCAAAGCTGCTGTCCAAGTGAAAGCAATGCGAGGTGGAGCCTTCACCTTCCAAATGCTCTTCCATGGGAACAAACAAGACTCTCCAAACTGTAAAGAGTTATAGTAGCTTTTCATTTCAAAGCCGTGATTGCATGCTGGGGTCCACAACATTCTATTTGTCTCCTCGGATGGGTTTTTGAGGAGTACAAAAGGCCGAGGAATACAACAAGGGACTCCAGGTCCCAATCTTGGTCTACCTTGAAGAAACTCGGATTCCAATGGATATATGTACCGAAGGGGTCCAACTAATCTGACAATAAGGCCTCTTCGTCATGAGCTATATAATAGAGTTCTGAGGACTTGAGAGCCGCTTCTCCACACCAAACATCATGCCAAAAGCGAATGCGAGAGCCATCCCCAACTCTGTAGGAGACCAAGTTGGAGAATTTCTCTTAGCCATTCCTAATATTCCTCCACTCCATATGGCTTTGAGTTTGCTTTAAACACCAATCCCCTCTCTGGATTCCATACTTATCAACAATCACCTGTCTCCATAGGGAATTCTCTTATTGTGCGAATCTCCAAAGCCATTTCCCCAATAAAGTTCTATTAAATAGCATGAGGTTTTTCACACCCAACCCTTTCCTCTAGAAACTGGGGAGCAAATAGTCTTTCAATTCACTAGATGAACCTTAGGTTTACCACCTATTCTATCCTAAAGAAAGTCTCTTTGAAGACATTCCAAACTTCTAGCTATATTGGCTGGTGAAGGGAAAAGGGGCAAGAAGTACGTAGGTAATCTGAATAACCAAAAATCAATATAGCATTGGGCTGTGGAGATATAGGCAGACATCCATGTCCTCGTGAATAACCTCATCCATTGTGAGTACACCAGCGATCTTTGGTATATGGTTCTCAACTTATTCGGAATTTCGTGGACTATGCCTAGTAACACCCTAGAGCTGCTACGTTGTTGGAGGGTATAGACATTCCAAAGAGGCTATCTGGAAAGTTATTCTTTTGTTCTTAATGTGGAACATTTGGAGAGAAAGGAGTTGGCACCACTTTGAGTACTGTATGCTTTCTTCAAAATCCTCTTTTCTGAGATCCCTCTTAGATTGGACTGTAGAGTGTAGTCTATGTTCCTTAAAATATTTTAGATCTTGTTAACTTTTTAGATTTTTAACGCCTTTAGCGTGATTGTCTCTCTTGTATGCATTTCGTGTACAAGGGATTTGCCTAATTTCTTTCCAATAAATTATTACTTATCAAACAGAATTGCTAAACCTAGAGAAGAAGAAATTTAGAACATGTTGAAGAAAGGAGGAGCTTTTACATCATTGATGTGCTTGATATATTTTACCAAGAGAAAAGTAGAGAAGATAATGTCTAGTGCCTGTCAAACCCTGACATTAATAGAGGCTGTTAGATGTCAGGACTTCCCGAATTGGCATTAGCACGTGTGGCAAGTGCTTTTGCTTCTTGATATTGGAAGTGGCTATGTATATTTGTTTGTAAATAAGCTTTGGGAACAACTATTTATCTATCTACCCATCTCTATGTGTGTGTGTTTGTGTGAGTTTGTATTTTTTTAAGTAGAAGATCCACATAGCTGTCTAGAAGTCACATAAAATGTACATAGGCCTTACTCTTGCATAATAAAATACAAAAACTGGTAATACCTATGAATTTTTGCTGTATTTAATGTCAGACGGGCGTCATAGATTACATTTTTGAGTCCCTAAACCACCTATTTATTTTTGCTGAATTGTGCTTGATTGAGCTCCTAGTTAAGAGTTAGTTCCCATGGTTTTTGAGCGAAAAATAAATAAATGGGCTCTATTCCTTTCTTCTTTGTTTATTTGACGTTTATGAGTTTAAATGTGAGTCCCCTTGCATGTGGAATTCCAGCCATTCTTGCTGTGAGTTGTAGGTAAACCAGATCCGGAAGCTTCCTGAGTATTCTTAGGAGCCTTTACCTCTAGTGGTAGCCTTTGGATTGCATCCTAGTGCATCTTTCTAAGATTTTGTAGATATTTGCCCTCTTGCTCGTAGTTGTTTTACTAGTGATGGGGTTTGTATGCTTGCTTATGTACGACCTCTGATTCTGTATAGCTTGTATATCTCCGTTAAAAACAAAGTTATAAGCTCTTGTCACCCTCCCCCCCTCCCAGGCCTCTTCTCCTTTAATCCCTTTTCGTTTTTGATGGTACATATATGGAATATGGTCCCTGGGGAAGAGCGCTAGGACATGCCATTGTGGCTTCAGCAAGTGCCTTTACAGGCTGTCTAGGTTTGCTCTTAGATTTCAAAATTTCCCCTCAAGCCTTTTCATTTTATTGATCATCTAGATCTAGCTAAAATGGTTTCTTTTTTCCAATTTAACTTATTCACATCTATATATATATAGATATCTTTTTTACATTTCATTGTATGTATTGAATCGTCTCTTGTTAATATTTGAGGAAAGAGAAAGGAAATTGTCATTATAAATCTCATGCATGGAGGCTGTTGGTTATTATAAAGAAGTTTCAGCAGCTGGAAAAGGAAATTTAATTTGTAATTGGTTCCTTATTACCAGGGGGGGGGGGGTATCTTTTTAACCACTATGTCTCAATTTTGTCTTCCCTCCTGTCCTTCGGGACATCCGATAAAATTGGAACGATATAGAGAAGATTAGCATGGCTCCTGCGCAAGGATGACACGCATAAATCGAGAAATGGTCCAAATTTTTTACTTATCAAATTTTTTTTTGTCTTCCCTCCGCAAAGTTGGTCTCTGGTTGAGTAAAATTTTAAGAAATTTAAATTTAGTTTTGGATAAGAAATGAAGGATCTGATACACTTTGCCTATGGGTCTGAGCTTGTGAGGTTTCATGACATTTACTGCCACTTAGCTTGAATATTCAACTTTTGGTATATACCAGACGTGTCTTTTGGTTTTAGATTTGTGTTTTCCTGCACTCCAACTTACTCCACCCTGCTTTGAGAGTTATCTGTTCATTGCACTCTAATTTTGATTATACAAGGAAGAACACATTAAAAGATATGTAACCACATCCCTCCTCTTATCGCTCCTTCCGCCCAATCCCTCTGATTGCTTCAATGTCACTGTGAATGCTGCTGTTGATGTTTTTGATTGTTATTACTAACTCAATTCCGAACAAGTGTCTGTGTTTTCGTTCGGGATGCCCCAAAATAAGGTGTCTACGTTAAATATTCAACACTTTTTGAAGTACATCTTCCTGTACTACCCTTACCTTTTGGAAAAAAGAAAAGCAACTATGATACTCATTAAAACTAATGCCCACCTTTGAGCTTTTTGGTGAGATCTTTGTACTTGTTCTTCTTTGTTAAAAATTGGGCCTTTTTAAGCTAAGATACTTATTTTGGAATGGGTGGAGTATAATTATTGTTTTCTCTTTATTAATAAGAAAGAGTTTCCTCTGCAGAAGGACAAGCCACTGAGACATAGGCTAGGTTCAGATAATCGATTGAAAGATGAACGTGGCAACCATAGAGAACGTGATAATCGAGCTAATGGTAGTGAAAAATATGATAGGTCCGAAAACCCACAGTCAAGTGACTTCCAATCCAACAATGATGGATCAGATGGAGGAAATCTTGATGAACCAATGTATGAAACTTTTGGCGGACAGGGAATGCGTGTTACTCCTTTTCCCTCTGATATCCCCCCTCCACCAGTATTGATGCCTGTTCCTGGTGCTGGGTACGTTGATAGTGCAAGCAAAATGTAAATTGTGATTGCAGTTGTATCTTATTTTGTTATTTCTTATGAGAGCTTTTATATTGTTGTAATTGCAGTCCATTAGGGCCTTTTGTTCCTGCTCCACCTGAAGTGGCAATGCGAATGTTGCGTGAGCAGGGTGGTCCTCCCCCTTTTGAAGGTGGTGGTAGAAATGGGCGGCCTGGGCCGCAATTAACTGGGCCAGGCCCTATTCTTTCTTTTTCTCCGGCTTTTAGGCAAGATCCACGACGTCTACGCAGGTAATTTGCAATAAAAAATGTAGTCCCCCTACTTCATGGTGCTCCTTGGTCTTTTGTTTTGTCTTTTTTATTTTATTTTATTTTATTTTTTTAAAAAAATATTCAAAATTGATTGGTGAACTTATTTGGAAAAAGAAAATTGTCCTTTTACTCACTGCCTTCCACTTTCCAGCTTGTCTATCTTTATTTGCATGTCTCTATGCTTTGTCTGGTTTGTCGTTTCATTAGGTTTTGTTTGGCATAGATGTTTTACAGTGAAGATATAATACAAGAGCGACTTTGAAGAGCTATAATTATGAAGATGGATATAGCTTTCTCATCAAATGGAAGTGGAAGAATTTGTCAATTTCAGTGAGAAAACAAAAATCATGACTGGGTAGCAAGGCATATTGAGGAAAAAGTCATTAAAAGCATAAGCTTGTTTAGTGAATGTTACATTATGTAATTAATGTAACTTGCTAGTATTTGGGATTGGGCGCTATTGTTTATGTTGTTTGTCCACATATTTAGGTTGTTAAGGTCGATGTTGGTGTAAATATTCAGGTAAGATTATGTAAAGTCTAAAGGTTTTGGAAGTGGAAGAAATATTGCTGAATCCGTTAGGTGCTAGTAGTGTAAATGGGTTCGGAATTTAAGGGATAGAGAACCTTGGATTGTTGGGAAATACTAAGAAGTTAAGATTACTGTCAATAGATAGTTGGAAAATATTCAGAAGTTGGGATACTGGTAATATATACATTATTTGTAACATGGTTGTGGTCAATCACGTTTGGTGATGCAGGACAATTGCAAAATTTTCTGTAAAATGTGTGTAACTATAGTTAGGACATTAAAGTGGTAGATATTAAAGGATAAAACTTGAAATGGCGTGCTAGATTTGTCTAGTCACTATGAAGACCAATTAGTGAGTAGGAATGATAGTATTTAGTTGAAGAAACTAAAGGAATGAATATCGGTTATTTGTGTTATTGAAGCTGTGAGGATATATGCTAGTCCATAACCAACCATATGTAAGTAGCTTGGCAAAACTGGATATATAATCTTCTTGAGATTCAAGAATGTAACTTTATCAAGACAGATGTAGCCTATTTTTCCATTTTCCTTTCTGTGTGCGATGTACAAATATATGTGTAGATATACTATGATAGGGTGCTTGGGGCTGCACCTATTTGTAGATCAATATCGTTCAGATAAATCTGTAAATTGTAAAATTTTACTTATTATAAATCTGGTTTTTGAACTAGTGGAGCCACATGATATGTTTTTTAAACTAGAATTTGAATGGTAGATGACAAAGCATATATACCATAATTAGAGTCTCACATCCTAGACTCTAATTAGTGTATCTCTGTGATACTCCAAAAAGATTGGTCACGATAGGGCTCACCATAATTGCTTGTATAGTCCAATCAACTTGGTACACATTTGATATGGAACTCATCACACATCTACATGTTGCCTTCACAGAAACTAAATATGTTACTAAGTACCATTTATTATTACCTGGGATGCATTAGCTACACCAAAAGAGCTAGGTCTCATGGATTTGGGTTATGTAACCAATTTCAGAGAGCCTTGATTGTGACCAGTCTTTTTGAGGTATTGCTTCAATGTGGCTTGTGCTTTCCTGGGTCGTGATAATGGTATTGGAGCCAACTTAGTACCACGACCATGTAGTTCAACGGTCTCTAACAATAATGTCATGGGTCTTTGAGTGGAGATGATTGTAATACCCTATTGTGTGAGGGCATTGTACAGAGATGTATTGGATCCTATATCAGGTTTGTAGTAGGTCGATCTAGGCAATAAAAGTAAGTAGAGGAAGCCTTAACTGTTATCATTTTGGGGTAGCACATAGATGGGGCTAGTGCATCCCCAGGTCGAGACATAGACCATCTTTTTTTTCTTTGTTGTGATAAAAAGAAAAGAAGTAATATATTTTACTTTTGTTTTTTTTTTTTTTGATAAGTAAGAGAATTTCATTAAAAAAGCGTAAGGCGCCCCCAAGTACACAGGATGTATACACAGAAGCAACTCAGCTAGCCCACATAAAAAACCCAATAAAACCACAAGGAACCCACAAGAAAACCCCTAACAAGCATAATAGAAACCTTCACAAAACAAAAGAACCCCCAATAGTAACCCCCGAATACAAAAAAAACCATAAAAGCACCCAAACCAACCCCAAAAACCCCCCAACAAGACCCCCTAAACCCAAAAGAAAAAAAAAACCCTAGAACCCGAGAAAATCCCAAGAGAAACACCCCTCAGAATAATCCAAGCAAAAACCGAACCCGATGAATGGCCCACAAACCCACCCAAGCACACAAAGGCACACAACTCTACAACATAAGGCCCTTTCCTTTCCTATGCCTAGTGGAAGATTTAGCGTCGCCATAGTTGATAGAGCTATACAGGTTTAGAAGCTCCCTCTTGCCTTTGGACTTTTGGCGTGATATCATCTTGTCACGCTGAAATTCTTCTTCCATGGCATCTCGAATGGCCAACGCCTCGTCCCCAAAAGCGCCCTCTAACGCCCAATCCAAAGGCGAAACATCCCAAAGATCAACGTCCTCCTCCCAAACCACAATCTCCCCGTTATGATCAAAACTGATCGGCCAATTCCGAGATTGGGAGAAACTATTACCCTCAACAGGTGAAGAAATGGAACAACCTCTAGGAGGGGAGGAAGGCCCAACCATCCGAACATCGAAGACCTTCCGAGGCGAAGCGGGAGTAGCTGGCATCTTTGGGCGAGGGTTAAGAAACCCCTTTCTAAGAATGCCCGTCTTCACTGGAGACTCTGCAACCTTCTTCGTTGGAGGCTCTGCAACCGCAACCTTATTAACAGCTAAGTCAGCAACTAACTTCGAGGCTTTCAGGGAATCTTATGTATTAACCTTCAATTATTACAAAATTCCCTTCAAATAGGTGAAAATGAGTAAGACCTCATCAAGATTGATTGGACATTGCCGTAATTTATCATAGTTTATCCCAAGAGGCGCGCGCACATGCAGAGATATATAATTTTATATAATATATTTCTCTGGTGATCTTTTCACGATGCTCAAAATAGTTTCCTACTGCCATCATGAAACCAATTCTTGTTTAGTTTAAATTTTTGAGATATGTGGAACTCTCTTGGGATACGAGGCTCTACTAAAGTCCATCTGCAGTCAACATGCAGTGATATGTTTTCTCTGCTGCTGTTTGACAGTGCTGTTTCGGAAGCTTTTTTATTTATTTTTTTTTATTTTTGGGGGGCTTAGCCAGTTTGCTCTATATGTGTCCTTTTGCCTCGTATTGATAATGTGTAAAGAGGATATGCTGATTGCATTCGATTTTTTTGTTGCAGTTATCAAGACCTAGATGCACCAGAGGATGAGGTCACTGTGTTAGACTACAGGAGCTTGTAGGCATCTATGCTTGTAGGATGATAGAGCCATGCAACATCCAAATTTCTCGAGGAAAAGCAACTTCTGATCTGGTCCAAGGTTAACTGCTGTTATTTCACAATAATCTGACTGGAGAAGCAACTCTGCCATAATGCAATGAAATCCAGTTGGATGTGAAGTTGTTGCTTTCTGGTTGCTATCTGCTTCACAGCTTCCCCATGTGTGTTAGTGATGTGAAACTGTGATGTATTCTTTCTCCCACTTGCTTTCTTTTGGTAAGAGATTTCTCTATACATTTGGGGTGGGAATATTTGTGTAGTTAACAAAAATTTCTCTGTATAGTTTACTGGATAATAGATTTGGAAAGGTTTTCCATTTGTTTACCTTCTACTGTTTGTTTGGATCAAGATTATGAGCAAGGGGTTGTGAATTTTTATTTTTTTTTTCCAAAATGAACTATGCTTGTGCATATTGTGTATTGAAAAATCTTCGTATATTATATGTGCTTCCAACATTCAGCTTTTTCTTCTTTTTCTGATTAGTTGTGGAGTTAAAAATGATCTTTACCATGTATAACATTTATTAGAGTAATGCTATGTGAAAGCTTTTTTCTTTACAAAATGTGGACAGGGGATCACTCCACTTTTTGCAAAGAAAAATTCTTTCCATTCGGATGGAAAGTTGGTATTATTTCTTGGTCTGACTATTTCTTTGATGTGTGATGAAAATTTGGTTTTGAGTACGAAGAAAATGGAATCTTAACTTGTAACAAGATGTGGTTTAGTATCAGATCCAATGGTTATTTTGAAAAAAAATTGTTGGAACTGTACAGAAGTTTTGTCAAGAGTTGTATAACAATCATTTCTCTTTTGGGTAAGTAGGGGTGGGGGAGGGAGGGGGGGTCGAGAGGGGGCAAATGCCCCCTCTCAACTCTCAAAAATTTTCCTTACTCCTGTAGAAAATTTTCTAAATGTGCTAGTTGCCCACCCTTAGCCACTCATCAGGGGCAATTGACATTTACTCTCAAGCATTCTGCCACCGACTCATAGGCAAGTACCAACTCGTTTTGAATGACAACCCTAAGATGAAAAGCATTAATAAGCAAATGGGGCTAATAAAATTCCTCTCCTTAAATTACAACTTTATATATTTTTCTATAGCATAATCAAGATGAAAGCCAGATTTTTGCTCCTCTTTCTTAATTGTTATGGAATGTACGAGAGAGACAGAGAGAACATGTGTAATTTATGAGAAAATGGAAGAATAAATTTTGAATGCTCCTCCTTCAATTGGCCTGCTTTGACTCCATATTGAATTTAGATTGGATAAATTATAAAGAAATAAGAGGTAAGTAGACTTATTCGTCTTAAACTACCAAGCAATTTGTAATTTCTCCCATAAATTTTTTTTATTTAAAAAAAAAAAACCGCCTTTCAAATGTTGCAATTGACCTCATTTAACAAATTTCACCTTTCACTTGGCTCCTTTCGTTAAGAATTTCTGTTAAATTCGACAGATAATGGGGTATACATGTTTATTCACATAGCTTTTCTGCCTACTCTAGCTAGCCAAATGCCAAACTAGCTCCCCTTGAAATCGAGCACATACATTCTCAACATGTCTTCCAGGATCTGGATGGTCATTTTTGGCTGACCACCGGTCTGCTAGTGGTAGCATGTACTGTGATTCAACTTTGTGCCCATAGATTTTTGCAGACTCACCCAAAACCTTGAGGTGAAATGGGAGTCTCGATTTGATAACATCTGGTATCCCGTCTAGTCTGATGATGTTCTTAACGTGCAGGTCAACCAGCTTCTGCACCCAATTAGTAACTTTAAGTGGGACGAAATGTGCACCTTTTATTAGACGAGGTCTATCACCGCCCATATGGCGTCTTTCCCTATTGGCGCCTTTGGCAGACCTACCACGAAGTTCATAGAGACTTTCTCCAGCACAATATTAATTATTTTGGGGATTTGATGTCTCCCTCTCTTGTATTTAGTTTATTATATTAATGTAGTTTAATCTTACCTATGTTAAAAATAAAAATAAAAAATTCAGCTTACACTTTAATGTGAAAACTACCATATACTTTAAATGTTTCAATCTAGATACTACTAATTAATGAAATTAGAGAAAAAAAAAAATCCTTCATAGTGCAAGAGCATACAAACATAAAAAGAACAAAATCAATTTCAACAGAAAAGATACAACAAAAAATAGAAAAAGAAAAAGAAAAAAAAAAGAATTTTAGATCTTACAAGAAACGATAAAACGAGAAACTTTAGTCTGTCTAATAAAAGACTCATTTTTTGGAAACCAAAAGAATAAGATAACACAAAAAAAAAAAAAAAAAAAAAAAAAAAAAAAAAAAAATCTCATTATCCTTCTTGAGAGTTCTTTCTATTTGTACAACAAATGATTTTACAGGAATATAACTAATCCTAACTAATCTACCTTATCATATCATATCAAGATGAAGTGTATATATTAATTAGGGAAAAATCATATTTAGTCCCTAGGTTTTCATTTGATTTGAATTTAATCCTTAGGTTTCTAATTTCAAGAATAAAGTCTTTAGGTTTTGCTTATGTTTCAAATAGGTCCCTTTGTTACTTTACCGTTAAAGTTAACGGTTTGCCATCTGCCACGTGTGTCTCATTTAATATGTCAGCATCCACTTCAACAATGTTGATAAGTGCCACATCATATATATATATATATTAAGAAAAAAAAAAAAAAAAACCACTACGTCAATCAAAACAAAACTCTACTCCACACCTCACTCCACATTATCAATCTAGTAGCAATAGACAAAGTTCTAGTACTAAAACAACCAAAAAGGTGAGATCTGTAGACTCTGTGACAAAGAATTATTTGGGATTTTTTTTTTTTTTTTTTTTTTTTGGTAATAAACTTAAAAACTAAAAACAAGCCATTCACAAAAACAAAACAAAAAATCACAAAAACACAAAGAGAGGGATTGGAATATTTTAGAGCCCCTGCAGCCATAGCGAGCAAACCCAAACCAAAAGCTGCAAGTCATAGTCACAACGTCCAGAGTCTTCAGAACTGTCTCTGCTCGCATAATAAATGCCGACTTAGCATCGTGAATCGGAATCGCCGGATATATATATATAAGCCATGGCAGAGCACACAAATAGATACATATGTGGTATGTGAGAGTAATTATGTAATTGATACTGGAGTAAGGGAGGATGATATAAGGTTGGAAAAAAATATCTAAAAAAATTAAAAATATAAGGTAAAAAAAAAATTGGGAGAACTTCACAAAGTGGTATCGAATTATACCGAGTTTTGACAGAAGGGTGCTGAATTATCATTCCTCTCGAACCTGGGGTTTTAACTATCAAAATGAATCCCAGAAGGGCATTCCGTCTGTTCTCGGCATTAAAACGCGATGGAAGTCGATTCACGTGACTTCCACGTGACTTTTTTAATGAGTTTGGTCTTCTTTGCCCCTGACTTCAACGGATAAATCAAGTCTGAAACCTCCTTCACAAAGCACTTATCTCATACATTGATACACTCTTAGCTCATACATACACTCCCAGCTTCGGCCTACCTTCATCAACGCCTGAAAGGTAGGTTTTTTTGCATGAGTTAATTTCTTCCCTTCTTCACGTGGAAGTGATCATAACCTATGTCTGACAGTGAATCGAGCTCGGCTACCTCTACTGGTCCACTGTGTAAATGTGGATTGAAAGCATGTTCGTGGACATCCTTCACTATGGAAAATTTTGGTAGAAGGTTTTATTCTTGTGTAAATTACAAGGTAAGTAATTTCTTCCCCCAATTTTTTTTCCCCTTAGGGTTCCATATTTGTTTTCATTTTTTTTTTCCCCTTTAGGGTTCCATCTCTGTTTTCCCAATTTTTTCCCCCTAAGGGTTCCACAAGTGTTGATTGATGGGATTTTCCGATTATGTGGCAAGAAGCTGTGAAATGTGATTATTTTTCATGGTGTGATCCTGAAATGTGTGTATACAATCTAAGAGTTGTGTCGAGGTTGAGGAAGTGGCACGAGAGTTTGAAGCTTGAACGGGAATTGAGTGGAACCCAGGTCTCGGATGAAGCGGATAAATATAAGTCTGAAGCTGAGAGAAATAAGAATGAAGCTGATAAATGCAGGAAAGAAGCTGAGAAATACAAGTCGAAACTAGAGAGACAGAAGATGAAGCTTCGGTCAGTAGAGAGGAAGTACAAATTTGCCTTTGTTTGTTCATGGGTGATATTCGTGTTGTTGCTTGTATATCCTCAATCTCACAGCCAGTGCAATGCATCGAGGATGATGTTGGCATGAAACTTTTTTGTAATGGTGTAATGCCTTGTAATGTTGTGAGTGTTGGTCGGATTGTGTTCAAGGGTGGTAACTTGTTTGTAATTGTTAGCCGGATTATGAATTTCCCTTGATAAGTGTATTGTAGTTGTTATCTTTGAAATATTGTTGTTCATGGGTGATATCAATTGCTATGTTGGTTCCAAAGAACTTGTAAATGACCAATATGGTATGTCTTTGTAAACTTGTTACTACAATTTGTTACCAATTGTCGTTTTGGGTTCAAAATTGGTACCAAAATTGGATGGATGTTATTGGCCATTTAATTGGTCTATTTGTTAACAAGAAGTTCACAGAGTTATAAACAACATTTGGTACCAACAAATTAAGGCAATAATGCCAATAACAAACAATACCAGAAATGGCATCATAAACAATTTGGTTTCAAAATGGTACATGTTATCATTGGGTGATATTCTGTAATGCTGTGTTGGTTCCAAAAAACTTGTAAATGACCAATTTGGTATGTCTCTGTAAACTTGTTGGTACCATTTGTTACCAATTATTATTTTTGGTCCAAAATTGGTACCAACAGACTAAGGCAATAACAGACAATACCAAAATGCCATCATAAACTACTTGGTTTCAAAATGGTTTATATATGTGTTCCTGTAAACCTGTTGGTATAAAAAACCTGAATAGAAAAGCTAGACTCATCCAATCACAAACCAAACAAATTCCTCCAATCATTACACAAAAGTCAAATGACATCAAAACAAACCAATACATAACAGTTCCTTAACCTTCCATTACTCAAATAACATCAAAACACATCAAATTTAGCTACTGAAATTACAAATTGAACCCTTCCAAAAAATAGTACCATAAGTTAAATAACATAAGTTACAAATCATAACCATGTTGTTAAATATCATAAGTTAAGTTAATACATCCTGAAAACCATGTTGTCCATGCCCTTCCAAAATACACAACAGAAATCCAAAATATACATCATAACCATGTTGTCCATGCCCTTCCAAAATGTACAACACATATCCAAAAATACACGAGTAATGCTACACATCATCCTCTTGTCCACCTTTTATCCTCCCAAAATTGATGTGGTTCTTAAAATCACCATTAGATCAAAATTCAATAATGATCTATCATAAATTCAATGGTAATTTTAAGAGCCACATCAATTTTGGGAGGATAAAAGGTGGACAAGAGGATGATGTGTAGCATTACTCAAAATACACATCAGACTTGCCAAATCTTCTTATTTCCTTTATCCTTTTTGTCTATAGGTGGAGGAATGTCAGAACTTGTTGCTTTTGCCTTGTTTATGTCAAAGTCAGGGGGAGTTAGTCTGAAAGTTATGCCACCTACAACCCTGGGAGGACCCCATGAGCATGCAGGTCCACCTCTTGGAACCTTGGGTGGTCCAGAAGGGTTCCCAGTGAGGTCAACCATCACCTTTTCTCGAGTATTTGGGTTAGTTTGTGTAGGATGTACTCTCAATCTTCCACTAACTCTGCTTCTAGTTGCAAAACTGGTACTGGCCTTCTTGCTAGTATATCTTGTGCTTGCACCTGTTCCTCTAGTGCTCTTCTCACCCCTACTTGGTTCAGTGGATGTAGTGCTTGTACCCTCTCCTCTTGCTCTTACCCTCTTTCGACCCCGACCCTTGTTGGTATAGTAGGATTGTCAGTAGATGGGGCACTAGATGTTGGTGCACTGGAATGGCCCACAGATGGTGCACTGGAGGATTCACCCAACTAAAAAGAACACATCAAATGTCAGAAACCATCACAAAACAACACAAACATATTAAACTCACAGTATGAAGAAACATATGCCTTTAGGTACTAAATGTATGCTAAACAATCACAAAGAAGAAACATTACCCTGTTAAGATTGCAGTCAGTATCTGCAGCATGTTCTCTGTAGGAAGTTCTCCTACGTTGTTGTCTTTCATCATGCCTCATCCTAACAGTGCATGTTCTTGTATTGTGACCATATTTTTTGCACATCCCACATTGGTTCTTCTTGCCAACCTTTCTAACTGAGTATGGATTTGATGTCTCATCAGCACCTCTATTTCTAACTTTCTTAGGTCTACCTATAGTTGCTCTTGACTTAGGTGGTTCAATCTTCGGTTGATTTGTCCTAACCCATTGCTCCTCACTTGGTACAAGGTAAATGATGGGTGTATATGCCATTAAGTACATCTCCTTTCCAAAGTAATGACTCAAATAATCATCTGGGTTGCCTCCACCATGCCATATTGCCGAGATGGCATGACAACATGGAATGCCAAAGACATCCCATTTTCTACACCCATATGTTCTCTGGCACAAATTGACTACATACTTCCTGCCCTTGCAATCAACCTCAAATAAACCATCACCAGCAAATATTGGTGTACAATGGTTGGCCTCATCTTCCTCTATCTCCAACTTCTCTTTAATTTTTGGCCCCACATTCCCCTCCATGGCCCTTATAGCATCTCTCTTCCTTTGGTACCTTCTCATTAAGTTGCCCCTGATTCCTTCCAACATTGTCAAGATGGTCTTATCCCGAAACTTGAGGATCCAGCTATTGAAGCACTCAGCCAAGTTGTTGTGCAGAAGGTCACACTTTGTACTTGTGTTGAACCATCCTCTACACCAGGTTCTAGGGTCAACCTTTTCTAGGTACTCGTGTGCTTTAGGGTTTAGGCCCTTGAGCTCCTCCATTGCAGCATAGAATTCAGTCTGTGTGTAAGATGAAGCAGCTTTCCACAGCAGGTCCTTCAATAACACCCCCTATGACCATCATCTTTGAAATTGGCATATAAGTGCCGCACACATGTTCGATGTTCAGCATGAGGACACACCTCATGTAGGCTTGGTACCAATCCCTGCACATATGAAAACAATATCTCTATCAAATTCATTAGATTTAACATACCAAATCACATACAAGACATGTAGATCATAAAAAAAGAAATATGGAAATATTTACCTTTTGTCTATCTGAAATGAAAGTCCACCCATGTGGACCCTTAGGGCAAAGATTTGCTAATAAGGCCTCAAGAAACCATGTCCAGCTGTCCTTAGTCTCTGCCTCCACCACAGCTATAGCAATTGGATACATGTTATCATTGGCATCCCTTCCAATAGCTGCCATTAACTGTCCCTTGTAAACTCCTTTTAAGAAATATGCATCAAGGCCTATGATAGGCCTACAGCCATCTCTGAATCCATTTTTCATGGTTGCCAATGACATGTACATCTTCTGGAATCTACAAGGCACTTCAGGCATAGGTCTCTCAACCATCATAATTACACAACTCCCAACATTTGTGCTTCTAATTGCAGCACAGTAGTCCCATAATCGATAGTATTGCTCACCCAACTTTCCATAAATGGTATGTTGTGCCTTCTTCCTAGCCCTATATAAGGAACTATCATGGCTTTCAACATTCCACTTCTTCTTCACCTTTTTCTTCATGACATCTATAGGCATGTTCGGCTGATTCCTAAAACAGTCCATGCACTCCTCGGCAACCCAATTCGAAGTGATCAAGTGATTCTTGTACCTCCTAGGGCATGTATATCTAGGCCTAATTGAAATTAGCATGAACGTGGACTCATCTTTCAACTGCCTCCCATAAACTCTGTACTTACAATTCTTGTTTGCACACACTGCAATGCATTTAGTCCTGAAATTCTTTTGGTAAGTCAAGTCCTTCCCTTCAATACAAAGGCCTGCTTAATGGCTTTTCTAAACTCATACACATCCCGAAAAGTGTTACCTCGCTGCAAAATCGGATCTTTCAAATCATCCTTACTAAATGGAACCCTCTTGGTGACACAGGGCCGTCTTGAAGACTCATCCTCAGCCGCACCTTCTTCATCACTAGCACTAGGTGAGATAAGTTCATCACTACCGGAAATATCTGAATAACCCTCACCCTCACCCTGACCCCCACCCTGATCCCCACCCGCACCTTCACCTTCACCTTCACCCTCACCCTCACCCTCTTCTGCTTCACCAATTGCTGCTTCTACTCCAACCTCTTGATCCACAACATCTTCTGGTTGTAGTCCAAACCCTTCATCTACTCCAACATCATCATATTCTAATCCCACCTCTGCATCTCCATCTAAATCATAAGCATCAGAGTCATCAGTTAGAACCTGATCCCAGAATGGGTCACTTCTGTCTACAGACACTCTCTCATATTCTTCTTCCTCTTCCTCATCAACAATACCCTCTTCTCTATGTACTTCTACTTCTACATCTGCATCTACTACACCAAAGGCAACCAAATATAACTCTACAATTTCATGCTTCCTATGGTGCTCCACCATTTGAATAACATCATGGTCAAAAGAAATAAGTCGTAGCCCTTCATCCAGACTCTTGGTAGGTAGATTATAGTAAATTAGGTCACCAGGACCATACCCATAAGTCCTAACTACCCTCTCTATCTCAATAAATGATAACTCGTCTCTATCATATGGGTCAGGGTAATGTGATATGTCCCCACCAACATATGTGACCCTATGCTCCCTATTAAATCGGCCACCATGGTGCACCTTAAACATTAGCAATTCTGGGTACATACGTGTCCTACAAATAGACAAGTTGACAAAACAATGACACGTCCTAGTGAGCAGACAAAAACAAAAAAAAGAGTAAAGGCATTGGGTCCACAAGCAGAGTAAAGCAATTCTGGATACATCATGCATAATAAAGGCATCAGCCAGCAAACCAAAACAAAAGTCACCCCATAATGGCAAACACATCAAGACCCACTAACCACAACAAATTGTGTTAAAAAAATTGAACTTTTCTACAACCCTAAGCAACAAACCCAAAATGGGACCACAAACCAAAAAAAAAAAAGGGAACAACAAACCTGAAACAAGATAATGACAGGAACAAATGGGACCACAAACCAAAGAATATATAAAATACACCATCTTAGCAACTTCAATAAGACCTAGATATTGCCGATGACCAAACACATGGTCCCGTAACAACCTAAACCCTAAACAACGGGAAAAGTGTCCCTAAACCCCAAATAACGCCCATCATTTCGGAAAAAAAACAAGTAATACGCAAATAAACAAATATGGTTAAATAAATATTCATTTACACTTAAAAAAAGCAAAAAAGTTCATTACCTTTAGTCAAAATCAGCCTTTGATGCTTGATTCTTGTGTATACTGTCGAAACAAGCCACAGTGTAACAGCACAGTTAGGGTTCTTAGCGCACGAGTACGGATGGGGAGCTTTAGGGTTTCCGGAGACTTACAAAGCAATTTTGGGGAAAATATGATACGATGGAGGAATTTTAATTTCGAAATTGTATCCGTTGAAGTCAAGGGCAAAGAAGACCAAACTCATTAAAAAAGTCACGTGGAAGTCATGTCAATCGACTTCCGTCGCGTTTTAACGTCGAGAACAGACGGAATGCCCTTCTGGGATTCATTTTGATAGTTAAAACCCCGGGTTTGAGAGGAATGATAATTCAGTACCCTTCTGTTAAAATGCGGTATAGTTCGGTACCCTTTTGTGAAGTTCTCC
Source organism: Alnus glutinosa (assembly GCF_958979055.1). NCBI lineage: Eukaryota > Viridiplantae > Streptophyta > Magnoliopsida > Fagales > Betulaceae > Alnus > Alnus glutinosa. Next base: position 11,635,951 of record NC_084894.1, on the reverse strand, counting down.
CAAAAAAATTTAGCCTATTGGCCCCTACCCAAAAAAAATTATGGCCGTTGGCCCCTGCCCATAAGAATTTCTGGCTCCATTTCTGTTCACCATTATGTTGTGCAGTCCTACTCATAATTCACAGAGACATCATGTCCTCTAATATATCACTGGATGGTCCTTTAATGTACAAGCTTACATGAAACTTTTCAAAATGTACAAGCTTTCATGTCATTTTGGAATATTTTGAAGGTGATTTGTGATCCAGTTAATTTGCTCTCTCTTCAATATATAGAATAATTTAGATTCCAAATAGGTGGAGAATTTCATACTTGAAAATTATACATGGGTCATGACTAGAAAAAAAAAAAAGAAAAAAAAAGAAAAAAGAAAAAGAAGAAGAAGAAGAAGAAAAATGAAAAATGAAAAATGAAAAAAATTGCTTCAAAAGCAACTACAATCCAAAGTTTGACTCATAGCATAAAACATCACTATTGGGTTGCTCTCAATCTTGATGTGCTTCTCGACCTTGTGCCAACAAATCTACAACCTCTTTGTACTATTAGGTATGCCTGTGTAAGAGTTGTAACTCCATGTTGCTCGATCCACACTTTGGGATACCTATATAATATACTAAAATTGTTAAGATTTATCACACAAACTGACTTACAATCTGTAGACTAATAGCATTAATGTAACTTACAGAATTTGTTGAAGTTGCCGGATAACCACCATTATCTTTAGATTTTTTTTTTTTTGTCTTCTTTGGCCATTTCTTGCCGGTTGGGTTTTCTGGCTGGGGACATGTTCTAAAATTGTGACCCACTACTCAACAATTCCCACACTTAACATCATACCCAGCCCTAGAAACCTTGTATGGTTGTACTTCTTCATCTGCACCCCTCCGCCCTCGCCTCCTTAGGCCTACCAGGTCGGGATCTCATGCGTGGAGGTAGGATAACTTCATCAGTGTTGATTTGCGACCATTCATCAGGGTCAGAAATAGCTTGCATGCGGGGTTCATATGCTTGAATGTATTTATCCATCCTGTAGCAATCTGCTAGGTACATCTCAGGCACATGCTTGTTCATGTAAATGGCAGAACATGCATGAGAGCATGGGATACCATTTAATTGCCATCTACCACATGTGCATGTTCTGCTATCCAAATTCACCACCCTTCTTGCATCATACATGTAGTCAATCTCGAACTCCAATTCATTTCGCCATCTACAAATACAATTCCTTGCATCATCCTTAGACCTCTCCAACTTTTTGTGAATCTTCGGACATATACTGTGAGATGCTTGTCGAGCTCCATCTCTCTTTTGTTGGAATCTCGTCATTAGCTGTCGCCTTATCATTTCCATCATAGTCAAAATGGCCTTATCTCGTGCATCTTTTATCCATGCGTTAAAAGTTTCTGCTAAATTGTTTAACAACATGTCACTTTCACTAATTGTTTTGAATGCGTGTCTTGACCACAACTTTGGATCTATCTTCTTCAAATAATCATACGCATGCTGGTCCATAGTTTGTATGACATTCATATGGTACTCAAATTGCCTGGGCATACTTGCCCTGTCTGCACCCCACAATTCATCTTTAAAGGTCTTTCCTTTCCACCCTTTGCCCTTGAAGTTAGCGTGTAGATGTTGTACACAAAATCTATGTTCCACTACTTGCAGTAAGTTGTCAAATGTTTCAATAAGGCCCTACACAAACAAAAACACATTAAAGCACACTTTATTAATAGTACATTATCTAAGCAGGAAAAAAATTAAAAATAAAAACATAACCAGACTAATAATTTTTTTTGATGTATTTTACCTTTTGACGATCTGACATAAAAGCCCATGCACACTCATCAATGGAACTAATTTCTTCAATAAGGATGCTCAAAAACCAACTCCATGAGCCCTTAGTTTCAGCCTCCACCATGGAGTATGCAATTGGAAACATATCATCGTTCCCATCTTTCCCTATGGCACACATTAATTGGCCACCAAGATGCCCTTTAGTGGCATGCATCCACCGAGACAATGGGCCTACATCCAGATACCCATCCTTTCTTACATGCATCCATACACACGTACATTCTCCGGAAAAATAACCCCTCATTTTGAATAAATACGCTGCTGCCTGGATTCCATCTTAGGATAGCCTCTCTATATTCTCTCGTATGCTTATATTGTTCTTCATAACCTCCATTAACCTGATTTATTGCCATCTTCTTAGCATAATAACAACGCATGATTGGAACTTCAACATTATAATCTCTGTGAACCTGCTCCTTAAGTGCAGTGATAGTCCATATGGGATCATCTCTGAAGTTAGCCTTATATCGGTTGGCAATAAAATTCACATCAACTTTATGATTGTAATAATTGCTCCCACATTCGTGCGTAGAGTGAAATGTCTTAATCTAGAATGAACCCTTATCACTAGTTAAGGATGCGTGGATTCTCCACCCACAATTTTCCTTGCAAACAACAGTAACCCTCACCCTATCATTGTGTTTATACACAAAATCAAAACGATTTTGTATAGCATAAAGTTTCAGTGCCTTTCTAAAGTCATGTCTATCGTTAAAAATGTGCCCAACAGTGAAAGTTATATTCTTATCCATATCATGTACTGCATTAAACACTGGATACCTCTTCTTCCTCGATTGATCTCCCTCTTCTTCATCACTATCTAAACTAATCAAAGAATCACTATCTGCATAATCAGATTCCACACCATCATCACCAAAATTAGTAGATATCATGCCGCCAAACTGTGGAAACCAATCGACATTATTTTTAATGTTGTGTTCCACATTATATGTGAATAAATCGTTGTCCTCATCGTCGGTCTCATGTAAATCACTCAATGGAATGCTACGTCCAAAGTCGTCAGACTCATTCCCCTCATCCCTCAAGTTTAGTCTTGATGCACTACCCCTACCACTTGCCCTTGAGGCATCAACACTAATCACGTTCTCTACACCATTACTTAAACCAACCCCCACATCAACATCTGTATCCTTTCATCCATAATCAAGTACTTCAACCTCTACAGGGACATCCATCAATAGTGCAATAGTTGGTTGCTCATTAATAGCAGGTTCATTTACCTTGTGATCCACATACATGTGGATCACCTTCCTGTTCTCCTCAATAATCCTCCCAATCATCCTAATAATGTCCCTATCAGTTGTTAACTCAATCATGCTTTCCTTCAAATTCTCCTCATCCAACTTGTAATAGAATTGTATTTTGTTTCTGTACCCAAGCTCTTTCACTTCACTAGCAAGATCAACAACAGAGAGCACATCAAGATCAATCTCCCCACAATCTGTGACATCTCCTCCAACATAAGATGTACATAAGTCATCAATAGATCCGCCACGGTGCACTAACTGCTTCACCATATTTGTAACACAAATGGAAACATAAGATATTCAGTAAATAGTAATAATGAGTAATGCTACACCTACAACTATTTTATACTTGTTGAAGAAAAAAAAAATCAAGTTTACTTCTTCCTAGAAAGCTAATTTCAATGTTCTGTAATGCATTGTCCATATAAAACGGTGAAGAAAACTATAGAAGGCTAGAGTCTAAGGCTTTTACCCTTAGAGCATAAAGACAGTACACGTACGCTACCGCATCTCTGATCAAAAGATATAACTCATTCTATCAAAGCCAAAAAAGACAATATTCTCAAAGTAAAATTCACATAATGCTTAATTACCCTATTTTTTTTTTTTTTTCTCTTTTCTTTTCCTTAGATTACCTACCAAGAGCTACCACTAAACATTTATATGGTGGGCCCATTTAGAGTAATTGAGACCAATTTCAAGTCATTTGACGCTAGAGACAAAATCTGAAATTCCCCACTATCGTACATGAGTTGATAACATGGTGAAATGAAAAATTATTATGCGTGAACTGAACTATTGGAATTTGGCAATAGTCACCAATATCATATTCAATTTTCAAGTAAAAAGCAAGCCATGTATCGAACTAATTTGGGGTATTTTTGGTTTGCAAGTTAAAGATAACCTAGCTTTTGCAACAAAATAGCAACCTATATAATACTCTGTGGCAAGTAGTAAATAGTAATAGTTGGTAGTATTAAAATGAAAAAAAAAAATAACATTTTTAGCTGTTTGTCTATACTTCTAATTGTTTTGAGCATTCATAATAAATTGAAGTTGTTGGCAATGGAATTACTCAAATGGTCAACTTCCTATCCATCTTCGTATTAGATAATATATAGTAGTATTGTTTATACCTTGAGAGTATAGATTGAAACAATTTTTTTTTTTTTTTTTTTTTCGTGATGTTTGTTAGTATAAAACACAAATAGGAAGATGGATGATTTCGTTAACCCTGCTAGAACAACAACACAACATACAGAATGATACGAAAAAAAAATAATCTCAAATAATTCTTTGTTGCAGAGGCTACAGATCTCACCTTTTTTGTTGTTTTCGTACTAGAACTTTGTCTATTGCTACTGGGTTGATAATGTGGAGTGAGGCATGGGGTAGGGTTTTTGTTTTGATAACTGACACAATGGTTTTTTCTTCTTCTTAATAATATATATATATATATATATATATATATATATATATATATATATATATATATATATATATATATATATATATATATATATATATATATATATATATATATATATATATATATATATATATCTGTGTGTGTGTGTGGCACTTATCAATGTTGTTGAAGTGGATGTTGACATATTAAATGAGACACACGTGGCACATGGCAAACCGTTAACTTTCATGGTAAAGTAATAGAGGGATCTATTTGAAACATAAGCAAAACCTAATGACTTTATTCTTGAAATTAAAAACCTAAGGATTAAATTCAAATCAGATAAAAACCTAGGGACTAAATATGATTTTTCCCTATTAATTAAGAACATTCATCTTGGATAAGAGATGGGTAAAAGAAGTCTATATAAGAACTTTTGTAGAGTTTGTATAAGCCCATTTGAATTTTTCCACAAATAAGCTGATGGTAATCAATTTCGATATGCTTTGTTCTTTCATAACAAACAAGATTTGTAGTAATACATAATGCAAACAAAAGAGCTGCCTTATGTAGATCACAAAGCAAAGAGAAGAGCCACATAATTTCACATGTGGAAGCCATATACCTTTGCAGAAGATCTAGATGCCTTTGCAGAAGCCAATTCTTAATAATAATAATAATAATAAAAGTTATAATTTTGCAACTGACGTTAATCTTCATCACTAAGCCTATGGACAAGGCCGGATGACAACAAATATTCCTAGCTATGTGGGTTTAGGGAGCTGGATTCATGTAGATTTATGATTAGTGATACTTCTCTATAAATAGGGTTTTTCTCTTCTACGTTGTTGTAGCAAGAGCAAGGTAGAAACTAAAGAGTGCTTAAGAGATTTGGAGAGAAAGGTCATAAGCAACTAAGATGCTCAGATCTCTTTCATTATTTAATATTTTTTAAGGAATATTTCAAATTGATGGTGTACTGCAGTTATGCATGAAAAGAGCCTCAAAACCATTTTATGCAGACTTTGTTTAGGTGCGACTGTTTATCATCTTTGGAAGTAAATGAATGATTTGCTTCATGGTAACATCCCTAGATCAGAGGAATTAATCGTGGCCCAAATCAAATGGGAAGTGAGGTCAAGAATTCTGGCTAGGTGTTCAGCAAAGAAGATTGTCAAAAATTTTGATCTTATCCATATTTGGAGTTTGCAGCCTAGCTTTAATGAGCATGTAGTTCTTGTTTAGTGTTTTTCTGCTGATGTTTGTAGTAGTCGAGTTGTTTTAGAGTGTTGTCTCTCTATTTAGGAGGATTTGTTCCAGTTTTTACTAGAGAGATTGTATTTGGTGTGTTTGGTTTTATAAAGTTTTGATTCATAAAAAATAAAAATCAAAAATCAAATTTTTGAAAATAAAATAAAATTAGATTTTGCCTGTGTTAGGAAATGGAGGAAGAATAAGATAGAGAAAATCAATGGAGACCTTGAGGAGTATTGTGTATTTACGTGAAAGTGTGATTTTTAGAAGAAGAAAAAAACGTGTGTGTGTGTGTGTGTATATATATATATATATATATATATATATATATAAAATAAAAGAAAATAAAAGAAAAATGGTGAAAAGTGATGTACTTGGATTAGAATGAATGAATGAATGAACTACTTAAGGTAAGTGAAATGTTACGAACCTAAGTTTGTAACGGGATAATTTAGGTTCTTAGAGGGAACCTAGACCTCACAATACAAGTGCGCGCTAATTTTGATTAGTTCTTCTCTTCCTTTATTCAAAACATAGCAATCTTTAAATAGAGACTATTACTACGTCCCTAAGGAGAATTAAGGTTGAGTCATCAACCAAGCGACTCTTATGGAAATATTCTAATGAAAATACATACCTAATATGACTAGAGTTCTAATGAAAATAGACAATGACCTATGGCATTTTAAAATCTGAAATTTGTGATCTATTTCAAAGGAAATAAAACCTAGGTCATTTTAGTACTAAAAATTTTGCAAAATTATTTGCACTATTAAATTCTTATATGTTTTGATGATTAGACTGAATAAGAATAAAAAAGGTTGCACATGTAGTTGAAATGTTTAAAGTTATAGTCAAAAAATATTTTTTAAAGTTTCACGTGCAACATAAAAGCTAGACCCTATGGTAAAAGAGTGTAAAGAGATACCAATACCATGTAAATAGTCAAAGGATAGCAAGCACCACTTAGCAAGCTGAGTGGGCTATCAATAGGAGCCTATTCTTGAATGCACAATTTTTTTGTCGATCAAGAAAATTTTCCTCAATAGTTGTGTACTTCTTGTGGCTGTTGGGTTTAAAATAAATGTTCTTTGGGACATGCCAACCCTATTTTGTACATGGGTAAATAGTACGAAAGAAACCAAAAAGGGAAAGATAAATGGTATAGTTTTATTCTATTAAAATTTTAAAAGAAATATTAGATATTGCATTTGTTATAATATAGTATTTCTTGCATTGGTGCAATAATAAAAAAATTCATGGAGGACTTTTCTTAAACTTAAATTCTAGATATTAAATTATTTTTCAGAATTTACTTACTAAGTCGTGGACTTATTCCTTCCACAAAACTATTTTTTTTTAAATTGTCGATAGGAAAGCTGTTGAAAAGTAAGTATGGGCCTGCACATCATAATCGTGATTAATGGGGAGGTCACCGGGGTACTTAGGGTGACCAATCCAGCAATTTGGCCATTTGATGCCGAGTCTTCGGCTGTCCTTTATGTGGATGCGGATATCCACTTTGTATATAGTGCTTAATGTAGTAATGTAAATGTAGTGTAGGCTTTGTTTTGATAATGTATATATGTAGTTAGCCACTTTTGTTGTTATATATAGGCTTTACTAGCGGCTACGTCTGCCTACTTTTGTTAAGCCTATAATCTTAATTATGATACTAGTTTGAAAAATATGTTTAATAGAAATGACTTAGTAATTATGCCTCTTATATCATTCTCCATAATGTGTGATTTAATTCTATAAGAAAAATGTTGAACTAAACTAAACATGCCATGAATATCTTAATACGCATACATAATACATAGTTAAAGAAGTCACACTACTAATTTTAAAATTGGATGTGTGACTGAATCTCGTAAGAAAGCACAATAGTTAGTAATAGATCGATGTGTATCAAGACAATCAGACCAATTGAAATCACAGAAGGCCTTTAATGAAAATTAGAAGAAGAAAAGAAAAGGCCTTGTCTTGGAGACACTTTTATATAAAGTAAAAATCAATGAGTTGCATCAAGATGTGGTTGGCGAAGATGATCCATAAACTGACTTCAAACTTGCACAGAATAAGCAAGGTCAGGTCTAGTAATTTTCAAATAGAGCAAACAACCAATTAATCTTTGATAGTTGGTGGAATCTTCAAGTAAACACTTTTAGTATGTGAAAGTTTAACATTCGGCTTGAAAGGAAATTTTACAGCAAGAAGTCAACAATCTTGGAGAAATTTCAAGAGCATATTTTCATTGACACACCGAAACACCTTGAGTACTTCTAGCAATCTGTAACCCAAGAAAATATTTCAATACCATAGGAGCATTGCTTGCAATTACAATGTCATCAATATAGACCAATAAAGTTATGTAAGAAGATCCTCGCAAATAGGTAAACAAAGAATAATCTACTTTAGATTGCACAAAACCAAGACTAATCAGTGTGGTAGAAAACTTTGAAACCCATTATCTAGAAGCTTCCTTTAAAGTTTAAACTATGTAAGGACTTATGCAATTTACAGACTTTCAACTCCCCCTTAATAGAAAGTAATTGCATATATATATCTTCATCCAAGTCCCCATAAATATAGGCATTATTTACTTCTAATTGATGTAAATGCCAATGCTTTGCAGCCGCAAGAACAAGCAAACAATGGACAATAGTGAGTTTTACAACTGGAAAAAAAGTTTCGTAGTAATCAAGACCTTCACATTGGATATATCCTTTGGCTACTGGTCAAGCTTTGTAAGTGCTCTATATTGCCATTGGCTCTATATTTGATCTTATGGAGCTACTTACATCCAATTGGATGTTTAGCCGGTGGTAGATTAGTGAGAGTGAATGTATTATTTTCTTTAAGAGCATGAATTCATTTTTCATAACCTCACGCCAATGTGGGTATTTAACTATTTGATGGAGAAACTTAGGCTTGAAATGGGAGGAAACGAACAAACTAAACTGTTTATGAGCAAAGGAAAGTTTGTCATAAGAAATGAATGAGGAAAAAGCATAAGGCATACCTGATGAAGTGGAATCATTGTTCTTAGGAAGAAATGGGAGGGAAGGAGAAGAAGCTGCCAATTAATAATGAAAATCCTGCAAATAACTAGGCATACATCTAATTCTAGATGACCTACGGAGAGTAACACCATAATCATGACTTGAAGAAGGTGAATGAACAACGGAGTCAATGGTTGACATTGGTGATGGAATATGGTGAAGATTAGTAGGATGTAATGGAATAAAAAAAAATAAATGGAGATACATCATCAGAAACTGATTTAGGAAGAACAAAACAATCATTTGGAGTAGAAATAGTAAACCTTGATTCATATAGAAAATATCCTCAACAATAGCGTTTTGTTAAGGTGTTTTAACACGACTATACTAATGAATTGAAGATTGAGTGAGGGATAGAATTAGAGATTTAGTTTGCATCAAATAAGCTCAAGTAAATTGACTAAAATCACCTACAATGATAAGCAAAAAACTAGAAGCATTAGTATATTCAACAAAATATTTTCTCAGATATCACAATCCATTAACTTAAAAGGATGCTTAGAAACAAAGTTGCTAATGGGAAAAGGCAATCGGTGTTGCTTAGCTAAGGTACAGACTGTACAACATTTATTTGATTCAAAAGAAATCCGAGGAACTAGCCAATGCAACAATTTTATTCGACAATATGATATATGGCCTAATCTATAATGCCAAATATCAGCAGAAACAACCTTTAGTGAAGAGACTTGAGTTGAAACTTGGGTGGAATAATGTAATTGTGGTTTATGTAGTAAATGAAATAGGCCACCTTGTTCTCTACCCACTCCAATCGTCTTCCAACTGAACAAATGCTATATAAAGCAAAAACCAACAAGAAAAATGAGACAATGCATGATTTTCATAAGTTTGCTGGCAAGAGATTAGACTGAAAGAAAGGGATGGAACACAAAGAACTTCAATTAGAATAAGAGTATTTGAAAGTTTTATTGTGCCAATATGAGTAACTAAAGCAAACTAACAATTTGACAGTTTTACACAAGTGGAAACTCCAGCAGTAATAGAGGTGAAATATGGAACATAACTAATCATATGATCAGTAGCTCTAGTATCTATAATCCAATGTTATCATTTTGACTATTACTGGAAGCAGCATGAAACAAAGAGGAAAATGAAAAAAAATAGAATGTTTAGTGTCTGAAAAAGAAGACACATAAGGAGAAAGATAGTCACTTGACAAATTTGAAAAATTGTGATCTTGAGAGGTATGAATACTACTTACTTGACGAGTGGGAGGAAGTGCATCAAATGGTCGAGGCTTGAGCAAAGCTAATGACTAACATTGCTCATGAGTAATAGGCAATTGAGGAACTTAGTGCTTAAATGCTTGATTAGCGAAATGAGAATTGGATTTTCCTTTATTGAACTTGTAACCAAGTGGATACCTGTGCACTTTATAGCATTTTTCAACAGTATGACCAATAACACCAAAATGACTGCAAATGGGATGATCTTTATGAGAGGCATTCTGCATAGCAGATTGATTTTGAGGTGTTGAAGCATACTTTGTCATTAAGTAGCAATATCATGAGTGAAAGATTTAATTGATTATGGAATTTCTCTTTGACGTTCTTCTTGAAGAACTAAAGAAAACACTTTGTTTATTGATGGTAGAAGATCAAGAAAGAGAATTTGTCATCTATTGTGAGAAAAAGGCTCATTTAATCTCATAAGGAAACGAAAAACATACTCTTGTTGGTGGTAATCAAGAAGTGTTTTCAAAGCTCCACAAGAACAAGAACATGTAGGTACAGGACGATAATTACTCAATTCATCCCACAATCCGTTAAGACAAGTGAAGTAATTACTCACCAATACATTTTCTTGTGATAGAGATGAAATGACCTTTTGCGGCTGAAAGCTTCCTGGACCATTTTATTGAGAAAAACTCTCCTTTAGATCGATCCACATTTCTTCGATAGTATTATTGCATATAACACTCGCAACTATTTCCTTTGAAACCGAGTTCAAAATCCAGGACAAAACCATGTTATTGCACCTGATACGTGCATGGTGTAAAACATCTGAAGGATCTAATGGTTTTGTCAAAGTACCATCAGTAAAACCGACTTTGTTTTTTGATGTTAACGCCATAATCATGGAACGATTACAAGTATGGTAATTCTCACTAGTGAGAGGTTGAGAAACCAATATAGAACTGGGACTATCATGCACCATGATGAAGGTAGAAGGGACTGGGAAGGACCTTCAATAGAAATTGCAAAGGAAGAATATGCCATAAAAAGAAAACTTGACTAAGAATGCTTTAATACCATATCAACATTGCAAAGTTGTAAGAAAAGAAAACAGAGAGAAGAGAGAAGAGCAGGTGATGAGAAGAATAATTTTTGTTATCCTTCTTGATATAGAGCTCCTTCTATTTATACAACAAATAAATTAACAAAAATATAACTAATCCTAACTAATCTAGTGAATCAATCCATTTATTTGCAATAGCCAACCCAACAAGAATTGAAATCCAATTTTCTAAATGAACTAAATAAAAAGGGGATATAAACCAAATTGCTCCAACATCAATTGGTGTGGGAGAGTGGTCGAATGGGTTGGGATCAATCGGAGTGAATATGCATGCAAACTATGATGTTATTTTAGTATTTTAGGCTAAAGGTAGGGGTGGAAATGCGAATGCAGTTATTAGCAATATCCGCATTTGCATCCGTATAATGCAGTTACCAATTTTAAGTATCCGCATCCATGCGATTATTATCCACACACGAGGTAAAGAACGTTTTGGATTACTTTCTAAATCTACATGCAAGATTAAATAATGCGGTTATTACTATATGCAAGCTTAAATAAATTAAGATTTCACTTATTATATAATTCATGATTGTAAACCATAAATGATTATTGTCTCATAGAGTAATCGAGATTTGGATTACCCAAAGAAAAGAAAAGAAAAGAAAGTAAATACAGTGATGTATTACTTTGATAACTGTATTCGCATTTGCATTTGCATTTGCGAATAGCAGATAGTAGTTATGTATGGATAGCAGATGTCAGTGGTTATTATCCGTCGCATTTTCACCCCTTGTTAAAAAGACAAGGATCCTCTCCATTTGATTCTCTCCATTTAGTTAAATAAGGAGGATATAGTTATCTTTTCACATTTTTACAGAATGAGAAAAGACAACTATACCCTCATTTTTTCACTAAATGGAGAGGATTGAAATGGAGAGGATCCAAATTCTAGTTAAAAGGGTAGGTCCATTGTTCATTTTGGTAGGGCTTTTTCTTTCGTTTTTGTCCAAAAAACAAAAAAAAAAAATTATCTTATGGTTATAATTGTAATACCACATTCATTCTGTTATCAATTTAGCAAAACATTGGACAGAAGCATTGAACTGCAAAAGTAGAATAACATGAGGTCGTGAAATCAAATTCAGCTAAGGCACAAGGTAATTCTTCGATATTTTCCCTAATTGTTAATCCAACCAAGGACGATGCTTTGACATGCAAAAAAGAGAAATACTTGACATCCCAACACTTTTTTAAAATTTGGTTCCAACTTGATGTGTCATAATCCTATGAAATTGTGGCACATTTTCCAAACATCAGGTTGGAGCCAAATTCTAGAGAAAAAGTGTTTGAATGTCTACCATTCCTCTGCAAGAAATCCACAATCTGATTAACAGAGCAACTAGAAACTGTTTGTACCGAGAATATTGAGTAGTTAAACCAGTCCAAATTGAAAAGTTAACTGACCAATTTATATGGAAGAAAAATTAACCTATCAAAAAGAAAGGGGAAAAAAAAATATAGAACAAGCATATTAAGTAGATGGTGTCATCTATCAATGGGGAAAGATACTATGTGGACAATATCAGACCTAAAAAAAGACTCTTTTATGCCTTGAATTCACAAGTTTGATACATTACATGTACAAGTATGTTGGACAAGCTTACAGAGAAGGGGAAAAGAGAGGCTATCCAACATATAATTAGAAAATGCAAACATCCCAACTGACTGCAGAGGTGACCCTACTACTTTTCCATCCATAGGAACCTGGGCATGAAATTTGAAGTCCACAATTACCATGCTTTACTTCCTTTGCTTTTTGGAAAGAGGCTCTGAGTGGGTCTCGACCTGCCAAACAAGTCTCATGATTAAAAAGACAAAATAAGATTCCAAGGTATCCATTCAACATAGGATATAAATACTACAAAGAAATGAACACAATGTCCATGGGAATTCCCAGTTTGATTAATACAAAATTAAAGCCCACACAACTTTATACATAAATGCCAGGCTAAATCCCACATGTATTTTATAACATACTGTTATCAAAATAGTTAGATCATTCGAGGAACACATGTTCAGGATGGAGCTACGAAGGATTCGTAGATAAGTCGGTAAACCGAAGCTAATTCGGCTGCCTTGTGTCAATTGCAAAGTACACAGCCTGACTTCTGCAAGCCTCCAAATTGCAGCACACACTGGGTCAATCTAAGATGCAGCCACTTTTAAGTAGATGAAAGCTCTCACCACAGAAAATGGAAAAGGAAAAAAAGAAAAAAAAAACATTTTTTCTTGATAGGTGGGAATGATCTCGGTGCTAAAAGTTAACAACCACATATGGCCAAACCAGGTGGGCTCAACTTATCATGAGGGGGCAAATGAATCCCCTCTAAAAAGCTTTATGAATGGGAATAGTTCATGCAGCGAGGCCCACAAAGACATGAAAACAACAAAATCAATTTCAGCACACTTTAAAGTGACACTATCATACACTTCAAATGCTTCAGTCCAGCTACTAATTATTTATTCGAATTCAAGCAAAAGATCCTTCACAGTGCAGGAGCATACAAACATAAAAACAACAAAATCAATTTCAGCAGAAAAGAGAATTAAAATTTAAAAAAAAAAAAAAAAAAAAAAAAAAAAGAAAAAAAAGAGAGAAAAGAAAAGGAAAAGAAAGATACGAATTGTAGATCTTAAAAGTGATAAAAGGAGAACCATAGTCTAATACAAAACACTCATTTCCTTGAAACCAAAAGGATAAGATAACACATAAAAACAAAAAATTCCTCAAAATTTTCCAAAGAGAGGGCTAAGCATTGAAAAAAAAGGTATATTAATAAAAGAAACTTGCCCTGGCTTTGCCACTGTCACGCCTCCTATTTTATTTACTCCACTTGGGAGTCCCTACTGTACTACATTCATAAAGGGAATGCTGCTTGAAAGACAAGTCCTTTGAGAAAGCCTCACTTATTAAATCAACTGCCAATTTACTATAAACTATATATACGCTGTGGCAGATTGCAAGGTCAAGAGGTTGAAAAGCAACCTTTTATGGTCCAGAGAAGCTAAACGGGGAGAAAAATGATGTTAGTTCATGATTTAAAGATCAAAGTGGCTAGATAAGATGAAAGATAAAAGATGAAGATGGAGAGAGCAAATGAATGAAGACAATAATAATAATAACAATTATTACTATACTAAAAATCTATCCAGTAAGAATTTTATAGTCACAGTTATAAAAGACAGATTAGCAATTGAAAATCCATGGAAAGATTGTACTCCACATGTAAGGGATACTCCCACACCAGGCAGGGTATGGTATCAATGGGATATCATTTCCATAATAACAAAGATGAAAGAAAGAAAGAAGAATCAACTGCTTCCTCTGCCTTATTTGCTGTGGTTCCTCATCAGAAAACCTTCTTTCTCCCCCTCATCCTTCTCTATCCATTTTCTCTATTTCTGTGCAAACAATTTAATATCAAATCACTTCTTCAGACTTCTTGCTGTGGCTCCTCACCAGAAAACCTTCTTTCTCCCCCTCATCCTTCTCTTTCCACCATCTTCATACTCCTCTTACTTTTGCCTATTTCTATATCATTTATCATGCCCCCCCCTCCCCCCCCCCCCACACCACCCGCAAAAAAAAAAAAAAAAAGTTTCCCTCTCTATCCGCCTTCCTATCCTTTCAGATATATGATTTCTCATTTTAATCTCACTCACTCTTTTCCTGGCAAAAACTTCAGGAGTAAAGAAGATAAGTTTCAAAATGTTAACTTCTCTATTACATGATTGTTTAGCACAATGCATTATTGGTAAATGATTTTTAGTGAAAATATATTTTGTAAGATAAATAACACTCCACATCAAGCTTTAATAATTTGATTGTGAGAATCAGCAATACATTTACCGCTGCATTAAACTATGATGGATGTATATGCTGGATTTAACACCATAAGCATGCATTTAAAGAGGCTTGAACAGGATTCCCAGAAAATAGCTTGAAGAAAGAAGGCATATTCTAGTTGCTTTTCAATAAACAAATACCAACTTTAGAAGATCATTCTATCGTGTCATATGATGGCCCTCCCGCTATTTTCAGTCAAATAACACTGAGTGGCCCTTTGGTAGTTCTTAGGCATGCCAAAGGAATTCCGAAAGCCCCCAAAAAAATTTATGAACTCCATCAAATAGAAGTCATTTTATTTTTCTGTTAAAAGACTACTTTTTTAATCCATTGACCAAAAAGAATATTTCCCCAAAGGAGCAGGTAAAGAATGCTTACAGGATTTGAAAGCTGCTCACGTATATAAGCCATTGATCTCAGCATGGCACCTAAAGTATCTCTGGACACCTGAAATTTAACCTCTGACTCTCCTGAAGTTGTCTCAGTATCTTGAAGCTGGAATTGTGGGAAGAGAACATATTCATTAATTGAACAATTTAATAAGTAAACTGCATATGCAAAATAAGGCAACAAAACCATTCCAGGTCAATGGATTACCACCCAAATCATAACCAAACAGTGTTCCATTTTTGGATTTTTTGAGTGCGTTAAGGGAAAATTATAGAGGAATGCACTCGCACGTTCATTTCAATGAAAAGCATATCTTTGTAAAGAAAAAGAACAAAAATCTTTTTTTCTTTCTCTTTTATTGGTGAATTATACACATACATCCGGTAATTCATGAACCCATGACCTCGCCCTTCATCCCATTCCTATTAAAAGAGGAAATGCCATTTGAGTTGGAGCTCATTTACCTGACGTGCTAGAAAATCGTTGATACCTAGCTCATGGACACATTAGACTCAAATTTCCTCTTCTTTGTACAATATGTAATCAAATGATTGTTCCCTCTTTTCTTTCTCCAATTAAGGATTGTTATGATTAAAGCAACCTCCACCACCCCCCAATGTAAGTTGCTTCTGAGGAAGATTAACTCCTAAGATACTCAAGGAGAACATCCTAAACATGAAATTTTATCATCCTTATATACAACTATCCAATTAACAAGACTTGGTATCTCCTTCATGCTATAAGGTAAACTACATCGACTCCCTAATAAATTTTATCATCTTTTAATACAACAATCCAATCGACAACACTTGTTATATCCTCCTTTCTTTTTTTGATAGGTAATCAGAGAAATTTTATAAAAAGTGTAGGCACCCCTGAGCATACAAAAGGACACAAAAACAAAAAGGGTAGAAAAACAAGAAAAAAACTTGCAAAGACCCAACCCCAATATAAAACCCAATAAAACCCGGCAAAAACCAGCCCCAAAACCCTCAGCAACATTACATCACAGCAAAACCCTCTTGCTTTTGCCCCAAACCAAGACTCCTAGTATCATAATTGATATCGCACTCAAGGTTATGAAGTTCTCTATTCCCTTTAATCTTAGGAGTGGAGACAGGGACCTCAAGGCGCTGTCCTCCAACAACTTGAGCCATAACATCCAAAAAAACCCTTCTCGTTCCCCTCAAAGGAAATCCCCGCAGCTTGAAGGCAAAACGTAACGTCGAACATTGCCTCGGGAGAACCAATAGCCTCTTTTGAATCACTTCCCCTCGAAGATCCTCCCACCTCAAATGGCGGGGAAGAATGACTACGCGGAAGAAGGAACCCACGCCTAATAAAGCTGACCGGAGGCTCCCTAACGGCCATGGTCTCCACGGGACGCGAAGAAAGAGGACCCAGCGGAGGAAGAGAGGCAGCGAACACCGTCAAAGACTCAACAAAATGAGCCCCTTAGTACACTGGGAGTATACAAAAGGAGAAGCCTAACAAGACTTGGTATCTCCTTCATGCTATAAGGTAAACTACATTGAGCTCCCCAAGAAATTTTATCATCTTTTTATACAACAATCCAATCAACAACACTTGTTATATCCTCCTTTCTATAAGGTATACTACATTGAAATCCCCTTGATGGAGAGAGAGAGAGAGAGAGAGAGAGAGATGAAACCCGATTATAAGGTCAAAAACCACTCCTCCCAACTTAAAAGTTCAAACTTCATGATAACCTATTAGGGTCAAATACTTCCTTTGCATAAATATGTACATATAATGTAATGACTCAGGAAAAAACGCTAATCATATCTGCGATATCGCCCCAAAATGACTAGTCAATTTAGAGTTTTCTTTATAATCTCTTATAAAGCCCAGTTTTACCTAGTAAGCAATGTGAGACTTAGCACCCATCAGTGTCTTTCTAACCTACTCACTTTATGTGAGCTACTCATTTTCTCAATATAGGATTGGGATGTTGCAAACTCCCTCTCTTAAACCCCTGAAGTCCTCGTCAGGGCACATCATGTGGTGCTGACAGTACCATATGGTATTACTAAGTGGCTATGATATCATTCGTAACGAACAAAAAATAAAAATGCTAGCCAATGTACAATATTGCCTCAAAAGGACTAATCAACTTAAAGTTTCCTTAGAATCACTTATAAAGCCAGTTTCACCTAGTTAGTAAGCAAGGTGGGACTAACACCCGTAAGTGTCTTTCTAAACCACACTTTATATGTGTTACTCATCTTCCCAATATGGGAATGAAGTGTTACATTTTGTGAGCTTGCCACGGAGATAGAAGTTAAAATACAACCCAAACCAGATCTATGATCTAACATTACAGTCAAACTTGCATGTACTAATTGCATTTATATAGAGACATGGGGGTGGTGTTTCCATGTGAGAACCTGAGAAAAGTATACCACAGCTAAAACAAACTTTTATTAATTAACTCCAACATAATGATCCAGCAAAGTGATTCACCACATATTTATGTGACATAGGTCTAGAATTTGAATTCACATACCTTCAAGTTTATAACAGCAACCTTATTGGCTGGTGTTGATAGCTGTTCGCTGATGTAGGCCATAGACCTCAACATAGGTTCAAGTGATACCCTCGAGAGCTGAAACTTAACCTCTGATTCTGCTGAAGGGGTTCTGCTATAATCTTGCAACTGCAGTGGTTAAGAGTGAAGTACATGATAATATAAAGCTCCTGATCAGTTAATTTTAAATTTAAGGAGAATAAGAGAAACTATGCAACTCATCCATTGCTACTGGTCAAAATTAAAGACTATTAAAAATAGATTTAACAAATTTTAAAAATGATCCATCTATTTAAGCTGTAATCTCTCAGCACGAAGTTATCAGATAAAACAATTCCAACTTGAGCAATTATATGACACAAAAGTTCCCAGTTGTTTTTATGCTTTCACTTCATCAGTTACATACCTTCAGATTAATCACAGCTACTCTGTTCCCTGGCACTGAATTCTTATTCTCCATAACCCAAGTCATTGACTTTAGACAAGGAAGAACAACCTAAGCAAAAGGGCCAAACAAGGGCCAAATCAGTCTCATGCTATCATGCTCAAAACAGACAGATGTGTGAAACAATGGAACTTATAAGTGAAAAAGAGGGGAAAAAAACATAAATAATGAATATATGAAACTCAATATATATATATATAATTCGTTTTTGTATCTCTACAGTGAGATTCTCCGTCCTTGTCAATGGAACTCCGTCGGGTTTCTTTACTAGCTCTCGCGGGTTGCGACAAGGTGATCCTCTGTTGCCTTTATTATTTGTGGTGGTTATGGAGGCTTTGAGCCGGATGCTGGCTGCTGCGGTGAAGCAGGGTTCGATGACAGGTTTTACTGTGGGACATAGAGAGTCAGAGGCAATAGTAGTGAATCATTTATTGTTTGCTGATGATACGTTGATTTTTTGTGGGGCGCAAGAAGAACAAATTCGACATCTGAGGTGCATTTTTCTTTGTTTTGAGGCAGTTTCGGGACTAAGGATCAATTTAGGAAAATCAGAAATTGTTCCTATTGGTGAGGTGGAGGATGTTGAAGGGTTGGCCCAGCTTTTGGGTTGTAGGGTTGGGTCTTTGCCTATGACGTATTTGGGTATGCCTTTGGGTGCCTCTTACAAGTCCGTTCCTACTTGGAAAGGGGTGGTTGAGAAAATGGAAAGGAAGCTGGCTGGTTGGAAGCGTATGTATTTGTCAAAGGGCGGACGGTTGACTCTTATTAAGAGCACGCTGTCCAATCTCCCCACGTATCTCTTGTCGCTGTTCCCTATTCCTTTGAGGGTGGCTAATCGTCTTGAAAAAATCCAGAGGGATTTCCTATGGGGTGGCATAGGGGATGAGGCCAAATTTCATTTAGTGAAATGGAACTGGATTTGTACTCCGTTGCATTCAGGTGGGTTGGGAGTTCACAACCTCACCCAGTTTAACCAAGCTCTTTTGGGTAAATGGTTGTGGAGATATGGTAGGGAGAGAGAGGCTTTATGGCGTTTGGTGATTGACGCCAAATTTGGGAGCCTGAAGGGTGGGTGGTGCTCTATTGAGGTGTCGGGTTCCTATGGAGTAGGGGTTTGGAAATATATCAGGAAAGGGTGGGAGAAGTTTCGCAATTATGTTCGGTTTGTGGTAGGGGATGGGTCACATATCAGTTTCTGGCATGATCGGTGGTGTGGGGAGAGATCTTTGAAGCATTGTTTTCCAGTTCTGTATAGTCTTGTGAGGAACAAAGCGGCAATGGTGGTAGATAATTTAGCTGTTCATAATGGAAATATTCATTGGAATGTTCTCTTTAAGCGGCAACTTCAGGACTGGGAGATGGAGATGGTGCTCTCTTTCTTCGAGCGGTTGTTCTCCACTCCGATTCGACAAGGAGAGGGTGACAAGTTAGTTTGGAACCTCTCTACAAGGAGCTATTTTGAAGTAAGGTCATATTATGAAGCATTTAGTAGGAAAGATGGTCCATCATTCCCGTGGAAGAATATATGGTGTGCTAAGGCTCCGACAAGGGTGGCGTTCTTTGTTTGGTCTGCAGCTTTAGGTAAAATTTTGACTCATGACAATCTGCGAAAGAGGAATATAGTGGTTATTGAGTGGTGTTGTATGTGTAAAAAGAAGGGGGAGTCTATTGATCATCTGTTACTTCATTGCGACACCGCCCGTGAGCTTTGGAGTTTTATGTTTTCTTTATTTGGAATTGAATGGGTCATGCCACAATCGCTGCTGGATTTGTTGACTACTTGGGGTGCTTTTCGAGGGCATGGCCTAGCTAAAAATGTTTGGCGTTTAGTTCCTCACTGTGTTTTGTGGAGCATTTGGCGGGAGTGGAATGCGAGGCTTTTTGAAGATGTCGAAACTGTAATGGTAGTATTAAGGAAGCGTCTTCTTAACATGCTATATCTATGGATAGCGCCCCATCTTTGCCATCTAGGTGTTTCTATTTACGTAGACTTTCTTAATTTATTAGTTGTTCTTCCCGTTTAGGGGCTCTTTTGTATACTTCCCGTGTATTAGGGTTGCGCCCCTCTGCGCTTTTTATTGAATTTTAAATTACTTATCAAAATATATATATATATATATCATACCATGTTTTCAGGAGGACCATCATCTCGGTGAAGAGAGACAGGAGCCATCCGAGGCAAATTCAAATCAGCAACAGATTGAGCAGGAGCACCAGTATCATTCAGATTAAATCGCCGTGTCACCTCATCTTGGCGTGGCCACAACAGTGGGGTCATATCTGAAGCTGATGCAGAGGTCTTCTTGTCATCATAGCCAATACTACTAACCTGAGATGTAGGAGGTGCAACTTTGGCCACATTTTTCTTAACCCCAGCAACCTTCTTCACACCTTCTTTAAGAGCAATCATTGCCACATTATAAGTTTCTACAGCTATAGACCCTCCTTCAGCATACTTGATGGCTTCCCGGCATAGATTGTTATACCGCAATGTCAGACACTCTTGGCCATGTAATTCACCACCATGTTCATCTAATCCAACTCCACTCTTCGCGTTTCTAGTCCAACGGGGCAATATGTAATGGGATGGCAATGTAAGCACATTTGTCACAGTGAACACAGTCAAAACATGTCTACAAAGAATTCCAGAATACTCAAACATTTGACAACTGCAGCTTGCTCTCATCTCAGGATAGTTTAATGTGACAATATATGCCTTTTGATCATCCTCAAACTTTGCAACCCTGAATGTGCTAATAGCTCCATCACCTTCAATTCTATTTGCTGTATACACAAATGTTTCAACTAGCTCTTCCTGAAATTTCGCAAAGATTTTCCTTGTATAAAGATTTGCTGCCTGTTTTTCCATTGGTGATGGTGTCCTCAGTACTGGCATGGTGCAAATTGTATCAAAATCTGCTTCTATTTCCTTTTCAAACGAGCTCTCTAAAGCTCTTTCATACTGCCTAAAGAACATAGGCAAAGTGGTCTGTTGATTCACATAACCATCAAAAAATGAACCATCAAATCCTTGATTAGGAGATAGAACAGCAAAAAAGGAATCCCGAAAATATACGGGGACCCATTGAGCACGAGCATTATATAATGATTGAAGCCAATCGTTTCTCCTGAGATCATATTTATCAAGGACTGAATTCCAAGACAATTCAAACTCCTCAATAGTTTCAGTCAAGTTGATACAGTTATACAGTTCCACCTGAAAATTAGGATGTACGTGACATACATGAGCCAGCTTTTCCTGGCCTTCTCTCAAGACATGCCACTTGCTAATACAGTGGCGGGCTTCTGGAAACACCTGAGAGACAGCAGTCTGTATTGCTCTGTCTTGATCAGTGATTATAGAGACAGGAGGGTGATCACTCATTGCCGTAAGAAACGTCTTAAAAAGCCAGATAAAAGAAGCCTCTGAATCATCTAGAAGTAACGCACAACCAAACAAAACTGTCTGACCATGATGGTTCACCCCAGTAAATGGAGCAAATGGCACTCTATACTGATTTACTCTGTACATGGTGTCCAGTGTTACTGCATCACCAAAATGACTGTAAGCTGTCCTTGACCTTGCATCTGCCCAAAATACATTAGCCATGCGGTTATCATCATCAAGTTGTATTGCATAGAAGAATCCAGGATTCTCAGCCTGCATTTTCTTGAAATACTCCAGCAAATTCTGAGCATCCCTCCCAAGTGTCCTCTTTCGATTAGAAGGTCTAACAACATAATTCATTGCCCCAGTGTTTTTACCAGGGCGATTGGATTCTGCAGGAGGTGTTTTCCTAACTCCACGATTTGCCTCTCCAGGGACATGGTTTCCATCCATGGAGACATACATAACACCACTTGGAACAATTCCCACCCCTTGGTAAGTTTCAGCCATGGTCTTCGAAGCACCGGCAAAATGTCTGCGAGGCCGAAGGTAATGCACCTTACTTGCACTCACCAGGGAATGGCAATGCTCCTTTATAAATTTTGTCACAAACCACTTGTCTTGACCCTTTAACTCTATCCTGAGCATTGCATCGCAGCTATCAGCATGCCTTCTTTTTAACCCCTCTCTGCCACATACAAAGTCTCTAGTAATGGTTGCCCCATCAGATTGAGAGCGATTAGACTGACCAGCTTTGGAGCTAAAACCCAACCGTCTCGCATACTCGTCATAGAAACTCTTAGCAGACTCTTCAGAATCAAATTCCATACCCACATACGGCTCGTCAATCCCATCCTCATCATGAGCTGTGGAATTATCAGCAGCATTTACTTCACCTTCATTGAGCTCAGCATTTCCATCATCTGCTGCACCCCGATGACCCATTCCTTCTTCCACATCTATCACTTGAACATCCATACTAAACTACCGTAACAACAATGAGTTATTGAGTGTGTAATTCACAGAAAAATTCCATAGAAATGCGCCGCATACTTTCAGCACCGCAGCAGACACATTCTGCATTAAGTATTCAACCATACAAATTGATTCACTATTTAACAACACAAAAAAGACCCAAAAGAAAAATTCACCGAAAAATACAAAACTAAGATACCAACCTCCATTTGATTGCAAAGAAATTACACCATAAAAGGAAAAAGAAATAAAAAATAAAAAATAGATAACTGAAAATAAAGAACCTTTATATGCCATGCCAACCTTAACCTATTAAAGAAGAGTATTGCTAAAAACCACATTTTTATCCCACAACTATGGCACAATATTGACGTGGCATAGTTATAGGATTAAAAATGTGGATTTTAGCACTAATCATTAAAAAAATGCCAAACCCAATTCTTTGGGATTCTCCCTATCAATCAATACTTCAATATTTACACACTACACTAGTCTTTAGAAAACAACGCAAGCTGGTTCAGATGAAAATATTACAAGCTGGAAAACCAAGACACAGTGACTCTCAATTTTCATAAACAACTCTTTTTCTTATATTTGAAGTTTTGAACTCTGACACAACTCACATATACATATACATATGCAAAAATAAACGCTCGCACGCACATAAACACAGAAGCCAAGAACTTCAATTTAAGAAACTAAAAGCGATACCCTTTGAATTGCACATATAAATTCAAAATAATCAAATTCTGATCAGCCAGTACCAATGAAACACTAGCAATCAATATTAGCATGGAACTGAACTCATTTGATTCTACTTTCACAAAACCAACCTTCCGCCAAAAAGCATGAACCATCATAGTTACATAAGATATACATATTTATGATTATAAAGGGGGCAAAGTGGAAGAGGCAGAGAGTTAGAGAAACCCTAGGGTTTAAACTATACAGAGGGTTCCAGCCGTAGGGAAGGAAAGAAAGTAAAAGAGAAATATTACCTGAAGAGGAAAGGTCGAAACGACTGCGTTTCGTGGTGCTTTTAGGGTTTCTCCACCAACGGAAGATTGCAGCAGAGTCGGAGAGAGACGGAGAAAGAGAGAGAGGGAGTGCGTGTCGCATAGGTTTCAGATGACATAAGTAGACGCGCGTGATCCCCACCGTTGAATTACGATCAGACGGCTGATGTCCCTTCAGAACGAACACGTTTCACTTTATCAGATTACTACGGAGTCCTGTCAGAACTGTGGGCCCCATACATTGTAGTGTACATCTTAACACCAGACCATATCTTTTTTCTTCATTTTCTGTCGTTTTTTTTTTATTTATTTATTATTTTCAAAATTTTGTTTTTTCTGTTGGTTTTTTTTTTTTTTGTTTTTTTTTATGTTTAGATGGGTCTTAAGAATTTCAACAGTTTTCCATATTTGTTTAATTCCGTTTTTTATTTCAGTTATATTTTGATATTTGAAATGTATAATTAATTAATTTTTCAAATTAAGAAGACGGTTAAATTGATGAGTTATATAGAAACAGTAAGAGTAGAAAGAGAACACTACATACACGAGTCACGACCAAATTCAGTTTGCAAAACCATGCACACAAAGTTACAAATGGGATTTGCTACACTAGATTACGGCTTTTACATAACAACAGCATGCAGCTGCGATGCATCCTTTACATTTGAAAGTCATTAAGTTTTGATATCCACTTTCCACCCGCAGGCCGAACCATGATCACGCTTAGGTAGAGTAGTTACGTTGGTCTCCTTCTTTGGCGACCGCCTTTTATCTTAGCAAATAAGTAAAAGAAAAAGGAGGCCGAGAAAGTTAGCTCTTCTCCAATAACTCTTACCAAATTTTGGTAGCTCAATAAAAAATAACATGTTATGCTACCAAAGAAAAAATAGCCGCCAGAACAATACATCCAAACAGATAACAATGTAATCTAGGGAAAAATCAAATTTAATCCTTAAGTATTTTTACAATTTTAATTTAATCTTTAGGTTTTTAATTTCAACAATTACATTCTTTAAGTTTTCTTTCGATTTTAAATAAGTCCATTTGTAAATTTATCGTCCAATTAATTACTAATATATGCCTATTAGACTAGTCAATTAATGTCACGTGGCATTCGTTTGACATATCAGGTGCCAACTGTACATGCAGTGTGGCACAATTACTATAAATTACAACTATTCCATTAAAAATAATAATAATAATAATAAAAAATTGTTTAGGGTATAATTGTAATTTAAAAGAATTATGTTACATGGCATGTATAGTTGGCGAGTAATGTTAGGAACCATTTTTTTTTTTTTTTTGTCATCTTTTTATCCTCTTAAAATTGATTTGACTTTTAAAGTTACAATTGGATCAAAATCTAATATTAATCCATCACAAAGCCAATGATGATTTTAAAAGGAAAAATTACACATAACCCCTTCAAACTACCACCTCATTGTCAAGGTCCCCCAAATGACAAAAATACCCTCCATAAAATTATAAAAATTTGAAAGAAAGAACTACAAAATTATTAAAATAAAAAACAAAAATAACAAAAATTTATACAAAAAAAAAAAGAAAATAAAATAAAAACTGGTTTTTCTTCCATTTTTTCTTCTTCTTTTTTTTTTTTTTATTATAAACTTTCAGTTATTTTTTCCCACCAATCGTCTAAGCCTCTCTCCTTCTTTACCTCTCCCTCACGTCTCTCTCTCTTTCTCACCTTCTTTCTCTAATGATCCGTGATGCCACGACAAAACTGGTTTTTCTTCCCTTTTTTTTTGTTTTTTTTTTTAAAAAAAAAAATGTTTTTCATAATTTTTCAGTTATTTTTTTTTTCCCACCAACCCTCTCAGCCTCTCTCCTTTACCTCTCCCTCACGTCTCTCTCTCTCTTTTTCTCACCTTCTTTCTCTAATGATCCGTGATTCCACGACAAAACTGGTTTTTCTTCCTTATTTTTTTTTCGTTTGTTTTTTTTTTTTTTTTAAAAAAAAAAATGTTTTTATAATTTTTCAGTTATTTTTTTCTTTTAATTTTTCGCTTTTTAATTTCTGTTTTGTTTTTCATTTTTTCTTTTTTTTTTTCTTCGAATTTGTAAAGACATTTTTGTCTTATTGAAAAAAAAATTAGGATAATTTTTGTATTTTTGGTTAGTTTTTTTGAGAATATTGACATTTTTTGGTAGTTTGAAGAAGAATATTGACAAAATTTGTAGTTTTGGGAGAGAGTACTGACAATTGAGTATTAATTTAAAGGGGATATATGTATTTTTCTCTTTTAAAAATCACATCAACTTTAAGAAGATAAAAATATGACAAAAAAATAATTTCGAGCATTACTCGTGGCATGACAATCTATTGACTAAATTTGATTTTTCCATATAATCTAGCCCTTGCACTTCTAGCATTGTCATATTACATTTGAATCTTCCAACATCATACCTGCAAAAAAAAATCAAATATTAACAAATCATAAGCATGTCATAACAATATGACATTTCATATAAAATGTAGCATGATCACAAAACCAAGTTTTGGGATCAATGGTAATTAATGATGGGCTATTGATGGAACTTACTTGATTCACTTTAGCAATTCCAAACACCTAAGATCTGCAATCTAAATTACAAAAGCGTTCTCCGAATTTAGACCAAACAACAATTTTATATCCAATTGGGTTGACCATCAATAATGGTTACAAGGCACTCACGGCATAATAGGGTAAAGTCTACATACTCCCTTTAAACTATCATTTAATTAACAATATCCCTCTCAAACTTTCAATTTGGACAATGTCCTCCTAAACTATCAAAACTTGTCAATGTTTTTTCAATGACGATAATACCCTTAATAAAATAAGAAAGTACTTAAAATTCAAAAAAAAAAAACTAAAACTAAAATTGAGAGAAAATTAAAAAAGAAATACATAAAAATCAAGGGTGGCCAAATTTTAAAATTAAAAGAAAAATTGTAAAGTTTTTCATTAAAAAATAAATAAATTTTTGTTTTTTTTTTTAAAAAAAATTTGTTAATAAAAAATTTTGTTTTTTTTAAAAAATAATAATTTTTTTTTTGAATTTATAGGGGTACTCTTGTTTTATTGAAAAATTGTAAGGTCATTTTTGTCTTTTTACTAGCATTGAAGAGGACATTGACACTGTTTTGATATTTTTAGGGGGCATTGTCCCAATTGAAAGTTTGGGAAGTACATTGTTAATTGGACAGTAATTTGAAACGAGTATGTGGACTTTTTCATAAATAATATCTCTGGTTGGCCAAAAAGGGAAAATGAAGACAAGTTTCAGCAATTTGAACAAAATATTGAGAATCTACTTTGAATATTTTTCCAAAAGAGGAAATTGAAAGAATCTTTGGACATTTCAACACAACGCAAGCACCATTTGTCTGCCAAAAAATTGTAGAAAATTTATGATACATACAATTTAAGGATAATTGCACCGTTGGTTCCTGTGGTATGCCATAATTATTTTTCACTCCCTTTGGTTTAAAAAGTTCATGGGATGTCCCTGTGGTATGCAATAATTACGTTTTACTCCCTGAGTCGATTTTTCGTCCACCATTTTGACGGAATTTGTTAGCCCTACACGTCAGCGCCACGTGTCACTAATAAGATGGCGACATGTGTCCATCTTAATAAAAAAAATATAAATTTATTAAAAAATAAATATATAAACTTATTTAAAAAAAAACAAAAAAAAAACAAAAAAAAAAAAGAAGAAAAAATGGCAGGCTTGGGGTGGTCCGATGGCCACCCCCAGCCAATGGAGGTGGCCGCGCGCCACCCCCAATGGCCTGGGGGTTGCCTTCGGGCCACCCCTAGTAGATCTAGGGGTGAACGCGCGGGTGGCTTCCCTTTTTTCTTTTTTCTTTTTGTTTTTTAAAAAAATAAGTTTATTTTTTTTTTTTTAATAAATTTATATTTTTTTATTAAGATGGACACATGTTGCCATCTTATTGGCGACACGTGGCGCTGACGTGTAGGGCTAACAGATTCCGTCAAAATTGTCGACGGAAAATCAACCTAGGGAATAAAACGTAATTATTGCATACCACAAGGACCTCCCATAAACTTTTTAAACAATAGAGAGTGAAAAATAATTATGGCATACCACAGGGACCAACGGTACAATTATCCCTACTATTTATCACTTGGCAAATAAAAAACAAAGAATTTCACTCATCAGTTGGGGTTAAACTTTACATTCAGGCCATTACAATCAACAGAAGATTTAAGACCCAATTTTCAACTATTTTCTTCCTCCATTTTCCAACGACTAAACGAAGGAAAAAATTTATAAAAAGAAAAAAGAAAAAAAAAAAAGAATCACTTTATCATACCAAAGAATTCAAAGAAAAAATGGATAAAAGATTAGAGTTTCAAGCAAGACTCTTAAAGAGAAGAGAATAACAGGAAAAACAGGAACATAAAATCACAAAATCTGTGATTTTCTTTCAACTTACTCCATTTTCTCAACCACCTAGAGGGAGTAAAGAAAGTTTTAGTTCTTTGAAGAAGAAAAAAGTCTTTCTTAACACCATATGCTTTGTTCATAATTTAATTCAATTCTCATATGTAGAAAAAACAAAACCCTGGAATTTGTTTTCCTTCCATTTCATTGGAAATCAGAAGCCCAAATTGGCCTGAAGCACAAAAGATGGAATAAAAAACTAAAGAAAAGCCCGAATTTTTTAATGGGATAATTGCACCACTGGTCCCTGGGGTATGCCATAATTATGAATTACTCCCTATGGTTTAAAAAGTTCATGGAAGGTCCTTGTAGTAAATTATAATTACAAATCGATTCCTAAAGTCAAATTTTGTTAAAAAATTTGACAGATTTTGTTAAATGCCACGTCAGCACCACATCAAACTAATAAGATGACGACATGTGTCTATCTGAATAAAAAAATATAAATTTATTAATAAATAAATAAATAAACTTTTTTTTTTAAGAAAAAAAAAAGGGGAAGGGGTGGCTGGGCCACCCTTTTGGCCATCGCCACCCCCAACCAATGGGGGTGGCCGTGCACCACCCCCAGTGGCCGCCGGGGGTGGCCACCCCTTCCTTTTTGTTGTTGTTGTTTTTTTATTTTTTTTTTGAATTTTAATTTTTTAAAAAAATAAGCTTTTTTTTTTAATAAATTTATGTTTTTTTTATTAAGATGGACACGTGTCACCATCTTATTAGTTTGATGTGGCACTGACATGGCATTTAACAAAATCTATCAAAATTTTTAACAGAATTTTACTTCAGGAATTGATTTGTAATTATAGTTTACCACAAGGACTTCCCATGAACTTTTTAAACCATAGAGAGTGATTCGTAATTATGGCATACCCCAGGGACCACTGGTGCAATTATTCCTTTTTTAATCCTTACATTCAGTGAAAAGCAACATAGCAAGTAGATGGAGTGAAGTGGTGGTGGTGAGAAGAAAAGGAGGGGGCATAGAGCTTGTTACATACTACTGATAAGGATAGAAGTCTTCGTAATGGTAATTCAACATGGTATCAAAACCCAAATGTCCTAAGTTTGAACCTTATCTTTGTCATTCACCCTCATTTTAATTAAATATTTCACATATTGGGCATTACTTGTTTAGGAAGCGTTTGAACCTACACGTGATTCATTATTAATTAAATAATTAAGTCAACAATTTCCTATCAGATGCTTACTTTGTTTGATTTGTTATGATTCGAAAATATATTGAATACTTAATTTATTGTGATATGTTATTAAAATTAAATTCTCAACCAATCCATGTTTAATTTATTTTATAATTTCTTTGCACTTAATTGTTTTATTTTTCGATTAGGAGAGTTGATTCTCTACCTAGTTGAGTTAAAAACATATGTCTCAGGAATACATAATATAATGCTAGGTAGATCCCTGAAACCTTAGTGTTTCCCATTAATTTTCTCAAATTCACTTTTTATTAATTTAGTTAGTTAATTTAATTTTAGTTTACCATCTCTCTATTGCTCCACTTTTTAGTAGAAAAACAACTCAATTTTTATTTTTTCTGTACGATAATATGAATTTTACTTAGTATCTATCATTCCCTGTGGATCGACCTCATACTTACCGAAAATTTATTACTTGCGAAAACCTGCACTTAGGTTTGCACTCTTTTTGACGAAGCGATTGTGCCTTGAATTGGCTTTCAAATATACTACTTTCCATGCTAGTTTAGTTATTGTGATCATGATTAATCAAACACAATTTATTCAAAACCTCATAATTCTTCAAAAAAAAAAAATGTTCATCTTTATACGTTACTTCCAACTAAACCAAGGTCACTACATGAGCTACGTTTCGTTGACAATTTACTTACTAATTCGTGGACTTATGTGTTTTGTTTCCACTTGTAAAACATTATTGTTTTACAGATTAGCTAGTTAGCCCAAGGAGTGCATATTAAAGTTGTTCACAAGGCTTGAGTATCAAATGTGTAGGCTTGTAGAGGCAAATTTATGTGTATCATTTGTCTGTTATTGTATTCTGAGAGAGTACTGTGATGAGTGCCAAATATTGTGTATTTGAACTCCTTGATTTACATTAGTTAGACCTTTAGCCTTGTTATTTTCTGATGCTTTGGTTAGTTTTTGTGTTTTTATGTTTTGTAGGTCAATAAGTGAGGAATGGCAAAATTCATGTGGAATTGCTTGGAAAATTCGAAAGCTCTGAAGAACTCGATCGATCGAACTTAAATTCGATCGATCGAATTTTGCCCGAAGTCGATCGATCGAAATTTCCCAGAACTTACTTTTGTAGAAGCGCGCCAAAACACCCAATCAGGAGCTTCTCCACGACAAAAAGCAGTTCTCCCTCTGATTTTCGCAGCAGAACACGCTGGTTTCGTGACCTTGGTTGTCTCTAGCAAGAGAGGAACCCTAGAGGGGGTTAGAGGAGTCATTTTACATGGGTTTCTAGCCCTAATTTTCTTCTATAAAAGCCATAGCCATGTCTCCTTGTTGGAGAGTTCAGAGAACAGTAGTTAGGTTTAATTTCGTTCATTTCATAGTGTATTTCAATAGCTTTTGTTCTTAGACACTTTCTCTTTGTAAAGCTTTTCTTTTATTTCTATGTTTGTTCTTCATTTTCTTGTGGTGTTTTTAGTCATGGAAGGCTAGTAACCTCAACTAAGGTTGAGGATGAAACCTTTCCAGTGATGACACTTACACTTTTGTTATACTACTTGCACATTTGATGATATATCATATTTGTTGTTCAAGTTCCATTCATTTAAATGCTTTATCTTTTGC
Source organism: Alnus glutinosa (assembly GCF_958979055.1). Lineage (NCBI taxonomy): Eukaryota > Viridiplantae > Streptophyta > Magnoliopsida > Fagales > Betulaceae > Alnus > Alnus glutinosa. The sequence goes on along the minus strand of NC_084894.1, from coordinate 11,604,898 downwards.
AATGAATGTGGTTGTTAGTAAATATAGGACATTTAATGTGTTTCAACCGGTGGATACATTGTTTTATCGATTTGAATAATGATATTAATTGTGATTTATTCATTGAATGGATAAATTGGATGATTTGATTTCAAATGGGTACTCTTTGTGATTTATCTTTGAGTTTGATTCATTTAATGGTTCTAGAGTTTGTGGTTAAGACACTTGAATGACATCCAAAGCTTAATGTTCTTTGGGTGTTCAAGTGGAAACCAAGAGTGTGAGTTGTTGGATTTGGTTTGGTAGATTCCTTAGCCTTAGTTCCTTTTAATTTGCATATTTCATTTCATCTCTTTTATTTAGTCTTTTGTTCTTGAATCAATCCTCAAACCTTTGGAACTAGGTTAAAATGAGGTTGATTAAACAAGACACCAATATTTGACCATTTCCTTGTGGATTCGACCTCGCACTTGCACACACTATATTGCAAACGATTCGTGCGCTTGCGAGTACTCATTAAAACACATATCAAGTTTTTGGCGCCGTTGCCGGGGATATCGGTTCAAAAATTGGTTTTTGTTTGATTGATTTTGTTTTTCTACTAGTTAGATAGATTTTTGTTGCATTTTTCTGTTGTTTAGCTTCTGTTCTGCATTCTAAGTTCTTTCTTTGTTTCTCCCGAATCTGTTCTGCAGCTTCTGCAACTCACTGGGTGCCCTGAAGAATCGATCGATCGAGTTTCGATCGATCGAAATATACTTCGATCGAACGAATTTCTGCACAACAGCAGCTCGGAACAAGGTGAGTATCTCTGTTCCAGTACTTCTTTTAGTCCATTTTGTTCATTTTGTTCATAATTTGTTTCTGTTTAATAGTATTTTGCTGTTTGTTTAATTTTCTTTTCGTTCATTATAATTTAGTTCAAATTCTGTATAGTTTGTGTTTCATATCACCCTCAATTTGTTTTATTTTGTTCTAACGAAAAAAAGAGTTTATGTTCTGTTTTTGTTCCTGTTTTTGTTTCTGTTCCTGCACAATTTCAAATATTCGATCGATCTACTACACTTTCGATCGATCGAGTTTCGATCGATCGACTTTATATTCGATCGATCGACCTCAACTCAAAAGGCAGCTCCTGAATAAGATCAGTAGCAGAAATTTTTACCAAAAATTCTTTTTTGTCCCAATTTGTAAGTATTCTTATTTTTCACTTTTGCTGCTATCTTTGTGTAAATTGTATGCATTTTTCTTAGTCTTTACCTTTTTATCTTAGTTGTGTTATTTTTCTTTTAATTTAAAAAAAAAAACATTTCTTGCTAGTGTAGGTCTACTTTGCTATCTAAGGGCAATGACAAGGTGAATTTTGGCAAGGACAGGTCTTAGGATTTAAGTGTGTTCAATGTGACCCCCCTCACCTACATGGGAACTAGCTTAGATTGTACTTTGGAGAACTTTGTTCCCCATTAGCAAATTCTTTTCTTTATTTTCGTTTGTCTTTTGTTTAAACATTTGTGTATGCTTGGTGTATGCTTGGTAGAAGATCATTGAACCTAGACTTGACATCTTTAGATCCCGAAATTGAAAGAACTCTTAGGAGAAGTCTTAGAAATTCTGTTGAGATGGGAGATAACATGCATGCGAATGAGAATGAGAGGAATCGGGGAGAAAACGTCGATCATACTAGGACACTTAGGGATTTGTTTGCACCCGTTGCAACAAATTCTCCTTTATGTATAGTATTACCCCCAACCAATGCCACTCACTTTGACCTAAAGCCTCATGTCATCCAACTCCTACCCGCATTCCATGGCTTGGACCTCGAAAATCCTTATAGCCATGTGAAGAAATTCAAAGACATCTGTGCCACCTTCAAATTTCAAAATTTTTCTGAAGAGTCTGTGCATCTTAGGCTTTTTCCTTTCTCACTCCATGATAGAGCCAAGGCATGGTTGGATTCAAACATGCTTGGTTCCATCACTTCTTGGGAGAACTTGCTAAACAAGTTTTACAACAAATTCTTCCCCATGTCCAAAGTCAATGAGTGTAGAAAGTAGATAAACTCATTTACTCAAGAGGAAGATGAGAAATTTTCTGAGAGTTGGGAGAGATTTCAAGATATGCTGATTAAGTGCCCTCCACATGGATACGAGAAGTGGAGACTCGTGCAATTTTTCTATCAAAGATTAACTCAATCCAACCGTAGCATGATCGAGTCAATGAACGGAGGCGCATTTCTGAGTTTGACGGGAGAGGAGGCGTATAGGACCTTAGATTAGTTATCCGGCAATTCCCAACAATGGGATTTTTCAAGCTGTCGAGATAAAGCTGCTCGCATTTAGAAGAAGGGAGGCATCTACGAGATTAAGGAGGATATAGAATTAAAAATGAAGATAGATGCCCTTACCAAAAAGGTCGAAGCCCTAGTTGTTAGCAAATCCATGAATGCTGCCAATCCATTCCATGTTGACTGATTTTCCATCTGTGCTAGTCCCATGCACTTAGCACAGACTTGCCCATCTTTACCGGTTTTTGTCGAGTCACCAATGGAGCAAGTGAACGCTTTCAACGATTATCGGAAACAATCCAGTGGACCTTTCTCCGAATCATACAATCCAGGGTGGTAGAACCACCCTAACTTTTCTTGGAAGTAGAACCAGCCTATGACTCAAGGGGGAGTACCTCACCAATCCCATACTCAATACCCCCCTGGATTTCATCAACCGGTTCACCATCAAAGCCGTTCATCCCAGCCAGCACCATCATACCAAGCCCTTACTCAAGCCCCTGCCTTTTCTTCACAGTCTTCTTTGGAAAACACTCTTAAGGCCTTCATCCAGCTTACAGGCCAATCCATCAATGACGTGAAGAATGCTACCATGGTGAACATTCAAGCTATTGCCAAGATGGAGACCCAGATCGGGCAAATTGCTAGTCACTTGGGGGAGAGAGAGAAGAGAAAGCTCCCTAGTCAGCCTGTACCAAATCCAAAGTTGCAGTTCCATGAGGGAAGTTCATCCAATGCAGTGCATGGGCTGGAGCATGTGCAAGCCGTTGTCACACTGAGGTCAGGGAAACAAGTAGACAACCAAGTGGTTCACCCTGAGGAGAACCCTGCTGCACAAGAAGGACAAGGAAGTAGGAGCGTAGAGAAGAGAGATGCCGAGCCATCTACATTAGCTCCGACCATAGAAACTCCTCCTAGGTCATTCATTCCTAAGGGGCCATTCCCTGATAGACTTCTCGCTCCAAAGAAGGGAGGAAAGTTCAAGGACATTCTGGAGGTGTTCAAACAAGTGCAGATCAACATCCCGTTCTTGGATGCCATCCAGCAAGTGCCGTCTTACGCTAAGTTCTTGAAGGATTTGGTAACTGTAAAGCGGAAAACCAATGTCCCTAAAAACGTTTGTTTGACCGAGCAAGTCAGCTCAATCCTCTAGTGTAGGCTGCCTATCAAGTATAAGGACCCTGGATGTCCTACTATTTCCTGCACAATAGGCATCAGCCACATTGAGAAGGCGCTGCTTGACCTTGGAGCCAGTGTCAATCTCCTACCCTATTCAGTTTACCTGCAATTGGGGTTAGGAGAATTGAAGCCCACCTCTATGACACTACAGCTGGCTGACCGGTCAGTTAAGATACCATGGGGAATAGTGGAGGATGTTTTGATTAAGGTGGACAAGTTTTATTTCCCCATGGATTTTATAGTGCTAGATACTGAGCCGGTACAGAATGTTGGAGTTCAAATATCGGTGATCCTCGGTCGACCATTCTTAGCTACGGCTAACGCCTTGATCAACTATAGGACGGGGGTAATGAAGATCTCCTTCGGCAATATGACAGTGGAGCTGAACATCTTTGACATCAGCAAGAGGCCAAGGGAATGTGTTGAGATCGGAAGTGCCTGCTTGATTGAGGAGATCATAGAGGAAGAATCAAGCACCAAAGACCCCCTGGAGGCATGCTTTGCTCAGTTCGGAGAGGATCTGGACTTGGATGAGTTACTTGAGCAAGGAAATGCCATTTTAGAGTTTGCTCATCTGGTGAGCAAGGAAGAGGAGGAGGCAACAGTACCTGAGCCTCCTAAGAAGGAACTTAAGCCCCTGCCAGACAATATTAAGTATAAGTTCCTAGGTCCAGCCGAAACTTTGCCTGTAATCATAGCTTTGGATCTACATGCTTCTCAGGAGGAGAAATTGTTAGAAGTGTTGAGAGAACATAAGGAAGCTATAGGCTGGACCATAGAAGATATTAAAGGAATCAGCCCCTCGGTGGTTATGCACGAGATACATCTGGAGGAGGACACCAAACCATCGAGGGAGCCACAGAGAAGGCTCAACCCGACCATGCAAGAAGTCGTTAGAGGAGAAGTAATCAAGTTATTGGATGCAGGAGTCATCTACCCAATCTCTGACAGCAAATGGGTGAGCCCCATTCATGTCGTGCCCAAGCGAGCTGGAGTAACGGTCGTGCAGAACAAGGAAGGCGAGTTGGTCCCAACTTGAGTACAGTCTGGATGGAGAGTCTGCATCGACTACCGCAAGCTGAACATCGCCACCAGGAAAGATCACTTTCCTCTTCCATTCATTGATCAAATGGTGGAGCAGTTGGCCGGGCACGAGTATTACTGTTTATTGGATGGTTATTCTGGATATAACCAGGTCCCTGTGGACCCTGAAGACCAAGAGAAGACGACCTTCACTTGTCCGTTCGGGACGTTCGCCTACCGACGCATGCCCTTTGGCTTATGCAATGCACCCGCTACTTTTCAGCGGTGCATGATCAGCATCTTTTCTGACATGGTGGAGCGTTTCCTGGAGGTATTTATGGACGACTTCTCAGTCTTTTGTTCATCTTTTGAGGAGTGTTTGCATCACCTCACATTAGTCTTAGGGAGGTGCAAAGAGAAGAACCTGGTACTCAACTGGGATAAGTGCCATTTTATGGTACAACAAGGAATTGTGCTCGGGCACGTCATCTCTCGTCGGGGGATAGAGGTAGACAAGGCAAAGGTAGATCTGATATCCAACCTTTCACCCCCACGAACGGTGAAAGAGGTTCGCTCTTTTCTGGGCCATGCAGGATTTCATCGGCGATTCATCCAGGACTTCAGCAAGATCGCCCGGCCCTTGTGCAAACTGTTGGTGAAGGAGGCCCCTTTCATTTTTGACGAGGACTGCAAGAAGGCATTTGGGGCCTTGAAGGCAATTCTGACGTCCACACCCATCATTCGGCCGCCGAGCTGGGGTACACCTTTCGAGATCATGTGTGACGCGTCCGATTATGCCGTTGGAGCTGTGTTGGGGTAGCGCATTGACAAACTTCCCCACGTAATTTATTATGCAAGTCGAACTCTGAACGACGTCCAGCTGAATTATTCGACCACTGAGAATGAGCTGTTGGCAGTCGTATTTGCTCTGGATAAGTTTCGATCCTACCTACTAGGATCGAAAGTCATCATCTACTCCGATCACGCGGCATTAAAGTATCTTTTCTCCAAAAATGATGCTAAATCTCGCCTCATCCGGTGGATTTTACTCTTACAAGAGTTCGACATTGAGATTCGGGACAAGAAGGGTTTTGAAAACGTGGTGGCTGATCATCTCTCGAGGATTACCGTGGACTTCACGGAAGAAGCCGTCCCCATTTCTGGGACCTTCCCCGATGAGCAGTTGATGCATATTGCTCATGCTCACTCACCATGGTTTGCTGACATAGTGAACTATCTTGTCACCGGTCAAATGCCTTTGCATTGGGGGCGGCAAGATAAGTCCAAATTCATGTCCGTGGTGAAGAATTTTTTTGGGATCCTTACTTGCTCAAGTATTGTCCCGATCAGATCATTAGGAGATGCATTCCCGAGCCTGACCAATCCAATGTCATCTCCTTCTGTCATGATCATGCCTGTGGAGGCCACATCAATGCAAAGAAGACCGCTGCAAAGATTTTGCAGTGCAGTTTTTACTGGCCGACCATCTTTCAAGACGCTTACACTTATTGTGTTTCATGCGAGCGCTGTCAAAAGCTAGGGAGTATTTCACGCCGAAATATGATGCCCCTTAACCCCATTCTTATTGTCGAGATCTTTGATGTGTGGGGCATCGATTTCATGGGACCTTTCCCACTCTCCTTCGGCTATCTGTACATTCTGGTTGTAGTGGACTACGTGTCCAAATGGGTGGAGACAGTTGCCTGCAAGACCAATGACCAAAGAGTTGTGGTCCAGTTTTTAAAAGACACTATATTTGCTCGTTTTGGTACTCCTCGAGCAATTATTAGTGATGGTGGAAAGCATTTCTGCAACCGGGTCTTCGAGTAGCTGATGAAGAAATATTGCATCACGCACAAGGTTGCCACTCCCTACCACCCTCAGACGAGTGGGCAAGTGAAGGTTTCAAACAGAGAGATCAAGAGGATTTTAGAGAAGACGGTGAACCCGTCAAGGAAAGATTGGTCTCTCCGGTTGAACGATGCATTATGGGCATACCGGACAGCTTTCAAGACACCGATTGGCATGTCACCTTACCGTATCATGTACGGGAAAGCATGCCACGTACCTGTGGAGTTGGAGCACAGAGCCTACTGGGCCATTAAGCAGCTGAATTTCGATCTCACAAAGGCTGGCTCACAGAGGAAGCTCCAACTCAATGAATTGGAAGAGCTGAGGAACGATGCTTATGATTGTGCTAGGATGTACAAAGCACGGATGAAGAAGGTTCACGACCAGAACATATTGAGGCGATTTTTTGAGCCCGGTCAGAATGTCCTTCTTTACAATTCACATCTGCATCTGTTTCCAGGGAAGCTTCGATCTCGATGGACAGGCCCTTTCATAGTTTGATCAGTGTTTTCTTATGGGGCTATTGAGATTGAGGATCCAAAAAATGGCAGCACGTTCAAGGTGAACGGGCAACGACTGAAGCCATTTTTGGAGTTACAGAGCTCGGAGGTTGAGACGACCCTTTTAGAGGGTCTGAGTTACTCTGAGTGATTGTCGTTAGGATGGAAAGTCTGGCTGAAGACTGAAAACTTAGCGCTTGTGGGAGGCAACCCTCATCATTTTTCCTTATCATTTGATTTTATTTCTTGTGTTTTAGTTGTAATTTTCAAGACAGTGTCTGCCGTTCAAGTTTGGGGGAGTGCTTCTCTTGCAGTGTGCCCAGCTTGCATCACCATTTCGGTATTGTATCTCTAGCCACATTGGGGACAATGTGTCATTCTAGTTTGGGGGTGGGGTAGACATTTCTGTCTGTTTGCATTTAATGTTTGCTTTGTTAATACTTGTTAATATATATACCTTATTGTTAGTTGAGCATGGTTACATCTTACTATGGTTTGCATCTCATTGGTTTGTTTAGCATGTTGAATTTTGCATATCATTAAAATCTGAGATCTTTTGACTCATCTTTGGATTAGAGAGACTTGACATGTTTAAATTGTTTATCACAAGCACATAAGCATTGTTTCTGTGGGGTATGAGATTTGAATTAAAAATTATGTGTCTGGAGATTTGTAGGATGACTTGTTGATGAAACCTTGGCTTATCAAAAAAAAAAAAAAAAAAAAAAAAAAAAAAAATATATATATATATATATATATATATATATATATATATATATATATATATATATATATATATATATATATATATATATATATATATTTTCCTTAGAATAATATCACCAATTTGACTTCTCATTGAGTAACCGGGCCCCTTGCCTCATTAAGCATTGGGTGTTCGCGTAAAAAGATGAGAATTTCAGCTTGGATGTTTGTTTGGCTAGTTTGACTTCGTAGCCTTTTTGACTTGAGTAATTAAGCCCTTAGGGATGTTTTTACATCTAGAGCCCTAAAACCATTTGGTTTGGGAGTCACTGGTCTAACACTCGTTACATGGGTCAAATAGAAAGCTTAATGGAGTCAAGCATTGCACAGCCGATACAAAAATAATAAATAAATAATAATAAACGTAAGATAAGCCTTGGTTATTTGATGGAAGTACTGCAAATTTTTGGATATATGTGCTTTGAGGAAAATCGAAACCCCATGACTCTATGTTATTCACACCTTACACTTTTGAACATATGTTGTCTCAATTTTCCATCTATGAGTTGATCGATCTTTGATAACATGATAATATGATATTCATTTTGTTAAATATACTCATGATGTGTGTACCATGTGTTTGAATGATGATTTTTGCTCAATTGATAATTCAGTACTTCAATGTTTGTGGGTATCATTTCTGACAAACCCTCACGAGACTTCATTCATCCACTAGGGAGTCCTAGGGGTTTAAAAAGCTTGTTGCATATGCTAAATGCAATCGTTTCTCCCACGAAAGCGGACTTATGTTTCATGCTTTGATTTTGTTTTCCATTTTGTTTTTGCTAAGGGACTAGCAAAATGTAAGTTTGGGGGTATTTGATGAGTGCCAAATATTGTGTATTTGGACCCCTTGATTTACATTATTTAAACCTTTAGCCTTGTTATTTTCTGATGCTTTGGTTAGTTTTTGTATTTTTATGTTTTGTAGGTCAATAAGTGAGGAATGACAAAATTCATGAGGAATTGCTTGGAAAATTCGGAAGTTTTGCCCGAAGTCGATCGATCGAATATTAATCGATCGATCGAAATTTCCCAGAACTTACTTTTGCAGAAGCGCGCTAGAACACCCAATCAGGAGCTTCTCCACGACAAAATGCAGTTCTCCCTCTGATTTTCACAGCAGAACACGCTGGTTTCGTGACCTTGGTTGTCTCTAGCAAGAGAGGAACCCTAGAGGGGGTTAGAGGAGTCATTTTACATGGGTTTCTAGCCCTAATTTCCTTCTATAAAAGCCATAGCCATATCTCCTTGTTGGAGAGTTCAGAGAATAGTAGCTAGGTTTAATTTTGTTCATTTCATAGTGTATTTCAGTAGCTTTTGTTCTTAGACACTTTCTCTTTATAAAGCTTTTCTTTTATTTCCATGTTTGTTCTTTATTTTCTTGTGGTGTTTTTAGTCATGGAAGGCTAGTAACCTCAACTAAGGTTGAGGATGAAACCTTTCCATTGATGACACTCATACTCTTGTTATACTACTTGCACATTTGATGATATATCATATTTGTTGTTCAAGTTCCATTCATTTAAATGCTTTATCTTTAGCAATGAATGTGGTTGTTAGTACATATAGGACATTTAATGTGTTTCAACCGATGGATACATTATTTTATCGATTTGAATAATGATATCCATTGTGATTTGTTCATTGAATGGATACATTGGATGATTTGATTTCAAATGGGTACTTTTTTTTATTTATCTTTGATTTGGATTCATTTAATGGTTCTAGAGTTTGTGGTTAAGACACTTGAATGACATCCAAAGCTTAATGTTCTTTGGGTGTTCAAGTGGAAACCAAGAGTGTGAGTTATTGGATTTGGTTTGGTAGATTCCATAGCCTTAGTTCCTTTTAATTTGCATATTTCATTTCATCTCTTTTATTTAGTCTTTTGTTCTTGAATCAATCCTTAAACCTTTGGAACTAGGTTAAAATGAGGTTGATTAAACAAGATACCAATATTTGACCATTTCCCTGTGGATTCGACCTCGCACTTGCACACACTATATTACAAACGATTCGTGCGCTTGCGAGTACTCATTAAAACACACATCAGACGTGAAGAATGCTACCATAGTGAACACTCAAGCTATTGCCAAGATGGAGACCCAGATCGGGCAAATTGCTAGTCACCTAGGGGAGAGAGAGAAGGAAAAGCTCCCTAGTTAGCCTGTGCCAAATCCAAAGTTGTAGTTCCTAGAAGGAAGTTCATCAAATGCAGTGCATGGGTTGGAGCATGTACAAGCCGTTGTCACACTTAGGTCAAGGAAACAAGTAGACAACCAAGTGGTTCACCCTGAGGAGAACCCTGCTGCATAAGAAGGACAAGGAAGCAGGAGCGTAGAAAAGAGAAATGCCGAGCCATCTACATTAGCTCCGACCATAGAGACTCCTCCTAGGTCGTTTATAACTAAGGCGCCTTACCCCGATAGACTTCTAATGCCCAAGAAATGAGGAAAGTTCGAGGACATTCTGAAGGTGTTCAAACAAGTGTAGATCAACAACTCGTTCTTAGATGCCATCCAGCAAGTGCCATCTTACGCTAAGTACTTGAAGGACTTGATCACTGTCAAGCGGAAAACCAATGTCCCGAAAAAAGTTTGTTTGACTGAGCAAGTCAGCTCAATCTTCCAATGTAGGCTGCCTATCAAGTACAAGGACCCCGGATGTCCTACTATCTCTTGCACGATAGGAGTCACCCACATTGAAAAGGCTCTGCTTGACCTTGGAGCCAATGTCAATCTCCTCCCCTATTCAGTTTACTTGCAATAAGGGTTAGGAGAATTGAAGCCCACCTACATGACACTGCAGTTAGCTGACCGGTCAGTTAAGATACCACGGGGAATAGTGGAGGATGTTTTGATTAAGGTGGACAAGTTTTATTTCCCCGTGAATTTTATAGTGCTAGATACTGAGCCGGTACAGAACGTTGGAGTTCAAATACCGATGATCCTCAGGTGACCATTCTTAGCTACAGCTAACGCCTTGATCAACTGTAGGACGGGGGTAATGAAGATCTCCTTCGGCAACATGATAGTGGAGCTGAACATCTTTGACATCAACAAGAGGCCGAGGGAGTACGATGAGATCGGAAGTGCCTGCTTGATTGAGGAGATCATATAGGAAGAATCAAGCACCAAAGACCCCCTGGAGGCATGCTTTGCTCAGTTCGGAGAGGATCTGGACTTGGATGAGTTAATTGAGCAAGCAAATACCATTTTAGAGTTTGCTCCTCTGGTGAGCAAGGAAGAAGAGGAGGCAACAGTACCTGAGCCTCCTAAAAAGGAACTTAAGCCCCTGCCGGACAATCTTAAGTATAAGTTCCTAGGTCCAGCTGAGACTTTGCCTGTAATCATAGCTTCGGATCTACATGCTGCTCAGGAGGAGAAATTGTTAGACGTTTTGAGAGAGCATAAGGAAGCTATAGGCTGGACCATAGAAGATATTAAGGGAATCAGCCCCTCGGTGGTTATGCATAAGATACATATGGAGGAAGACACCAAACCATCAAGGGAGCCACAAAGAAGGCTCAACCCAACCATGCAGAAAGTCGTCAGAGGAGAAGTAATCAAGTTGTTGGATGCTGGCATCATCTACCCAATCTCTGACAGCAAATGGGTGAGCCCCATTCATGTCGTGCATAAGCGAGTTGGAGTAACGGTCGTGCAGAACAAGGAAGGCGAGTTTGTCCCAACTCGAGTACAGTCTGGATGGAGAGTCTGCATCGACTACCGCAAGCTGAACACCGCCACCAGGAAAGATCACTTTCCTCTTCCATTCATTGATCAAATGGTGGAGTGGTTGGCCGGGCACGAGTATTACTGCTTTTTGGATGGTTATTCTGGATATAACCAAGTCCCTGTGGACCCTGAAGACCAATAGAAGACGACCTTCACTTGTCCGTTCGGGACGTTCGCCTACCGACGCATGCCCTTTGGCTTATGCAATGCACCCGCTACTTTTCAGCGGTGCATGATCAGCATTTTTTTTGACATGGTGGAGCGTTTCCTGGAGATATTTATGGACGACTTCTCAGTCTTTTGTTCATCTTTTGAGGAGTGTTTGCATCACCTCACGTTAGTCTTAGGGAGGTGCAAAGAGAAGAACCTGGTACTCAACTGGGAGAAGTGCCATTTTATGGTACAACAAGGAATTGTGCTCGGGCACGTCATCTCTCGTCGGGGGATAGAGGTAGACGAGGCAAAGGTAGATCTGATATCCAACCTTCCACCCCATCGAACGGTGAAAGAGGTTCGCTCTTTTCTGGGCCATGCAGGATTTTATCGGCGATTCATCCAGGATTTCAGCAAGATCGCCCGGCCCCTGTGCAAATTATTGGTGAAGGAGGCCCCTTTTATTTTTGATGAAGATTGCAAGAAGGCATTTGGGGCCTTGAAGGCAATTCTGACGTCCACACCCATCATTCGGCCGCCGAGATGGGTTACACCTTTCGAGATCATGTGTGACGCGTCCGACTACGCCGTTGGAGCTGTGTTGGGGCAGCGCATTGACAAACTCCCCCACGTCATTTATTATGTAAGTCAAACTCTGAACGACGCCCAGCTGATTTATTTGACCACTGAGAAGGAGCTGCAGGCAGTCGTATTTGCTCTGGATAAGTTTCGATCCTACCTACTAGGATCGAAAGTCATTATCTACTCGGATCACGCGGCATTGAAGTATCTTTTCTCCAAAAATGATGCTAAATCTCGCCTCATTCGGTGGATTTTGCTCTTACAAGAGTTCGACATTGAGATTCGGGATAAGAAGGGTTCCGAAAATGTGGTGGCCGATCATCTCTTAAGGATTACCGTGGATTTCACGGAAGAGGCCACCCCCATCTCCGAGACCTTCCCTGATGAGCAATTGATGCATATTGCTCATACTCACTCACCGTGGTTTGCTGACATAGTAAACTATCTTGTCACCAATCAAATGCCTTTGCATTGGGGGCGGCAAGATAAGTCCAAATTCATGTCCGTGGTGAAGAATTTTTTCTGGGACGATCCTTACTTGTTCAAGTATTGTCCCGATCAGATCATTAGGAGATGCATTCCCGAGCCTGACCAATCCAGTGTCATCTTCTTCTGTCATGATCATGCCTGTGGAGGCCACTTCAGTGCAAAGAAGACCGCTGCAAAGATTTTACAGTGCGGTTTTTACTGGCCGACCATCTTTCAAGACGCTTACACTTATTGTGTTTCATGCGAGCGCTATCAGAAGCTAGGGAGTATTTCATGCCGAAATATGATGCCCCTCAACCCCATTCTTATTGTTGAGATCTTTGATGTATGGGGCATCGATTTCATGTGACCTTTCCCGACCTTCTTCGGCTATCTGTACATACTAGTTGCGGTGGACTACGTGTCCAAATGGGTAAAGGTGCTTCCTGCAAGACCAACGACCACAAAGTTGTGGTCTGATTTTTAAAGGACACTATATTTGCTCGTTTTGGTACGCCTCGAGCAATTATTAGTGACGGTGGTAAGCATTTCTGCAATCGGGTCTTCGAGCAACTGATGAAGAAGTATTGCATCACGCACAAGGTTGCCACTCCCTATTACCCTCAGACGAGTGGAAAAGTGGAGGTTTCAAACAGAGAGATCAAGATGATTTTAGAGAAGACGGTGAACCCGTTAAGGAAAGATTGGTCTCTCCGGTTGAACAATACATTATGGGCATACCGGACAGCTTTCAAGACGCCAGTTGGCATGTCACCTTACCGTATAGTGTACGGGAAAGCATGCCATCTGCCTGTGGAGTTGGAGCACAGAGCCTACTGGGCCATTAAGCAGCTGAATTTCGATCTCACAAAGGCTGACTCATAGAGGAAGCTCCAACTCAATGAATTGGAAGAGCTGAGGAACGATGCTTATGATTGTGCTAGGATGTACAAAGCACGGATAAAGAAGGTTCACGACCAGAACATATTGAGGCGATTTTTTGAGCCCGGTCAGAATGTCCTTCTTTACAATTCACGTCTGCATCTGTTTCCAGGGAAGCTCTGATCTCGATGGACAGGCCCTTTCATAGTTCGATCAGTGTCTTCTTATAGGGCCATTGAGATTGAGGATCCAAAAAATGGCAGCACGTTCAAGGTGAACAGGAAATGACTGAAGCCATTTTTGGAGTTACAGAGCTTAGAGGTTGAGATGACCCTTTTAGAGGATCCGAGTTACTCGGAGTGATTGTCGTCAGGATGGAAAGTCTGGCTGAAGACTAAAAACTTTGCGCTTGTGGGAGGCAACCCTCATCATTTTTCCTTATCATTTGATTTTATTTCTTGTGTTTTAGTTGTGATTTTCAGAACAGTATCTGCCATTCAAGTTTGGGGAGCGCTTCTCTTGCAGTGTGCCCAACTTGCATCACCATTTCGGTATTGTATCTCTAGCCACATTGGGGACAATGTGTCATTCTAGTTGGGGGTGGGGTAGACATTTCTGTCTGTTTTCATGCTTGCTTTGTTAATACTTGCTTAAAAAAAAAAATTAAAAAAAAAAACAAAAAATATACCTTATTTTTAGTTGAGCATGGTTACATCTTACTATGGTTTGCATCTCATTGGTTTGTTTAACATGTTGAATTTTGCATATCATTAAAATCTGAGATCTTTTGACTCATCTTTGGATTAGAGAGACTTGACATGTTTAAATTGTTTATCACAAGCACATTAGCATTGTTTCTGTGGGGTATGAGATTTGAATTAAAAATTATGTGTATTCAGATTTGTAGGATGACTTGTTGATGAAACCTTGACTTATTGTTATATATATATATATATATATCTGCTTAGTGTTCACGTAAAAAATATGAGAATTTCAGCTTGGATGTTTGTTTGGCTAGTTTGACTTCTTAGCCTTTTTGACTTGAGTAATTAAGCTCTTAGGGATGTTTTTACATCTAGTGCCCTAAAACCATCTGGTTTGAGAGTCACTGGCCCAACACTCGTTACATGGGTCAATTAGAAAGCTTAATGGAGTCAAGCATTGCACAGCAGACACAAAAATAATAATAAATGTAAATTAAGCCTTGGTTATTTGATGGAAGTCCTGCGAATTTTTGATATATGTGATTTGAGGAAAATCGAAACCCCACGACTCTATGTTATTCACACATTACACTTTTGAACATGTGTTGTCTCAATTTTCCATGTATGAGTTGATCGATTTTTGATAACATGATAATATGATATTCATTTTGTTAAATATACTCATGATGTGTGAACCATGTGTTTGAATGATGATTTTTGCTCAATTAATAATTCAGTACTTCAATGTTTGTGGGTATCATTTCTGGCAAACCCTCACGAGACTTCACTCGTCCACTAGGGAGTCCTATGAGTTTAAAAGGCTTGTTGCATATGCTAAATGCAATCGTTTCTCCCACGAAAGAGGATTTATGTTTCATGCTTTGATTTTGTCTTCCATTTTGTTTTTGCTAAGGGACTAGCAAAATGTAAGTTTGGGAGTATTTGATGAGTGCCAAATATTGTGTATTTGGACCCCTTGATTTACATTAGTTAAACCTTTAGCCTTGTTATTTTCTGATGCTTTGGTTAGTTTTTGTGTTTTTATGTTTTGTAGGTCAATAAGTGAGGAATGACAAAATTCATGTGGAATTGCTTGGAAAATTCGGAAGCTCTGAAGAACTCGATCGATCGAACTTAAATTCGATCGATCGAATTTTGCCCGAAGTCGATCGATCGAAATTTCCCAAAACTTACTTTTGCAGAAGCGCGCCAGAACACCCAATCAGAAGCTTCTCCATGACAAAAAGCAGTTCTCCCTCTGATTTTCGCAGCAGAACACGCTGGTTTCGTGACCTTGGTTGTCTCTAGCAAGAGAGGAACCCTAAAGGGGGTTAGAGGAGTCATTTTACATGGGTTTCTAGCCCTAATTTCCTTCTATAAATGCCATAGCCATGCCTCCTTGTAGAGAGAGTTCAGAGAGAAGTAGATAGGTTTAATTTCGTGCATTTTGTAGTGTATTCCAGTAGCTTTTATTCTTAGACACTTTCTCTTTGTAAAGCTTTTCTTTTATTTCCATATTTGTTCTTCATTTTCTTGTGGTGTTCTTAGTCATGGAAGGCTAGTAACCTCAACTAAGGTTGAGGATGAAACCTTTCCAGTGATGACACTTACACTCTTGTTATACTACTTGCACATTTAATGATATATCATATTTGTTGTTCAAATTCCATTCATTTAATGCTTCATCTTTTGCAATGAATGTGGTTGGTGGTAGATATAGGACATTTAATGTGTTTCAACCGATGGATACATTGTTTTATCGGTTTGAATGATGATATCCATTATGATTTGTTCATTGAATGGATACATTGGATGATTTGATTTCAAATGAGTACTCTTTGTGATTTATCTTTGAGTTAGATTCATTTAATGGTTCTAGAGTTAATGGTTAAGAAATTTGAATGACATCCAAAGCTTAATGTTATTTGAGTGTTCAAGTGGAAACCAAAAGTGTGAGTTGTTGGATTTTGTTTGGTAGATTCCTTAGCCTTAGTTCCTTTTAATTTGCATATTTCATTTCATCTCTTTTATTTAGTCTTTTGTTCTTAAATCAATCCTCAAACCTTTGGAACTAGGTTAAAATGAGGTTGATTAAACAAGACACCAATATTTGACCATTTCCCTGTGGATTCGACCTTGCATTTGCAAAACGCTATATTGCAAATGATCCGTGCACTTGCGAGTACTCATTAAAACACACATCATACTGTACTTCAACTATTTTATTTTTTTCAAGGCTCTGATTTGTATTGATGATATATTGAAAAAGATACTAAGGTAATTAGCTTTTTAGCTAAGATCAATGTTTATTTTCCGCTGCATTTATTCTCATAATTGTTAATACACATGTCACTTCAAGTTTGAA
Source organism: Alnus glutinosa (assembly GCF_958979055.1). Lineage (NCBI taxonomy): Eukaryota > Viridiplantae > Streptophyta > Magnoliopsida > Fagales > Betulaceae > Alnus > Alnus glutinosa. Next base: position 11,588,423 of record NC_084894.1, on the reverse strand, counting down.
GGGACCGGAATCCAACCTGAGTGCACAAAACTTAATTATGCAAAAATTGAAACTAAAAAAGTTATGTACGCAAACAATCTCCTCATTGGCTCACTACCTCCTCGACATGCTCCAACTCTTCACTAACCAATCTTCTATACGTAACTTCTTTATCAACCCACCAGTAAAATTCAAATGGTCGAAGGAATTGTGATGGTTGTGGTTTGAAACAAAACTCCAAAAAGCAATACGGCTCTCAACAATGAATCTCTTAGCACATCGAGAAGGTGAGGCCAAACTACCTTTCAAAACGCTCTAGGAACGTTTTTTTTACTTGCTTACTTAACTTTAGAAAAATGGCATCCTTGAGTATTTAAAGGATGGAGAGAAACCTATGTAAAACGGATTTAGATCTATGCAGAAATCGGTGTGGTGTAAGGACATGAACAAAAGCGTTAGGACAATCATTAGGGTTTCATCACTAACTTCAATAACATCTCAACAGCGTCACAACGGTCTAGGTAATCGATGTAACACCTCATTTAAACTCATGACAAATACTTTATTAATCATCGATTAAAGCTCATAAGAATAATATTATACAAACTACTTTAATATATATATAAGGAAACTTCACTTAACCACTTTGAACTTTCATCACTTTTGTAATATCTTCCTCTCCAACCCCCAAGTTAAAAAAATAAATAAATAAATAAAAAACACTCTCAAGGTCACCAAACTCATGTTTTTCTAAGGGTAATTTTGTAATTTTATGAAGTTTACAAGGGTATAAGGGTATTTCACCATTTGTTCATCCGATTTAACCCCAAACCCTAATAGGAGGGGTAAGATTACAAAAGTGATGAAAGTTACAGGGGTTAAGTGAAGCTTACCCTACATATATGTGTGTGTGTGTGTGTGTGTGTGTACTTTTCCAAAAATATTCTACACCCTCCTTGGTAAACCAACAAACAAATAAGTTTCAAAGTGTTTAATGATCAATGCAAAAAACGTGTTAAAAAATAATGTGTTAAACTTGAGAAGTATAATACCTATTTAGACCCCAATGTAGCATACTAAACAAACACAACAGTTTATATAATCAAATAACTCTCGCAAGTTGAACAATAGGCATGGGTATCACGAAAAATGGAGGGCCAATAGAATCCACTTTGAAAAATCTCTGCAGCGGTCTTTTTAGAACTGAAGTGGCCTCCACATGCATGATCATGGCAAAAGGAGATGACATTTTTATGGTCACTCTCTGGAATACATCTCATGATAATCTGATTTGGGCAATATTTGAACAGGTAGGGATCATCCTAAAAAAAATGTTTTACCTCTGGCCGGTGACAAGGTAATTCACGATATCTGCGAACCAAGGTGCAGGAATCTGGGAGATGTGCATCAGTTGTTCATCAGGGAACGTCTCAGCAATTGGCATAGCATCCTCATTGAAGTCCACAGTTAGCCTAGATAAATGGTCTGCTACCACATTCTCGGAACCCTTCTTATCCCGAATCTCAATGTCAAATTCTTGCAGCAATAGGATCCACCGGATGAGATTAGATTTAGCATCTTTCTTGGACAACAAATACTTCAAAGCAGCATGATCCGAGTAAGCCAATACTTTAGACCCGAGCAAATAAGATCGAAACTCATCTAGAGCAAAAATAACAGCCAACAACTCTTTTTCAATGGTAGAGTAGTTGAGCTGTGCATCATTCAGGGTCTTGCTGGCATAGTAGATGACATGAGGAACATTCTCCACTCTTTGCCCCAAAACAGCTCCCACAACATAATCAGAAGCATCACACATTATCTCGAATGGCATAGTCCAATTAGGTGGCTGAATGATTGGTGTGGAAGTTAAGGTCTTCTTGAAACTTTCAAAGGTTGCATGGCACTCTTCATTGAAATCAAAGGGAGCATCTTTTGCAAGCAAGCTACACAGAGGTCTTGCTATCTTACTGAAGTCCTTGATGAATCTTTTGTAGAACCCAGCATGGCCTAGAAAGGATCGAATCTCTTTCACTGTCGGCTAGGGCAGAAGGTTGGAGATCAGATCTACCTTGGCTTTGTCAACCTCAATACCTTTGTGGGAAACAACATGCCCTAAAACAATCCCTTGTTTTACCATGAAGTGGCATTTTTCCCAATTCAGAACCAAGTTCTTCTCCTTACATCATACCAACACCAAGGTAAGATGGTGCAGGCACATCAACAGAAACACTCAGCCACATCAACACAAGATGTTTGTTAAAGAAGGGGAAAACCTTGACACCAAGGAAAACTTCTTCAGGACAACCAAATCTAGGATTTCTCTACGAAGAATATTACAAGGACAAAAAACACTTACAACCCTTTCTAACATTCTAGACTCCTTGTGCAGACCAGCTCTCCGCTCCCCTCACCTCCCTGGCTCCTCACTAAGCTCTAGCTCCCGCTGGTTAGACTTTTCGTAGAATCCTTACTGACCCACTAGTAGACTTCGTTGACATTCAATTGTGCAATAAGAGAACCGTTGTTTGATCTCCACTCCAAGAATCTTCAACATGTGAGCAAAAAACTTGGCTCACAATAGAAGAACCTTATGTCTTGACATAAGCAACGTCTTGGTTTTGGTCTCTTAACTCTTCATGGAGGCTCTGAAATTTCGTGCTCTGATAGATACTCAAAATTCAAGTAGGATTTTCCTTTTTAAAGATAGAAAATCGAGTTTCCGCATGGCGACATCCAAATATGTAATAAGCATGTCCGTACATGACTAGGTTTGCATGCCCAAACTATAACATCCAAGATATTAATTAAGTGTTTAAAACACAAATTATGCTAATTAAGTAAGTAATTAGGTAAATAATGGAGAAGAACACTTAGGAAGTTGCTTAAATATGAATTTCTGGACTTGTGTCCAAATGAGACACTTTGGTGTCTAGACGTACTAAGATATAGGGTCCTGTTCACTTTTGTGTTTGGACGGCTTGCAGACGAATTAGCCCGAGAGTCCCAGGTTTGACGTGTGTCTGGACAAAACTTCAATGTGTTCGAACAGCTTGGACATCGAGTTCATTTAATCATGTGCGTTCGAACGGGGACATTTAGGCATCCGAACAGTCCAAGAAAAAAGTCTTGTGTTCCCTCTGTGTTCGGACGGGCCGCGGATGGGACACATCTGAACGAATCGTGGGACATTTCAATTAAGGGGTGTCTGGACAGCTTAATAACCTGTCCAGACAAGTCGGGATACAAATTGGCTGAACACGTTTTCAGCTTATTTTTCCTCCCCTCTTCTCCCTTTCCATGATTTTTCTCCATTCTCTCTCATAGGGTTTGCACCCAAACCCTAGATCTTGGCTCATTGAGTAGTCCAAAGCTAAATCCAGCCTCAAGAACACGATCCTTGACACGAGATCGTTGTTTTCATCGATTGGTTTGAGGTAAATCAACAAATCCTAACTTTTCTCACATTTTGTGTTGATTCTTAGAATTTGAGCTTAATCCCTTAAATTTCTCTAGGTATTTGGTGTTTAGAGGAGTTCCAAACCACTTCCAAACAACGGGTTCATCTTTGGTTGGAGATCAAGGTAAGACCCAAACCGTAGATTTTGTTCAAGTGTTGTAAATTAGGGATTTTTATATCTAACCCTAGGATTTTCTAATGGGTTTGTGTTTTTAGTTATTGGGTTGTCAAATGGGACCCTAAAAACTTTTTGGGTTTCCATGGTATTAGGCTCTTAAGACAAATCAAAAACTTAAATGAGATTTAGAGTTAAAAATATTTGGGTTAGTTATAATGTGTTATTGCAATGTGATATACATTGGTACATTGTGAGGCTTACGTTGGGGATTCTATCAGAAGCTTTTATCCAAAAAGTTCATGTAGTATTTACAAGTCCCATCGGCACCAAGTGTAAGACCATGGGTTCAAGCCCTACTGGCATTAGCAACAAGACCATGTGTTCAAGTCCCACTGACACTATGAAACGATGAAAACGAATGAAAGCGGGACTTGAACAAATAGTCTTGTTGCTGAAGCCTGTAAGGCTTGAATCCATGGTCTTACACTTGGTGCCGATGGGCCTTGTAAATACTCACGTGAACTTTTTCATGTAAAGGCTTATTTAAAGACATTGAGACCTAAGATAAGCTTTCTCTTTTGTCTTTAATTCTCTTTTTGTTTTGTGGTCCCTCCTATGTGAGGGACCGCATGAGCTACAAACAAAGGCATCAACCTTTGTTTAGCAGCATGTAGGAACACACACAGTGCGTGTGGTTTGGTGAAGACCAAGAAGAAAAAGAAGAAAAGATGGTAGCTTCCCTCAAACGTTTGATACTCGACATCGAACAATCGAGGGCAACTTTCCTTGAAAGTTCAATACTTAACATCGAACGATTGATGACAACCTGCATCAAATTTTTTTAGGGTTTTATCATTTGAGCGTGCATGTAGTCCTATTTATGAACCTAGGATGAACCCTAGGTCTCAGTTTTGCCCATTTATCAAAAACCCCAAACCTAAAGAGAGAAAGAAAGGAGGAGAGAGAAATGTATATGGCCATCTTCGAGGTTTTACTCCTCAAAACTTGGAGAGGCTTCTACCTTGTGGTAATGAGCTTGACCCCAACTCTTAATACTCAATTTTTATGCATGCTATTATTGTCTGTCTTCGTATCTAAATATGCTTAGTAGTATTCTAGTACTGAAGTTAGTAATTTTACTTTGAGAGTGTAGGCCCATCCATGAAAATTATAGATTTGGAGGTTTGTTTTCCTTTTAAACAATAAATAGAATTTAAATACACATCACACTTAGGGCAGTAAGCGAGCAGAGCTACTCGTGAACATGCTTAGGCTCAGCTCGAATTAGCTCGGCTCAGGATTGGTTTGTTTATCAAATGAACAAAGCTTGAACAAAAAATTCAAGCTCGTAGAAATTTAGGATTGGCTCCTATAAGCTCGGCTCAACTCGTATATGCTCGTATAAATTCATTTTTATTATTTTTAACTTTGTAATGAGAACATGTTAAGTATTAAAAAAAAAAAAAAAAAAAAAAAAAAAAAAAAAAAAAAGAAAAAAGAAAAGAAAAGAAAAGAAAAGAAAAAGAAGAAGAAATGTTCATCGTAATGTAACAGATATAAGTTGAATTATTATAATTGTGAGTATGGATATAGATATAAGTGTCTTTGTGTGTGTATAAGTGAGCTTGTGTATGTATATATATGTGTGTATATGAATGTATATATATACTATATTAAATAAACGTATAAAATTTAGGTTAGATTATTTAAGATTTAAGTTAATTTCTTTAATTACTCAAACAATAAATCTTAACCATAATCAAATAATTAATAATTAGTATTAATTTTTTTAGAAAAATTAAACAATCACGACATTAACTTTATATATTGAATGACTAAATTAATTGAGTAGTTCGTGAACAAACTCGATTTCATTCAAAAAATAGATGAATAGGGCTTGAACAGATTATCTAGTTCAGCGATAAGTTCGAGTTCGATTTATGTTCGAAAAAAAAGTAAACGAACTGAGCGTAAACATTCAATACTCGGCTTGATTCAACTCGATTACATCCCTAATCATAGTATGTTGTAATGCACTTATCTTATATTATTAACAAAGGATTAAGTATTTCAAGAAATGATTTAGAGCCTAAATTTAACTTTTGACGATGTTTATAAAACCATGCTTGTGTTTAGTATGTTATAGCTTCATGATGATGATTGTTAGATCATCTAGGGCTATTAGGATTTGTGGTTGAGTTTGAGATTAAGTTTTAATAGGAGTTTCTAAGCAATTTATTGGTTTTGGCAAGTATTGAACGTTCAACCCCTAAGGATTGAACAAATGATTCATGAAGTAACTGATAATTAGGGTTTTTAATTTCATGGTTACACTATGCTTTACATCGCTTGATTTAAAATGTCGGGACTGAGGATGAGAGTCTGAAATAAGTAAATGCTTATGGAATGGTTAAACTCTTTTAATATACAAAACTCGATATTTCTCTCTATATATTGTGAGATATTTCATACTTGTTGTGACTTGAAATGAATCATGTTATGAGCCTAGTACTTTCATCAAAATTATTGTAATTGCAAATGATGAATAATTTATAATAATTGAACATATAGTGTTGATTGTCATGTACAGATGGCGGGCACATGTGTATATTGGCTTGAGCCAATGATCCAAAGATTTGTGTTTATTATTTGGCACTAAATCCAATGGTTATATAGTGTGACTGGCTCAGCCATATTTGATTGGTGGTCGTTATAGATGGACATCACTAGTTGCGCAGGCCACCTAGGGTTAGACCCGGTCAAGTTGCTTGTTAGTTTGTGATTGGCTGCATTCTGTTGGATAAAATCACTTCTATGTAATGATGCTTTTAAACAGGGATTCAGTTATTTTCAAAGTCTTCTTATTCAGAGTTATACTTCTAGAAGATTCTGCACAGATTCCAAGTCAGAGAAATCGGATCCCTTACATCCGTCCAGATGCTCAACTGTCCAAGCATCATTCGTCCGGACAACGAGAACTTTCCGTTCGGACCTTCCTCTGTGTCGAGAACCTTCAAATTGTTCCTGGTTGCATCCGTCCAGACCTCTCAACAACACGATCGGACGCCTTTTAGTGTTCGACAAGGAAAAGGACTTCGTTCCAAAACACAGATATGGGAAGACAGCTACAACTGTCCGGACGATGTGTGTTCCCATCCAAACGCTATCCTTGATAAGGCAAGTCGTGCATACAAAGTTCGACCGTCCGGATGTCATACTTCATGGTCCAGACGCTCAAGCCTTATATATGGAAATTGCGTGCATCAGTTCAACCATCCAGACATCATACTTCATGGTCTGAACGCTCAAAGCCTTGATATGGAAATTGCGTGCAGCTAAAGTGCAACCGTTTGGACGCTAGGGCAACATCATCCGAACACGGCTCTATTCAGGAAAGAATTTCAAACGAATTTGGAAAGCTGATCACATAGTTGTCTGTCTAGACTCCCTCAGCTACCATCCAGACGCCGCCTAAGAAATTTAAGTCAGACGTGAATTTGGATTCTTGTAGCTTATAATTAAAAGCCCCTATGCATGTTGTTTATAAGAATTCGGTGTTGAATTCCGTAGAGCTTAGAGAGTTTATTTTAGAGTTATTGTGCTGAACCATTTTCTCTGAAGCCGTTGCTATTGTGTGCTATTGTTGTGCTGAACTGAACTCTATCTTAGGGGTTGGCCCTAAGGTAAAGGATTCCATTGAGGACCCCTTCAAGTAGGTGACTTGGTTGTGGGGTGTTCGTGTTAGGTTACATGTCAGAGTCCTAGATACGATCGCTATATCAGGTACGTGAGTGTTACTGTTTATGTACTAGCTTTGTCTTTTGAATAGTGGATATCATAGGTTTGGCTGCTTCGGAGTGATTTTTCTCTTAATTGAGTTTCCACTTTGTTAACAAAATTCTTGTGTCATTTAAATTCTGTACTTATATTATTTTGTTAACACGTTGTGCACACACACACGATTAAAATAGAAGTCATCTATTTTTTACTGCTAGTAATAGATGGTATGTGTACTTCATTGGGGCACTGGTGTCGTACTACAAATCTCTTAGGATAGCGCAAAACCTATCGAGAAGAGATTAAGGACTCGAATAGACCATACGGAGGAAAGTTATGACTATTTATAGTGTGTATAAGATTTCCACTAACATGATTTCTGCATTAACCAGTATGTGAATTGCTCCCGGAATTATGCTTACTCTGTTTCAAATAAACTCATTTTCCTTATTGGCATAATAACAGGGTCAACACTTGTAAATTTTTCAAAACTTATGACATTCTCAATTTCCAATGTTTAAGTAATTCAGTTTGATACCTAAGGCTCATCACATAACAAGTTCTGTGATAACTTACTAATTCATGGACTTACGCAATTACTTTTCCACCTATGAATCATTTTGGTGTTTTGCAGAATAGCAAGGACAATGGATTAGGGTATTTCGTTGGGCTGAAAATGTCGAGCGAAAGGCTAATTTAGTGAGGTTTGCGCATAATAGTTAGATTATGTTAATTATTGTAGTTATGTTTCTTTGGAAACACTATGTTTTACATCTAATGATAATGAATAGGTATTGATTGGGGATAATTTAGTTGTGACTCAGACCATTATTATTCTGCTTTTCGCACTATTTTACTATAATAATTAGTGTTTAAGGTAGTAAATCCAGCTAATTACAAGTTAATTAGTATTGAGGCACTACAAGCAACACTCCAAGTTAATTATTTTTATTAGTTAATTTTGGGGGTGTTACACATCTAGCCAAAAGTCGAAGCTTATCTTATTTGGCCTAGACACTCTCATCCTATACACTTCCCTAAAACTTACGACATAGCAAGATTATTTTCTTTAGTGACCGTTTGTTTTCGTAATTATTTGATCACTGATTGTTTCTATAGGGACAAGATAAGCACAAAAGACATAATTTTTCACTGCTTTTCCATTTTATAATAGTCTTCTAAACGTAGGTGCATAAGTTCAAACAACATGAGTTTTTAAGTTGCAAGTTCAACTAGCGTATTGGTCAATTTGATCAATAGTCAAGTTGACCTTCCTCACATGGTTGCCTACCAAACACACGCCCATGCAACCAATCTTGAACAAATGAAATCTAAACTTGTGGAAAAGCAATTTATAATTCATATGACACAAAAATCATGCAACACAGAATACACACACACTATCCATCAAGATCGTCAAATACTCATGTCAAAATCATATACATCCATCAAAAGTATGTGATACCCACTCATAAACGACAATTGAGATATTGATGCTTCAAAAGCATTGCGTTAGAGATAAGTAGCACTCACAAAAACTTTTTCTTCTTTTGCCTTTTTTTTTATTCTCCTTTTTTGTTTTAAAAAAAATGTGGAAAGGGTAAAATGCAAACTAATGCAAAACACAAAGAACAGGAGAAACACACAAACACAAAACAAAAACAAAACAAAAACAAATAAAACAATAAAAATACAAGAAAGTAAACGATGCATGATCTAGGATGCAAATGAGAATGCATAAACCCACAATCTTAAATATGTTAAGAAACACCTAATCTAGGGCAGTTTCCTGCTTCTCCCCCTCAAAGGGTAAGTGGCAACCCTTTGTCTAAGCATTTTCTTATTTCCTCTAAAAACACCTTGTGCCATCTTAAGCTTGTCCAGCCTGGGCACAACATCCTGAATCATTAGGACAAGCTTAGCTATATCAATCCTAGGTGGGGAACTCTCTCTCTCTCTCTCTCTCTCTCTCTCTCTCTCTCTTAGGCTGCCTAGGCCTAAGATGATATCAATGGGTTTGTATGTGACCTATTTTACTATAGTGATAACACTTACGAGCACACCTTTGTTGAGGTTGTCACCTAAGAAGGTTGAGACCATCAATCTTGGAATTCAAAGGACTCCTAGCCTTTTTCCTTTGATCAATACTCTTAGGTTCCTCAGACACTAAGATATCCTTCCCCTTATCCAACTTCTTAAGACTAAAACTAGGAGTAAGTTCTCAACAATAGTAGGGTGCACAAACAAAATATTCCCTTGAGAATTAGGTCAGTTTTTAGAACACGAGACTTCATTTTCAAAATCAAGTCCACATATCCCCATATGGTTTTTGAAAACTTAGAATTTTATCTAGTTCGACTATAGACTTATGTGGCATATCATACTGTGGAGCAATCTTACATCCAAGTTGATCCACAAGATCAGAGTTTTCAAGTTTTAAGGAATCACAAGCAGAATTCAGATTATACAACTCTTTAATCAAGGATTCCTTTTCCATATTCAAATAAGCCAATTGTTTAAACAAAGACATATTCATCCTTTTTAGTTTATCACATTTTGTAAACAATTGGTTGTAGGCCTTTTGGAGATTAATCTCCTCATCTGTGTCTTATGATCCCTCAAGACAAGATTCACTAAGAACATGAGCATCAATGCAACGGTTCTAAAATTAAATAATTAAATTTACTTAACTTGGAGTGTTACTTGTAGTGTCTTTAAACTAATTAACTGATAATTATTTAAATTCACTACACCAAACTAATTATTAGAGTATTATAGAGCGGAAGTGAAAATAAATGATCGAAGATAACTAGTATAAATCCATAAACAATAACACGTATCATCACTATAAGTTCAAAGCTTCCAAATAGACATTATTCTAACGTTAACAACTAACATCTATCTAAGTAAAGCTGACAATGCGAGCCATTCGCTTGGCATCTTCATTCCAACGAACTTTTCACTCTACGACCTAGCAACTTGCTAATCTGCAAAACACCGAGGTGTCCGAAAGGTGGAGGAAAGTAACTATGTAGGTCCACGACTTAGTAAGTAAATAGTTGCTAAACTGGTTTATGCAATGAGCATAAGTAATAGTTCGTAACCTTTAAATATTAAATGTAGGTTTTTCATAAAAGTAGGTATGTGTTGTCTCTGTTATTATGCCCTTAAGAAAATGATGTTTATTTTGAAGTAGGGTGACATAATCCCGGTAACAAGTCTCGTATATTTTAATGTAGAGAAATTATGCAGTATATGTGTGTGTGTGTGTGTGTGTGTGTGTGTGTGTGTGTGTGTGTGTGTGTGTGTGTGTGTGTGTGTGTGTGTGTGTGTGTATTCATCTGTATGCTCTATTCAAGCCTTTAACCCCGTCTTGATAAGGTTGGCTTATAGTATAATACTGGTGTCCCAGATATTGCCGCATATCATCATATACTAACAACCCGACTAAGTCTGACCTCGGGTGGTCTACACTACTAGTAGAGCCATAATGGTGACCCATCTGTATATAGTGCACCCATCACAAAACAACCATTGGTTAATTTGGTTACAATGCCAAACATAAAAGTAAATCTCTTTGACCATAGAGTCAAGCTCGTATAATGGTATTGTTAATTTATTTAAGAAAATCATATATAAGCATTTGCACATTTGATTCAGTCTTAAACATATTATAAAAATAAGTAAGCTCATAACATAGAATAAAACAAGCTGAGTTTGCTAACATATCGCACTTTAAATATGAACAGTTTCGTAATCAATTACTTACCTTAATCGCTCGCCCATAATTTTAGACATCTTAACTCCAAGTCACTGCAATCCCATTCTAATATTTGGCATAAACATGCTAAAAGTTATAATCCTTACACTTAAAACTCTAATTATTTGGTAAAACCCTAATCCTTCATTAAAAACCGTGTAAACCTATTTTGGATAGCAACGATTGTTCGCTCTACGATATTTAAACATTCGTTGACCAACGGGCAAACGGTCATCTATCTAGGTTGACCGTTCGTCCTCTGGCAGAAACTATAAACTCACCTAAATACCTATTCTCATGCAATAATCCAACTTCATCAGAACAAGGCTTGAACACAACACAAGCTAAATATTTCATACATCATGTGAGTCAATTCTTATATGCTTTCCCAAAAATATTAAAGGTGATAACTTTATCTATTTTTAAAGCTAATCCATTTGTTAAATCATCATTAAAAGTAGTCTAAAAATATATAGTGAAGAGGTTACTAATATTCTTTAGGAAATGTACAACATATTATTAAAGCTTCATGTTCTTACGTAAAAACTTAATAAAGAAACTCTTTTATCAAAATTACATGTTTTTTTTTAAACAAACAACTAAGCGTGTTGAAGCATGGATTTAAATAGTAAAACGCATATAAAAGACAAGAGATTAAAGGCTTAGTTACCCTTAGGTAGGAATCCTCCAAGCTTTAGAGAGACCAAATCCTCCAAGAGTAATCCTCTCTCTCTCTCTCTCTCTCTCTCTAGGTCTAAGGTGGGCTAACGACCAAATGGAGAAGGTCTAGGCCTTTTAATAGAGTAAATCTTCACATGTATGGTAAAAATGGTCCCATTATTTTTTTTAAAAGCTGTTTGCTTACAATCAATCATTCAAACGAAACTTGGAACATTTTCTAGCAATTGGTCCAAGGAAACTTCGAAACGTTCGTGTGTTGCAGGTTTTAAAATAGTAATATGCATTGTTTTTATTTTGAAAAGAATTTTACTTATTAGGGAATTTGCAATATTTGAAACTTATAAAATTAGTGTAAGGTCATTTATTCTTTCATAAAAAGGCTATTAATTATTCAGGGTATAACAATCAATCTCACTAAGACCTATACTCATCATTGAGATAGGAAAAGCCATGTAGCTCACATTCTTTTCCTCTTTTGAGTCGTTGGAGTCATCAGACTCGGACTCATCACCCATGGATGCATTTAGGGCTTTACCCTCTGTGTTTAGAAAATTATGACACTAAGCCCTAATATGGCCAAAGCCCAAGCACTCAAAGCTTTGATCGCCTCAAGAGTTTATATCCTTCTTGGGCTCATATCTCTTGCCTTGGGTGTCTTCTCGGGAATAACCCTTGACAGCATCAACCTTAGGGTTCCTAAAACCCATGTTGAACTTCAGGAAGGACTTTCTAGCCAACAAAGCTTCGGCCTCATCCGTAGATAAATCATCTTTAGAGAACTCAACTACCTTTTTCTTCCTATAGGATCTTAAAGCCAACCTCTTCTTCTTTGGCTGAAGTAAAGAAAACTCATAAGTTTGAAGAGACCAAACAATCTCTTTAATTCTCATGGAATACACCACGTCCTTATTCTTCTTTATGGCAGTGACTTTAGATCTAAACCACTCAGGCAAAAACCTTATGATTTTTCTACCAACCTTGTTGTCAGCAATCTTCCCTCGATACTAAACTCGAGTTCACAATATCATTCAACCGAGCATCGAACTCTCTGAATTCATCGTCACTCATCCTTATCTCTTCAAAACTTGATGTGAGCATTTGAAGTTTAGAGGTTCTCACTCTCTTGCTGCCCCTCATGGGTTTCCTTTAAGATACCCCATGCCTCTTTGGCATTCACAACATTCAAAATTCTCCTAAACTCATCAAGAGACACAGTAGTAAAAATCGGATTGAGTTATTTGTTGTTCACATTGTAAGCCTTTTTATCATCTATAGTCATATACCCTTCAAGACGATCCCATGAGGTCACAACACATGTCCGCATAGATTCATTCAAGGACATTAAGGAGGCTCCCATGCTAACCTTCCAATATGCATAGTTATTCTCATCAAAGTGAGGGGGAACAGACAAGGCCTGAGACTAAGACGTCTATCCTAGAGTCAAGGATCACACAAAAAAAAATTCTAAAAAGTGTGTACCCGCTATGATACCAACTGAGAAGTATATTACCAATTTAGACCCCAATACAATAGAATAAACAAACACAACAATTTATAAAATCAAATTAAAATACTACAATGAATAAAATATGTTAAACCACATCAACCCAATATTTTTGTTGATGAAGACGAAAACCTTAATATCAAGGAAAAACCTCTTCGGGGTAGCCAAACCCAGGATTCAATTGCGAAGAATATTACAAGGAAAAGACACACTTACAACCCTTTGTAACATTCTAGACTCCTTGTGCATATGAGCTCCTCGCTCAACTCTCCGACTTCTCCCCAAGCTCCAGCTCTTGGCTGGTTAGACTTCTTGTATAATCCTTACTGGCCCACCACTAGACTTCATTGATGTTCAACACTGCATAGCGGCATTCAGACGTGTAATAAGCATGTCCGAACATGATTAGGTTTTCATGCCCAAACCACCTTCCATCTCCAGATAATAAGTCATATGTTAGGGAACATGTATTCTCAGGCTTGCCTCGTGTTCGGATAATGATGTCCGAATAATGTTGTTCAAACATGATGAACTTTAGGGAGTACATGTTCCTTGAGATTTAAGTTGTTTGCAAAGTTGGAGATGCTGAGCGAGGAAATTTTAGAGGAAGATTTATATGTACCATGTGCATAGTATATTTGAGACTGTAATATATATTAAGATTTATATTCTCTTGGAGGCTCTGAGTTGTATTGATGATAGAAGTCTTGAAAGATACCATTGAGGTTACTTAATGTTTCAACTCAGATCAATATTTTTTACATTTCGCTATATTTTACTTTGATGTTTGTTGTTGAATGTAGTACTTTTAGTCAATTAATGTGGGAGTATTACGAGTAACAATCAAAGTTGATTACCATATTTAATTAATTTGGAAGGCGTTATAGTTGGTATCAGAGCAATCGGCTCTGCAGACAGTATGAGTTGATTTGAGCATATGATGTGATCTGAGTAGGCATGAATTATGAAAATCAAAGCATAGGAATAGAGTTAGGATGCATTAGCAATATGTGTTAGTAGGTTGGAGTGTAGATTAAGTTTGCAACCTATGTTCTTTGATTGATTGCTAGAGATAGGTTCGATGAGTGTATTGTGGGGGGAGCTAACAGATAGCCTTAGTGCATAGAGATGACTACGTATCATACTTGGGGAGAAGCCAAGTGGAAACACAGGAGTGTGTCGACAATCCATGATTGGCCACTAGGGTGTGGACCACTCGCCCAAGGCTACGAACCATCGAAAGTGCCATAGGGACGAAAGAAAGTGTCAATGATTTGAGACTGGGCACCTGGTTGTGGACCACTTGCTACAAGCAGCAAGGAGGTGAAAAGCAAGTACTGAGTTGCCTAACTTTTTACACCAAAATACTCAGGTGTTAAATAGTTTACAACTCTTGTTTTGATCATTGAATAGAGACAATTTCTAAGACCTGATAAAGTTAATTGACTAGTTAATTAATTTGGGGTTAGTGAGAGTGACAATTTGAGTTGATTACCATTTTTAATCAATTTCGAGGGCGTTACATTGTTTATCTTAACTCTAAAAAAAGTTCAATTGTTTTTCTTCTTTTTCTTAATCACTCTCCTTTAAAGAGTGACTAATATTGGAGCCATCTTTATATTGAACACACGCTTCATTGTCGGGGCATCCTTTTCATCAAGTTTCGGCCATTGTAGCCGATGTAAGCTAGAGTCGTCAATGTCCAAGTCCTGAACATAGTAGCTGATGTTAGCCAGCGTTGTTGATGTCCAAGTTCTAGCCATAGTAGTCGATTTTCCAATTCAAGCCATAGTAGTCATTGTATAGCCATTTGATGTTCAAGAGCAACACTCTGTAATAGACCGTTCATCTTGAAGGGACATAATGAGGATAGAAATCATTTGTGATAAATGATAATTTGTTTACTCTAAATTAAACGATTCGTTTACCTTAATTTAATGGAATTGTTTACATTTGAAATTATTCAAATGACTTATAAAGCTCTATAAATAGAGTCTTGTATACAATCACTTTTCAAATTATCACACTTGTCCTTTAGTTGTTCACTACAAGAAAAATGGTGTTTAGCGATGACCCTGAGTCGATACTAAAGCCCTTAAAGTGGTCCCAGATACCTTGTCATTAAAACTAAATAGCGTCCACTCTAAGTCGTCACTGATAATAAGTATTAGCGACGACAAATGTCATCACTAATAGCACAAAAAATTGTCAGTAAAAATGCCTCCTAAGAGCCAATGTCATCGCTGATGGTGCACACAATAGAGATGAAAATGTTGTCGTTGATTATATAGATCATTAGCAACAACAAAAGTTGTCGCTAATGATAAATCATTTTTAAAAAAATATATAAAAATGTGCCAATTGCATTTTTTTTTTGCCAATTAATGTTTTAATGTTTTGGTATGAATTATCCAAATCACATTTATTAATCTACATAAAAGATAACAAACCAAAAATAGAATTTTGGTCTATCCTGGGGCTCACATCTTTAAGCAATTCATCTATCTAAGTTAAGAAATAAGAGAGAACAAGATGAAATTACTCAAATGCACTCCCAACTACCATATTGTTTAAGCATAACAATCATCCTCAAAAGAAAATCTAATAAAACATTAGGTATTGAAAAACTGAGTCTTCCTCGTCAGAGTACATCTAGTGGGTGCATCCAAAAATTTAACCAACCTTGATTTGTCAGTTCTTCAATTGATTCTGCATTTGTAAATTTGGATAAGTTAGAAATTCTCCAAAAATCAAAATCATTACAAAGAAGACTGAAGAAGAAAAAAACATTAACATTTAATTTCTTGACAAATAACATTGATATATAACAATGGTGAATGTGCAAATAATGTGAAAATCTATGGGCCCATTGACACTCTCAAAAGACACCTTGAGAGAAAGGAGGGGACACTAAGACTTATAAAGTGCACAGGTGAAGGAAATCTTAGCGATGTGGGACACTTTAACACGCCCTCTCATGTGTGGCAACTAATGGCCAAACATGTGGACAACAACTGGAGGGAATGGCCAATCATCGCAAGAAACCTAGCTCTGATACCATGTGAAAGTCCATGAGCCTATAACACTCTCAAAAGACGCCTTGAGAGAAAGGATGAGACATCATGGCTTATAAAGTGCCCAGATGAAGGAAATATTAGCGATGTGAGGCACTTTAACACGCCCCCTCACGTGTGGCAACTAATGGCTAAACACGTGGACAACAACAGGAGGGAAAGGTCCATCATTGCAAGAAACCTGGCTCTGATGCCATGTGAAAGTCCATGGGCCCATTGGCACTCTCAAAAGACGCCTTGAGAGATGAGGGGACGCCATGTCTTATAAAGTGTCCATGTGAAGGAAATCTTAGCAATGTGGAACACTTTAACAAATAATGCATATTGTTAAAACAAAAATTTAATTCTATACTTGTATCAAATCAACCAAACTTTTATGGCGACTAGTGAAATAAGCTATGTTCTGTCCAGGAATATGTGCATTATTACTTTTAGCCAAATTGTTGGAAGTTGGCCTAGATGAAGTATCATCCTCATACTCCACCTTATGAGTAGAAAGGCAACCTCGAGACAAATGGAATGATCCATTACCACTGTCATCTACAGAAGTCAAACTCTAATTAGTCTAAAAAACTTGAGCTATTAAGATAAACTAACATATAACCTGCACTATGTGTGGGTTTTTTTAAATTACAATTTAATCTTATAAATATTTTTATAAACATCTATAATCCTGACCTCCTCTAAAACAGTTTGTATTCATATGAAAGATCTTCACCAATCTATTTGATTACTCTAAAATTCAGAAGAGTGCATCAATAATATGAATTTGCAGAGATACTCAGATGATCTTTTTGGTTAAAAAACTTGAGCTATTAAGATAAACTAGCATATAACCTGCACTATGTGTGGGTTTTTTTAAATTACAATTTAATCTTATAAATATTTTTATAAACATCTACAATCCTGACCTCCTCTAAAACAGTTTGTATTCATATGAAAAATCTTCACCAATATATTTGATTAATCTAAAATTCAAAACAGTGCATCAATAATATGAATTTGCAGAGATACTAAGATGCTCTTTTTGGTTAAATGGGGAATATAATCCAGTGAAATTTAGAGCCATAACCTGAAATATCATGGCAGTAGTCTTCATACTTGAATTTGAACAAAATAAATCAATCAAAAAATGAATAAAATATTATTCTTAAGAAAACTGTCATTCTATATCACTATGTAGTGTTATACCTTTCCTCTTTGCTTGCATTTGATTTGAATTTGGATTGATAATAATATCTAGCATGGTATGCTTGCCTTATTGCAGTATGCTCAGTGTCCAAGCTCCTTCCCTAACAAAGGGCTCTACAATTTGTCCCCTCTAAAATCCCACAAACATGATATCCACCAGTTGCTATCTTCTGAAACCTCTGGTATTTAGGAATCAAGCTAAATTGGAACTTGTTCAAAAATTTCATAGTTAATTTCTTCTTTCTTCATACAAAGTAAATACCATCATTGGAACTTTATTCCTTCATAAACCTTTGTAAATTGGATAAACTAATTTTTATTTATGAACTTATAAAAATTAAATTCACAAATCATCTTGGAGGGCCTAATTGAAGCAATGTATAGGTCCATGTTTCGAAAAACATAGGCACAAATATGTAGCAAAATATCATTTAATCAGTAGCAGATAGATGCAAATATGTAGCAAAATTTCATGATAGCAAAATATCATGATAGCAAAATTATTGTACAAGACCCACCACCATCACTAACAAGCCCCTCTCAAAATTCTAGCATACTTCAAACACTCAAAAAGGAAAACACCCAATGGGGCCACAATAACTGCCCCTTCTCATATAGGGTACCATGTGGTTCAAAAGGTCAAGGGCCTTAATAATTGTGGGCCAGTTATTGTACATATAAATTTCTTTTCTTTTTTCCTTTTCTTTTTGGGTTTATTTGGTGAAAGGAATTAAAGGAAATGTAGGGCTTGATCACCTAAAGAAGAGAACTCCCTATTCAATTAAAGGAATTAAGAATAAACCTTAGGACTACGGTTTCCTCAAACCGCATAAGTGATAATCGCCCGCACTAATTTCTAAGTATTCAACTCCTTTTGTCATGGGATTAGGAACATCCATTTGAATATAACCACTGCTAGCCCAACAATAAGGTTGGTTGAATCCATTAAAAGCCTACAAACAAAGCCATCGCCAATAGTTAGACCAACAAAGGGGAAATGAGCTGGAGTTCCATATATTATTTATAGCTGAGTTTGATTCATAACAATTAGCGACAACCCCAAAATGTGGTAATTGATAAGTGACTATTAGCGATGACTTGTGGGTCGTCGCTAAAAATTTGGTCGCTAAAGACCATTTTTCCTGTAGCCGTTTATGACAATATTGTTTTCCACTCTTCTTATTAAGTTGATTTACAACCATTTTCCACATTGTCTTATTGAAATGTGTTCCTCGGCAACTACTAGCATAAATCTCACTAACACATACGTCAATATAATTAGGGCTGGCAAAACGGGTCACCCGACATGACTTGTTAAGACCCGCGACCCATTTAGCCTAGACTTAAACACGACCCGTTTATGTTAACGGGTAAGGCCTCCAGACACGACACGAACACGATAATTTCATGGATCACCCGACACAACCCGTGAAACCCGTTTAACATAGTGGGTCGAATCGGGTCGACACGACCCGTTTAGCTTATAAGTGTTTTTTTTTTTATTTAATTATTATTATTATTTTGGTGTGGGGGGGATTTTTTGTGGGTATTTAAATGAAATAATAATAATTTTAACAATTCATCTCTAAACTCCTACTCCTAGTAGGCTAGCACCAAATCACTTAATATGTTTAATTGTCTAATCAAATAACAAAAAAAAAAAAAAAAAAAAAAAAAAAACTACATCATCATTACAAATTTACAAATACAAAAAACTGCATCATAATTGTCCACTCTTGAGTCTTGATTTCATGAATGACCTACATATGCTCATTCACCCCCACTTTTTTTTTTTTTTTTTTAATATATATATATATATATATAAAAAGAGTTAATCATGTCTGGCGGGTCACCCACGACCCGACCCAACCCGCCAGTCTGAGATAAACGGGTCGACCCGTTTATGACCCAAACCCGCTAATTCGTGTCGGGTTGTCGGGTCGTGTCAAAATTGTCAGCCCTAAATATAATCATTTAGCATTTTATCAGTCCAAACTAATCTCATTGTCTGAGTTTCTGCATTAGCAGCAACAATGTTGCTTTGGCCTTTTTTAGTCATGTTTCCCCCACAATAAATAGGCTGATACAATTATAGATCGAAGAAATATGTTAACAGCACTAAACACAGTTTCAATACAACAAACCAAGGAATCTACCCTAAGAACTATTGGCAAACCAAATCACGATCCAACTAAATGGCCATAAAACTAAGGAAAAAAGATATCTAGCTAGTTATGAAATATTATGATATAATCAACTTAGAGTAAGACACTACATGTAAACCAATTTAATATTTGTGAGTATACACAACCCAAGTGAAAAGTACAAAGATATGTCTAAAAAAATGCCAAGACATGATACCTAGATATGATTACTTAGGAAAATGTATTTTTCAATCAATTTCTAAAAGATTGATTTCTTTCAATTTCTACAACACTGTAAACCTATTTGTAGTAACTTTACTATGAGGAAATTTCTCTAATTTTTCCAACTGATATTAATCAAGTTGTTATCTAGTAAATGGTATTTAGAAGCCTTTTGTTTCTTTGTCTTCTATTTCTTCTATTTCTTTCAGAAAAAATATTATGAAGTAAATAACATGAATCTCCTAAGGCATACAAGGCTAAAACTTCAAACCGCTTATAACTGCCATTTGAGAGTGCGAGAATCAGAATTCAAGCATATTGGAGCAGGTCAAATACTATTAACTAGTTCTTTATCAAAATTCTCTTATTTTCCTTCTAAGAGTTCAAACTTTTTCTCTCATTTTGAAGTGCTTGCTTCCCTAGACCTAAATAACTACCAACAAATAAATGGTTTTCCTAATCATCTATTCTAATCACCCTCGCCCCATATAGCCAATTGGGCACATCTTGCACCAAGCTAATTTCCAAATAATCGCCTCCCACAACCCCATATCTCTTCAATTATAAATTCATTTCTCAATAAGGAATCTAAACTAAAATTTCTCATCCCACTACAGGCCAATGAGCTTGTTACAAAGCCATTTTTTCTCACATGATCTTAAATAACAAATCGAAAATTTCAAAACATTTTTTTCCAAATGCATGTGACAAGCATGCTTTTAGGACTCTGCCTCACACCTTAGAGATTTGCTCTCCAATAGCCATATGGACACTTTAGAAGACTAATGGTTCCAATTTTTCACACCGCCTACGATTCTTCAGTCACATATTGTTTAAGAGTAGTTCTCCTACTGTTTGAGGTGTTGATGTATAGATTCCTTATACCGTTAAAGTGTGGTAAAGGTAAGTTCTATGTTTTTGAAAGAAATATTGGATTTTGGGTAAAGGTTCAGATTTTGGGGTTTGGATTCCGTTTTGAGATATGTTTTGTGCTTAAGGTAGTGTTATGAAGCCTTTTTAGGCGTTAGAACATGTTAGATGGGTTAAATGTAGGATATTTTTAGAGTTTTAACCTAGAGACTGTTCCAACGATCCGTTCACCGTTTGAATGACAAGACTGTTCCAACAGTCCGCGTACTGATTGAACAGTCAGACCGTCCCAATGGTCTCTGTATCGTTCCAATGGTTTGACTGGTAGAAGTCTAAATTTTAGATTTTAATCTAAGCAAGGAAGTGAGACTAATAGTAGAATCTTTCGTAGACAAGGGAGCTTGGGTTTACGCCAAAAACTTGATGTGAAAATTTTAATTACTCGCAAGTGCACGAATCGTTTGCAGTTAATGGATTGCAAGTGCGAGGTCGATCCCACAGGGAATTGCGTTTTTGCAAACAAAATTTAAATCCAAATTAATTTAATCCTAACCTAGTTCCAAAAACTAAGAGATTGTTTTTGTGAATAAAAATCAAAAGCATAAACAAAATTAACTAGAATGAATGTAATCAAATAAAAAAAAGGCACTAAGGTATTGGAATTCGCACTCACAAACTCATAGCAACATATTCTCATAATCAATAATATTTTTCAAAGTTCTCACAATAAAATCTTAAGTATGTTTTACTTTTGCTTCAAATAATTAATCAAAACCATCCCATGTATGTATTCTTTACCCAAATCATAAAAGAAATCCAATTTAAATTAAATCATCAAGTGTATCCATAAATCATAGCAAGATATCCAATTTAAATCAAAACATCAATTGTATCCGTAGAATAAACCACAAGGGATATCCAATTTTTTTAAACAAAGAAAACCAAGCACAATCAATTCTATGGAACTATCCTAAATCATCAAATATATCATTGAATCACAAAATGTAACGCCCCGCCTTTTGCAAAAAGGCGTAAGTGAAAATACTTAACGTAATATGTTTTAGTTGGAAAACTACTTAACGTAATATGTTTGTCTTGACGTTAATTCCCAATATCAAAACTCTTTCTCAAGAAATTATCAATTTTCCATATCATTTCACATATTATTTAAACACCCAATATCGGTTAGAATTATAAAACATAATATACTTTAATAAGACAATTACCAAAATACCCAATATTCACAACACCATTGTAACAGACCGGTCAAGACCCAAAATTACAAACGCACACCCCCAATCAGTTCAAAACAGAAATTCAATCTCAATGCTCCATAAAATATCCCATCCGGCCAACTTCAAAGCTACAACTCAGTCAACATCCAACCACAAACCCGTAAATACCCAAAATCAATTCCTAAATCCATCACTACCGAAATACCCAAAGATTAACAACCAAAAACACCACATCACACGGCCAACCTTTCCAAAACACACACACACAATCAATCAATTGAATCCACACTAAGGGATCCTTGCTGGGCATTCTGAAAATCAACCAAAACCGTCGACACCCAAAACAGAGAAGAGGAATCATCAATAACCGATCAAGAACCACCAACAAGAAAATCAAACATAATAGATTGGTTAAATCAAAACTAAACTACAAGATTCAACTAGAGAATTTTCATTTAATTACAAAGAAACCCACCGAAAATCAGTGAGCTAGGACTGCCGGAATTCGCCTATGGAAGTTGTCGAAAAAGCTACTGGAAGTCATCGGATTTCGTGTCCCCTGTTCTGCCGGAAAACGGACTCAGGTCGCCGGAAATCGCCATTGGGACCGACCGAAATCGTGCCTCTGGCCCATCGCCGACGCCCAGTACCACCCACCGGAGGATCGGCCTCCGATCGGCCCTCTGCTCCACCGGCGACAATCACCGGAAGCCCACCGAAGATCAGCCTCTCCCGGCTTCTTCTCTAGGTTTCACTCTCAGCTCCGGTCTCTCTCTCTCTCTCTCTCTCTCTCTCGGTCGGCTTCTCCCTCTCTCACGATCTCTCCCTCTCTTTATCTCTCTCTGATTCTCTTTCTCCCTCTGTCTCTTAATCTCTCTCGGTGAGAAACAGAAAAGAAGAACAAAAGGAGAAGAAAGAAGAAAAAGGGAAAAAAGGATTGGGTCTCTCTCCTCTCAGATTATCTCTCTCACTCTCACCGTCTCGGTCTCTCTCTGTTTCAGATAGAAGAGGAAAGAAGAAGAAATTAAAAGAGAAGAGAAAACGAAGGGAATTTCCTTCTATGTTCTTTCTTTATTTCTCTCACTCGATCTCCCTTCCTCCCACAATCGTCTCATTATCTGAGACTCGGATGGAAGAGGGAAAAGAAAGAGTAAAAGAAAGAAGAGAGAATGGAGAAAGAAGAGAAGTGGGTTTAATTTATAGAAGTAATAAACTATGGTTAATTTTTACCTCAGTTAAATTAACACAAGTTAAAAGTAAAATATCGGATTTAACTCATGGTTAAATTTACCTTAGTTAGACTAACTTTAGTTAACCTTAAAAATATCTAGTTAACCTATGGTTAACTTTTATCTAGTTAAATTAACTAGAGTTACTTTTTAATAAAAACTAATAATTAATAATCATGAGTATCTTTATATAAAATCTTTTTCATTAATGACTCACTAGGGTGTAATTTTAAATCCGTTTTGTGTCCAGTTCATTTCATAAATAATGTTAATTTTTGAATAACATCATTAAACTAATAATATTATTATACTAAATAATATTAGGCTAAAATAATATTATATGCCAATAATATTATTACAAAATAATAATATTAGAAATGTTATTATTCCAATTAATTTACCAAATATTTAGGTTTTGGAACAAATGGCACATAAAGATACAATTATCAGAATAATGTCGATCGAGCGATTTTAAAGTCGATCGAGCGATTATCAATTGACAAGTCAATCGAGCGATGGATATTGTCGATTGAGCGATGATAGAGAAATAAGTCGATCGATCAGCAGAAGTGGTTGATCGAGCGATTGATCACCTAGGGTTAAATTCTATATAAGGCGTCCTGTCTTAAAATTTAGGGTATTACACAAAAGATATCCAAGAATCATTCCACAAAATTGAATTGAAGTAAAAAAATTGAAAATCAAACTCATTAAAATTGGAAAATATTACATCACATGAGAATATTGTTGCTAATCATAAGTGAGGCTTCATCTTCAACCTTAGTTGAGGATTTAGCCTCTCATGGCTAAAAATAACATGCTAACTTGAATTGAAAACATTAAAAATTAAAAGAACTTACAAGAAAAATTGTTGCAAGAAGACACCAAAATTTTGCTCTAACCCCACACACTTTTTTCTTGAAGCTTAGAGGTCTATTTATAGGGAGAAAACAAATCCTAGAAGCCTCAGAATTTCTAGTAAAATCGGAGGTTAGTCTCCTAGTTTGAGCAGGAAACTCAAAACACAATCCAAGAAGGAAAATGACTCTAAATCCGTCCAGATTTGTGGTCTTTTATTGCGGGACAATTTTTGTATAGCAGAAGTCCGAATTAGGAAAATCCTATTTCACAAGGATTTGTAGAAAATTGAGCTATCTTTCCAACGCCGCTTGATTCACTTCAATCAAATATTTGAACTAAAAGTTATGACGAAAATACTATGACATGTGCAGAATTTGAATTCTAATCCGATTTTGACTCCAATTAGAGAAATTCCGATTTAGTCCTCTCCTTGATTTGATTGAACATAACCACATCATCTAGGTCTTCTCAAAGTGTGCTTTCTTTCACCATAAAGCTATTGTTTTCTCTCAATGACCTACAAAATACTAAAATACCAAAACTAACAAAAAACATTAGAAAATAATAAAATTAAAGGTTTAGTAAATGCAAATTAAGGGGTCCACATATGCAATATTTGACACTCATCAATTACCAAGAGGACTCGTACGATCAAGGTGAGTAAAACTCACATGGAAACCATTTACGACCTTTTTTGCATATCTACTTTGTTATCAAACGTGTATATCTTATACTCACATTGCTTAGTATAAATGTTGTGAACTATACAATTGTACAAATGAAATATTTGTGAAAATGAATGATTGATGGTGTAAATTCATACATTGATAATAAAAATGATTAACATCTTTATGTGACATGGATACCATTGAAAAAATGTGTGAAGAATCTGGAGTATGTACATATCAGTATATGGGTTTGACCCTATGATTCATGTTTATTTTAATGTTAATTACCTTTGATGCAATTGTTAGAAGTAACCATAACAATCATGTATGTATGGTGGTCACTGTTGGGAATTGGTTTGCAAAAACATGTTAGTGTAGCGGAAAATAAAATTTCCAAGCTAAGATCGAACTTTATGAAGAACATGTGAATAACTATGTTATTTTAAAATAAATTGCAAAACATAAAATACACAATTGAAGAATTCAACAACTCTTTGGCTTTATGGGCAAGATTTTGCTCCTTGCTCCTTGACGAAGAACGTGTGATGAGACCGTTAGATCTTCTCACCAATGACTGATAATAACTAAGAGAGTGGGCTCTCAACTTGCTCTTTAAAGCTTAAACTTATTCTCGAAAATTAGCTACAAAATATTAGTTTTTAGTAAAAACTAAACAACTGTAGCAGTCGCTTATTCTACAAAAGCTACATACTTATCTATTTATAAGCTCTCAATACTAGGAGAGTGAGAGATATAAACAATGTGGGACAAGCTGTAGTAAGTGATTAATACCTTGGCCCATGCATTTGCTATTCCTTTGGGCTTGGGTTTTATCTCAAGGCTCAATCTCCCCTTTTGCATCTCATGCATAGTTTCTCTCTAGCTCATGTTTTTAAATAAATAAATAAAAGCAGCCTAATAAATAAAAAGTCCGATCTGGTTAAATTAAATCAACTTTGTGAGAGACAGGGACGGAGCCAACATCTGCAACTTGGGGGGTCCAAATTGATGAAAAAAAAAATTTGGGGGGTCAAAATTAGAAAAAATAAAAAAATTAGGGGTAAAAATTTATTTATTTAATTTTTTTTTTTTTGGGAGAAATTTGGGGCTTGGGACCAGGGGTGGGGGTGGGGGGGCAGGCCCCCCAAGCTCCTTAGTAGCTCCGCCCCTGGTGAGAAATCCAAAGGAAAAATAAAAACTAACCAAAATAGTCTGACTCATCAAGTCACTATTTACAATTGATTCCCCTAAACAATTTTAATTGCATTCTATTTTATATTTTTTATTAAAACAATGAATCCTTTAAACTTACTTAATACTGACTTTTGATTCATCCATGAAATCTTCTGTAGCAAAATTAAAGTCAAGATACTGTCATTTAATTGTCTACTACCTCTTTATCCTTGAGTTGTTAATTTTATTTATTTTTCTTGCACTCGTGAAAAACTTATTACATGTACATTATATTTTGGTATCTCATACCAAAATGCTCCGGCCAGAGACTGAGAATAATCTAATCTATAAAATCTATCTCAAAGGAAAATTTCTTATCCTTTTAATAAAGGACTTGGATTCCTTCTTGAGAAAAGCTTTCTCACAATATTAATTGCGATCACACAATGCACCAAGAATGTTGACCATCAATTTGGTCTCACCCATAAATGCATCAAAGTGATCTACACTTCACATCTGAGTACACAATCCTCTTAGGATTTAGAATCAATATCATAAATAATCTTGGGAGTATGTTAGTGGAAAAACAATTTCCATGGTCCGTTTAGTGCATAACCCCTACACATCAACTTGAAACATCCAACTTCGCCTGATCAAGACAAATCACAAAGATCCGATGTGTAATAGTCTTCACAAATGGAATGCCCAATTCCATTATTGATTGTGAACTATACAATGTTTAAAACTATAAGAATTATAGACTAAGACCTTGTGTAATAACCAGTTACTCAAGCCATAGACCATATTCAATGTAATCCAATGGCCATTCACATGCAAAATATACATAAACAATATTAAGCATATAAAATATCATATGTCTTATGCTCAAAATAGATGAGTTAATAACAACTGTATTCATAATAAACTTATATGTCAACAATACATTGGGATTTAGGGCATAAACTCTAATAGTCACACCTTGCAACAACTAGTTGTGTGGATCACACAAGGTTGGACTCTGTCAAAAAACTAGAAGTGGCTGACCATTGTACCTCACCGAGGCACCGCTGTTGTACCATATATTCCACGAGACGCGTAAACCTCCCCATAAGAGAGTTATGTGTATGGATAGATCATATGGATGATAATAATGATTTGAACACGTGGTATTATATATTAGTATTATAATGCATTAGCATGATTTTTTGCTTTGTTTATTTGACAAGAACCTCATTGCATGATGTTGCCTGTGATTTATCTTAACATGTTTCTCGTGTGCTAACTCGCGACTCACTAAGTCGTGGACTTACACTTTATCTTTTTTACCTGTAAAACATTTTTGTTTTCCAGTTCGCCCGACTGTAGAAAATTGTTCATAGGGGCCCTCGCAGGAGATTATGATGGATGACCTAACTAGGCTTATCTTTTTGGAGACCCCTCGTAAGGTGGAATACATGCATGACCACAGGCAAGAGGAATGCTTTTCCTTCTTAATGTTCATGTGGTGGTGGTATCTAAGCTTTGTGTAGGATCCGTGAGGATTTCTTTTGATGGACCTTAGTTATTTCTATTTGATGTAATTATCCAGATTATTAGACTTTATTTTACGTGACGTAGTTTTGTGGCTATCTTGGTGGTTGTATTGGAAAAATAAGAGATGTATCTTCTGCTATTTTGCTTTCTGATCAGGGGGTCTATGTAACTCTTTGAGTTATTTATTCATTAAATAAGCTTGTGGATGTTATGATAACACTCCGAGTTAATTACCAGTCAATTAATAAAGTGTCACCATCTAATGACTTTGTCACCTTGGGTCATAAAATAATGTTGCTTACTAGTTCATTGATGAGGGGAGGGATTGGAGTTTCAGGATATTGTTTGTTGTGTGTGTGTGTATGTTTTGTTTTGTTTTTTGTTTTTTTGCGTGTGTTAAAGATTTGATTGTGATGTGTAACATATGTCAAGATTTTGGAAAACAAGAGATGGAATGAAAAAAAGTCAAAGGAGAAGGAGCTCTCACTTATCGGCGACAGGAACACCAACTTCTCTCTCTCTTTCTCTCTCTCCCTATAGTAGCTCTCAACTTCGGCAGAATGATTCGTTGGGTTCGAAAAAGATGTGTTATAAAGGAGTAATTCTACATGTACATTAAGTGTCCATCAAGTGTCCATAAAAAAATGATGTGGCTTTTAAAATCACCATTGGGCGTGTGATTGATCAAATTGTGATTTTAAAAGTCACTTCATTTTTTTATGAACACTTGATGGACACTTAATGTACATGTAGAATTACTTGTTATAAAGTGGTGAAGTAGTAATTACGTGAAATTGGTATGAGTATTTTTGTTAGTTAATAAATTTCATTAAATTGCGCATTTGTTAGAGGAAGTGCATTTTAAGGAAAAATATCATTTTCAAGCTCTTCCTTTAATGTGGTTTTTGGATTTTTGGACCTTCAACAGCACTTTATTTTTTTTATTTTTACCAAACAATCACTTTTTTATTTAAATGAACCTTTTATGCATTAAACATACTTTTTTAGCTTCTCAAATGTACAACCAAACTGACTCTATATTGACAACAGATAATAAAAGGACTGTCATGCAACTCTCAGGTTGGAGTGGTGTTGCCACATTTATTCTTAGATTTTCAATGCTCATTTCATAAAGAAGAATGTCACACATGTAAAAGAAACTCAAAGTATATACTTTTGACTTATGGATGATACTATGTAATAATTATTAGGGAAAATGCATCATCAATATCTGTGGTTGATCTAATTTATAAATAACTCAATGGGGTATCAAAGTGAATTCAGAGGACCATGTGGTTAGCCTAATTTACAAAACGCTCCCTAGAGTTAAATTTCGTTAAAAATTTGACAGATTCCATTAGATGCCATGTTAGCTCCAATAAGATGCTGACATGTGTTACTATTTATAAAAATAATATAAATATATGGGATAGTTGCATCATTGGTCCCTGTGGTATGCCATAATTATTTTTCACTCCCTATGGTTCAAAAAGTTCACGGGAGGTCCTTGTGGTAAGCAATAATTACAAATCGATCCCTCACGTCAAATTCCGTTAAAATTTTTGATAGATTCTGTTAATGTCACGCCAGCGCCACGTCAAACCAATAAGAATGTGATATGTGTTCATCTTAATAATAAAAAAAATTATTAAAAAATAAATAAATATACTTATTTTTTAAAAAAATTAAAATTAAAATTAAAAAACAAAAAAGCAAGGGGTGGCTGGGCCACCCCTTTGGGGGGGTGGCTAGAGTGGCCGCCTGGGGTGGCCTGGGGGTGGCCCAAAGGCCACCCCTAGACCTTCAAGGGGGCCACCCCCGGCCACCTCTAGGGGTGGCTGCGGCCTCCTCAGAGGCTAGGGGTGACCATCAGGCCAACCACAGGGACCTTTGAATTCACTTTGATACCATAAAGAATAATTTGTAAATAATACCAACCACATGGATTGCTGATCAGGGACGAAGCCAGCAAGTATTTTGGGCATGGGCCAAGCTGTCAAGGCATAAATTACAAATATATTAAAATAAGGTCAGGGGTCAAAGCATGAATAAGAATTATATAAAGATTGAAGATGAAATAAATATATAAAAACGAAATTAGCATCATTTTAGTTTTGACAAAAATAAAAAATAAACAAAAGAAAATATACAAAATAAGTGTTTCATAATACATCAAATTTCGGTCAAAACACCTATCAAAATGAAACCCGTCGTTTTTTTTTTAATCCTGAAAATCAACTATGATTGAATTTATGCTAATTGTTGTAGCAACTTCTCTTTCGATGTACACCATTAGAGAATCCATCAGAAACTCATCTTCAATTTTGTTGCGAAGCCTAGTTTTGACAATATTCATGGCTAAAAATGCTCGTTTTGTAGTTGCGGTAGACATGGGAAGAGTAAGCACAAGTACAATAACTCGAAAAACAAGTTGGTAGATAGTTGATTTTCCGGTACCAACCAACCATTGGCATAATACATAAATATTTGACAGTGCTTGGAAACTCGAATGTTGAACTACATTATGCTTATAATGGTTAAGTTCTATTTCCAACTGTTCATTTTCAAGATCAGTAAAGTCTTGCGAATAAAACTTGTTTACCAACTAACAAATATCATCAATTCTAAAAAATTCACGTGCGGCTCGAGGATCAAGAGCCGAGCTGAGAATAAACAACTCCACCGCATGCTCACTAAACCAACGATTTAATTCTTGCAATTGAGAATCTATTGAAGCACAAAAAATATCCACTCGATAATGTTGCTCAATTGTAAAGTCTGCTTGTTGATGGCGAGCTCGACCTCGTCTCTCAACATAACGAGCCATGAAGGAAATAGATTGAATCACGAAGGTTGAAAGCTATGAAGATGATTTGGATCTCCAGATTTTTGGTACTCTGTGAGGATAAATTGGTACAGACCAGCTTTAATGTAAGCTCGTCAAATTTCATCCCGTTGATTAACATTATACTCCCATATTTGACGACGTAATCCAAGATCAACTCCAATGAACTAATATCAAATTCATTGAAGTCAATTCTTCGAGATTTTTTAGAAGAATTTTTAGAAACTACGATATTAGAAGTTGGCGACGATGCATCACCAACATTGGCATTTGAACTTTGTGCATTTTTTCTTTTGAAAAAGTCAAGTATTGTATTTGGTTTTCCCATCATCTACAAATAAATTTACATGGTTATATCGGAGTCTTTAGAAAAGTAAGAAAAAATATTTGTAAGTTAGCAATTAACGAACTCACATAAAAAACAATAGAATATAATAGCTTTCACATGTCAAATTCTCCAATTAATTCTTTCGACTTATAAACTATAATAATAAATATTCTCAATATTTAATAACCATAATATCCAAATTACAATACCACTTATATTAGGAATTGAGCTTAGAAAACTAACATAAAAAAGTGCGACTTGCGTTGAGTGGTTTTGCATCGCTTCTGTGTTGCGAATTAATTGTTGTTGTGTCGTAAAAATTAGATTAAATCAACAATTTTCAAAATCAAAATTTTATAACACTTTAAAGTACAAACTAAAATTAAAAAAAATCCTCAACAACGCATTCAATAATCACTAAACAAAGCATTTAAATATCAATAAGATACTTTTGTCGAACTAAACACTTATATACTTGTCTTCATTACACTTTCACCGGTTCACTTTTCATTCATCCATGTTCAAGTAAGCAACCCTTAATACTTTTCTCCCCCAAATGGAATTTCTTAGAATCTTATCTGTACACCAAACAATTAACAAACCTATTGAGTATAAAAAAATAAAAAATAACTTTTTTCAAGGGAACCCGTCCCTGGTCTCTCATAGTCTCCTTCCCTAGAAAGCGAAACGCAGTTACTAAGTTACACAAGTTCAAGTTGGAAACAAAAAGCCATCAACAGTTATCATCACCAAAAAATATATGAGTACAACTGTCAATAGATTACCCTCTAATCAAACAACATCAATCAAAACCAACCATCTAGTGAAATTTTGAAAACACCCACCTCAAGAAATCAAAAAACCCAGATCATGAATCACAAGAACAATCCAGACAAAAAGATGGTGAATCCAGAAGTGGTGATGGTGGTGGACATATGGTGTTGGTGGGTGCGCTTAGAGCATTTGTAGTGAATTCATCAAAATTTCAGCAAATTTTGACAAAAAATATCACTTTTGTTATTTTAGCTAGCTAGTTTTCATAAGCTCTAAATACCAAACTTTCCAAATATTCTCTACTTCAAAATAAATACTATTTTTTTTATTAATCTTTCAACCAACCCAGCAAAAACCTTCTGGTTCCAAAAAATAAAAAAACAAACCACCAAACCCTTCTAGAATCCCAACTTTCACTGGACCCAGCAAAGACTTCCACCGGACCCAACCTTAGACGACCGGTGGAGGCTCGACGGCCGGTATTTCCTCTTGAAAATGAAAGATAGACGAACTGTGGACCTTCTCTGCTCCTAGATCCACCGGAACCGGCTTTCCACGACGACTGGATCCTTCGACGGCCAGCAACTTCTCGACCTTCGCCTACCCGCAAAAATGAAAGATCGGCCAACTATAGACCTCCTCTGGTTCTAGATCCACCCAAACCACTAAACCCCTTCAAATTCCAATTGGTTTCTCCTCTGCTTCTAGATCCGACGAAACCAACTTTCCTTCACAATCGGCTTCTTCTCAACCTTGACTTCCTCCACAGACCTCCGGCACCAAACACAAAAAAGGAACAGGGAAGAGGGACAAGAAAGAGACGAAGGTAGTTGGCTTCGTCGAACCCGCGAAAATGGAATAAAAAACGGAAAAATAAAGAGAGATGATAGAAATCGACTCCGCTAAAGAGACGAGGCTTTCTAACAATCAGCTGATTTACTGTAGCAATAGAGAGCTTGTTGCGGGCATGTTTTTGAACAAACTCAGTTGATTTTGGTGATTTCACTAAATAGACGAGTTCACTACAAATGCTCTTAGGGGCCACAGCAATATTGTGCTTGGCCATGGTGTTGGATTTGGTGTGCAGACTACAATGGTTCGACTGACAAAACAGAGGGGTGGGGGGAGAGGTATTCTTGTTTCAGTTTTTTATTTTTATTTTTTTTATTAAATATTTTTGTTTTAGACTTTGAGTTGTTTGGCTGTGTTGGAATTGGAAACGCCCCCCTTAAGTGCTTGGTGGCGGCTTTAGATGTCTACATACTACAGCAAATCTGTGGATTTGGGGCTTTTTTTTTTTTTTTTTTTTTAGATTTATTTGCTTAAGAAAAAAAATTAATTGGGTAAGGACTAACAAATTGAGAAGGAGCAAATGGGTTACTTTTTTTTTTT
The DNA here is from genome assembly GCF_958979055.1 of Alnus glutinosa. Taxonomy (NCBI): domain Eukaryota; kingdom Viridiplantae; phylum Streptophyta; class Magnoliopsida; order Fagales; family Betulaceae; genus Alnus; species Alnus glutinosa. The sequence goes on along the minus strand of NC_084894.1, from coordinate 11,555,605 downwards.
TTTTTTTTTTTCATCCTTGTAATTTATTTTTGTTCTTCCAAAAAAGTGGGGATGGGGGGAGGGGGGCTTCCTCTGTCTCCGTTGATGATGCATTTTTCCCCTCATTATTTCTTTTTTATACAATAGATACGATTTACATAATCTTATAAACAAACAAGTCTCGTAAATTGAAATCTTTTGGGAAAAGTACACATATCCTCCCTTAAACCACCACCCAATTGTCAATGTGCCCTACAAACTACCAATTATGTCAATATCCCCCTAAACTACCAAACAATGTCAATGTCCCCTAAATTACCAAACAATGTCAATATCCACCAAATGACAACAATACCCTTTATACAATCATATAAATTCCTAAAATTATATAAAAACAAAACAAATAAACAAAAAAATTAAAAATAAAAGGAAAAAAAATAAAAATAAAAACCAAGGTTTTTCATTTTTTTTTGATTTTTTTTGTTTTATATTACTTTTCAGTTTGGGCCATCCTTTGGATTTTAATTTTTCTCTCTTTTTTTTTTTTTTTTAGAGAATTTATAGGATATATTTTTCTAATTGAAACTTCTTTAGGGTTATTTTTGTCTTTTAGTTGGCTTTAGGTAGACATTGATATTTTTTGGTAGTTTAGGACGGGGACATTGACACAAGTGGTAATTTGGAGGCACATTACAATAGAGTGGCAGTTTGATGGGGGTAATTTAGGACAGAGACATTGACACAAGTGGTAGTTTGGAGGTACATTGACAATGGAGTAGTAGTTTGATGGGGGTATGTGTACTTTTCCTAAATCTTTTATTCTTAGGTATTTTATTAAATAGATTTTTCTCAAATTTCAATAATTATTGTTAACCTCTTCTCCTCAGCCTTGCATCGCCTCCTCCATGTCTTTTTCTAGGGCGGCTGAGTTGGGTAAGAGGTTGCCTTCCTCTTCTCCTGTGTTGACGAACTCTAAGCTATTCCAGAAGTATTACAGGAAGGCTAGGAAAGCCAGAAAAGTTCATATGGAGGAGAGTTTTTTTGCCACTTCTATGGAAGCTTTGAGGCTAGTTGCTCAAGTGCCAGGGTCTCTTTCTTTGCTTTCGCTTATCAGTGATATAGCGGAGACAGTTGTTGTGCTTCCAGTGCCTGTGAAGGATAGGGGTAAGTCTTCCTCTCCGACGAGGGGATTCTTTTGGCGGGGTTTCTCAATCCGAGCCTGATTTTCCAAGTTACTCCTGTTGTTAAGGAAGGTGCGTTGTCTCCGGGTTCTCATACCGACATTAAGGGATCGGATTTCAGGGTAAATGGTTTGACCCAATCCTAAAAGTGGCCAGTAGGTTTTAATCCATCCGGGAAGGTGGTTGCGCGGGAGCAAGGTGACGAGGTATGGGATGGGGAGGGTGGCGACTCCCCCCCTTTGGGCGTTTTACCTCATGATTTGGCATTGGGTTGGGAGTTGGATAGTATTGAGGATGTGGATTTGTCCTTGGCGATTTTGGAAGGCATTGAAGAGGACTACCATCGGGAAGTTAAGGCAGTGCGTCTTAAGACCAAAGGAAGGAGGGAAGTTTTGAATCTAGCAAGCTCCATCAACTATGGTTATTCTAGCGTCCTCCCGGCTTAGGAAAGGCAAGGCGCACATAGTGTACGGTTGGGGTCTCCTGAAGGTTTTGGATTTTTTAGGGTTGTATTTTCTTTCTTGTTGTAAATTGTTTTGGTTGTTCCTGTATACTTAGGGGTACCTTACACTTTTTTAACAAAACCTTTATTATTTATAAAAAAAAAAAAAATTATTTTTAAATTAAATTATTAAAACTTTATAGTATCACAGATAATATGTTTTTGTTTTGTATGTTTGTTTATTTGGTGTTTTTTTTTTTTTTTTTTCAAAAAAAAAAAATTCCGAGAAAATATACCCACACCCCCGAAACCCCGGAAAAGCCCACGGAAGAAGAGGAAAAACAGAAACCAGAGGAAAACAAAATGAAGACTATTCCTCTGCTTCTGATAGGCTGTGGTGGCGTTGGGCGCCAGCTCCTCCAGCACATTGTCTCCTGCCGATCTCTCCACGCCAAACTGGTCTGTATTTTTCAAAACCCACTTCTTTGGTGTCGTGATTGTTCTTCTGCATTCAGAACTAAGTCCATTTTAGGGGTTCTTAGAAAAAAAAAACTCACAATCTATTGCATTTTCTTTCAAATTTTGGAGTTTTTCCTATTGCGTGTGAATGCATCTATTGTTATTAGATTGCTTTGGATCCATCATCATTTGATTGCTTTAATATACTATGGTTGGTTGGCAGGGAGTTTACTTGAGAGTTGTGGGAGTATGTGATAGTAAGTCGTTGATTGTTGTGTCGGATGTGTTCTCAATGGAGTTAGATGATAAAATTGTATTGGAAGTTTGCCAAGCCAAGTTGAATGGTTCTTCTCTGCAGACGCTTTGTAGTTCCGGTAATTCGATTATATATCCTTGTTGTAATGATAAGGATGGATTATTATTTTTCATATTTCTTATGCTTGTTTGTCTTTTCTTTGCTAAAGGTGAATATCAAGTTCTTACCAATTCAGATTCAACAAGAAAAGTTATAGACATTGCGGCCCTGCTGGGTAAATCAATGGGTATGTGGCATGTATCAGCTCTGGTGTTGCTATTTTCATGCTTTTCTTATGCTTCATTGTATAAATTGGATTATGTGGGCATATATGTTCATGCTTTCAGTCTGAATATATTTATAACAGGTTTGGCCTTAATAGATTGCTCAGCAAGTTCGGAGACTATTGGAGTATTAAAACCTGTGGTTGATTTGGGCTGTTGCATTGTCCTGGCAAATAAAAAGCCTCTTACTTCTACGATGGTAATAAAATCTAGTAGGTGGATTGAAACAATAACTTTTGAATATTATTATGCATTTGATGTTGAGTACTTCTCTGTATGATCTCTATCACATTTACCAGGAGAAACAGTCATAAGGTCCATTCTATTTCTTTTTCATATATATATATATATTTTTAAAAGTAAAAGTGTCCTTGTTTCTTTCTCCTCATTCATCTTATTCCTTATTCACCATTCATGCGATATAAATTTGTCTCCGAGATACCCAGTAACTTGTGAAGTGTCTGAAAAGGATGTTGTACTCCCTGGCCTACAGGAGGATTATGACAAACTAGTCTCACACCCACGTCGCATTCGACATGAGTCAACTGTAAGCCATTTTTTTCTTGATGCAGCAAGAAGCTTTCTTTTTCTCTCTTTTTTTGTATCCTTTTCTTATGTATGTGTAATAGATGGTCGACATGAGTTATTTCACCATAAGAAATTAAAAGTTTGATAGGTATAAAGCTGAAATTGGTATTCATTTTATCTCTGTACTTTGATTGCTTGTTAATATTACCAACTAGTTTCTACTGTATATTACTGCAACTCTGGAAAATCACAATTTTATAGACTGGTCCATGGAAAGATTCTGTCAATATTGGATTCTAAAAAGAAAAAAAGAAAACGAATTCATATTTACCAATTAATAGTGGAGGGAGAAAAAAAATTGAGGAAGATTTCTTTATTATCAGAAGTAGTTTAATACTCACAGTGATATCTTCTTTCTGTTCAGGCCCTGAAATTCGTTTCCACCTTCTGCTCCACCATATTAGTCATAAATACTCAGTTCTATTATACTACTTTTTGGTAAAAAGGTGGTACTTTTTGTTTGTTTGTTTGACTCTTCAGTCTGATGGAAGCACACTTGATTCATCTGACCTGTTCAATGCCCATGCTAGTTACAAAGTGAGACTTTTTGTGATTGATGTTGTAGTGTCGGGCGTTTGATCTATTATTAATGGCCTCCTTATTGGTCTTGCTAAGCAAATGGCAGTCACATTGCGATTTATCATATTTAGCATATAGACATATCTGAGTGAAATGACTTAAGCATTGTCCTTTGAGTTGATTTCAAATTTCTTACTAGGTTGGTGCTGGTCTTCCGGTCATAGCAGCCATAAACCGTATACTTGCATCTGGAGATTGTGTGCATCGCATTGTTGGGAGTTTGAGTGGTACAAATCTTAAGGCATTGATTTTATGTTTACAGTATTACATAATGTCTGTTGGAGGATTCCTTGCAGTTGTATGAAGCAGATCATACGAAAGCAAATAATGTTTCTTATCTCTCATATTGTTGTAGGTACATTGGGGTATGTAATGAGTGAGTTAGAAGATGGAAAGCCATTGAGCCAAGTTGTTAAAGCTGCTAAAAGCCTGGGGTTCACTGAACCAGGTTCATATGATATTTTTTTGCTTTGCTGTAAATCACATTCATGGTCTATGAATTTTATGGCATATTTGGAGTTTGCAATCTATGAATAAATACGTTCACTGATAGTTTCTACTAATATAATGTTTTAATTTTCATTTGGGATGTGCTTGGTTTTTCTTTGTTGTTTTGTTTGTCTTAATACCCACATTCAATGTATATATTATCAGTTTCTTTTCAAAATATTTGCACTTTGTATTATCATTTAAAATTCATTCTCTACACCAAGGCCACGTTAGAAAACTGTATAAAGAGCAGATTGAATTGGATCTAAAGATATTCCATTCTGTGTTTGGAACATACTTGGATTGGATTGAATTATTAAAAGAGATGGTGGTTAGGCATAAGCTTGAGACCTGACCTCAATGTGACTGGGCGGCTGACAAGGAACCCATGTAATCCCCACTGCCCATATATAATAATATTACTTCCCCCATGGTATTGCTATATACGCAATATGGAGGATTAAAAGATCAGAACAAATTATTTGTATCCAAACCAATGGTCGTGCCAAACATTGGATATTGTTGATTTTATCCAATCCAGTCCTAAATATAGAAAATGCGGCCCAAGTGTTTAAGTTAATGAAGGTTATGCACATTATCTTTAATGAATATTTTGTAATAATTTTATCCAATGTGATGACCTCAGTGTGACCAATTATAGTCTTTAGGCAGCTGAAAGGAACCCAATGTAATCCCCACTGATTGTATATAATAATAGCTCCCCCAAGGTATTGGCTATATCTGTCGTAACCCAACCTCTACATCTTTCATTGTCTATTTATTTCCAATCCAATACTCGTGTCAAATGTTAGAGATGGATAATTTTATCCAATCCAACCTCTATATACAGCGCGCCAAATGCGGTCCAAGGGTTTATGTCAATGAAAGTTACACACATTATCTTTAATGGACATTTGTATAGAGGTAATCCCATCATCCCACTAATTTGTGAGATTTGAAGTTGTAGTTTAATTACCTTTTCTTGCTCCATGAGTTCTTCATTTCTTCTCTCTATATCTTCTCTCTCTATTTCTTTTTTTCTTTTTTCTTTTATTTATTTATTTATTTATTTTTTATGGTTGTATATTTCTTCATTACCCATCGATTCAGGAGAAATAGAATAGAATTTTGGCCACTGATATTTTGTCACTCTTGGCCAAATCTGCAAGCTGAAATGGATTATAATTGCATAAATCTGCATCCCAAAAGATTACTATTTTTTCTTTTCATGAGCTCAAAATAAAGTTTCTTTGAAAGTGGCTTTCTTTGCTTGGACGGCAGCGCATGGGAAGATCCTTACTTTGGACAATCTCAGGAAGAAGCGGGTCATAGTGATTGATAGATGTTGCATGTGCAAAATGAATGGGGAGTCAGTGGGTCATCTTCTTCTCCATTGTGAGGTTGCTCGCGCTTTGTGGAACGCCATCTTTAGTCACTTCAGTTTGTCTTGTTTGTCTTGGGTTATGCCTCTTCGGGTGGTAGATTTATTCGCTTGTTGGTGGACGGGTGGCCGCTCCCGGAGTGCAGTCGTGTGGAAGATGGTCCCTTGTTGCCTTATGTGGTGCTTATGGAGGGAACGCAATGATAGGCAGTTTGAGGACAAAGAAAAAACTACTGAGGATCTCATTTCCTTTTTCTTTCATTCTTTGTACTCTTGGTTGGCTGCGTTCCTCGCACCCTTATCGTTTAGCTTTAATGATTTCCTTGTATTGTTTTCTACTTCCACTTAGATGCCTTTCTTGTATACTTCCTGTGTACTTGATCGCGCATTGCGCTTTTTAATGATATTTCTCTTACTTATAAAAAAAAAAAAAAAAAAAATGTGGAAAATATATTTTCTGCTTTAGGTATATACCTAAAACTTTTGAATTTCAAATGAATAGTTAATTTCTAGTTCCATTAACATTTTTAATCCATTTCAATTGGCATTCCTTTTTCCATTGCCTATTTAGGACTTGGTCTGTTCTTGGGCTTTCCTGAATATGTGGGTGTCTAAATTTTGTCCATATTTTGCGTGTGTTATCTTTCTCTTGAAATATCATTTTAATGATAATGAAGTACTGCAAAAGTAATTTAATTCTTGTTATAATAAATCCTCAAAGGGTTCCAACTAGAATGTAAAAAGTGGTTTCAGTTATGAGGCCTTAGCCTTAAGTATTGGCTTCTGACTGTTTCTTGCCTTAATTCTATTTATGAAATGTTTTGGGGCCCTAGTATTGAACTGTCCATGTGTATGTGAGTACTTGATGCATGAGATTTCCATAATAAGAATTGAGATTGTGTTCCTCATTTAGACGTTAGAGTTTGCTACTTTATGGAGGAAGTGAGGGTTTAAATTGTGTTATGTACTTCTTGAGTTTTATTTGGTTATTTGGAGTAATTGAAATTTAAAAAAACCCTTTCTTTGTATATTAGTGCTGTTTTTCTCTATACTCGGATGATAACACATTTGTCCCCATGATGTTTTCAGTTGTGTTAGTAGGTTGTTTATTAATCCAAGTGTGCTTGCCTATATTCTCCATGATGTTTCTTTGATTAGTAAAATTCTCGAATTATTTATAAGAAAACACATGGATGTAGGTACCTTTAGGAAATCCACTTAATTGAATTACTATGTTTCATCTTGTTATATTTCATGAGACTTGTAAAAGTTCTGTCTCCTGAAGTTGATGTGTTGCAATAAAATGGTAGGTCTTGGAAATTAAATATGATGTCTCTGACTTGATATCCTTGTTGCAGATCCACGTGATGACCTCAGTGGGATGGATGTTGCAAGAAAGGTTTGAACATGGTTTATTACACTTGTGCCCTATATTATTGTTTTATTTTTCTACTTATTCTAAAATCTCTAGGCTTCTTTCTTTGATGTGATTAACATTAGAAGCGTACTGCCTCCTAGATAGACCTTGAACATGGTTGAGAGTGCATAATGGATTCATTTTAATTTTGAGACTCCTACTATTTTTTTTTTTTTGATAAATAATGTATATTAAAAAAAGCGTAGAAGGGCGCAACCCAAGTACACAGGATGTATACAGGAAATCCCCTAATCCATAGAGAAAGAAGAACATAACTCTAAAAAATCAAAAAACGTAGAAACAGACAAAGTGTTCCTCGTCACTCTCCACGTATACAATGTTTGTAACACCAACTTCTTCAAATTTTGAGCAAGTCATTCTCACAGTTGTCAAAGCTGTGTGCATTCCGTTCCCTCCATAGACACCATATCAAACACAGTGGAACCATCCTCCATAACTGCAACGTCATGTGGTTGCCCATTTTTCCCCTCCAACTTCCTGACAACTCACTCACCCTTCGAGGCATAACCTATACAACACCAAAAAGATGCAAAAGCGCACTCCACAACTCTGTAGCAACCTCACAATGAAGGAATAAGTGATCGATTGGACTCTCCACAAGTCTTACACATACAACACCACTCCATCACTATAATATTCCTCTTACGTAAGTTATCCAAAGTTAAGATTTTTCCAAGAGATGTCGTCCACACAAAGAATGCCACTCTCGAGAAGTCGAGGGAACCTTAACTTTCCTAATACTCTTCCAAGGAAAAGTGGATTGTACAGGAATAGACAAAACTTGAAGAATGCCGTTGCCTAGAGGAGGACGAAAAGGTTCGAAAGATTGATATGTCGAAAGAATTGGAGAAGACTCTTTTTTTTGAGGAAATGAGTTGGAGACAGAAATCTAGAGCTTTGTGGTTGAGGGAGGGGGACAAGAACACAGTTTTTTCAAAGAGTGGCCAACTCGCATTGTAAATTCAATCAAATAGACTCTTTGACTATAAATGGTGCAATTTCTAGGAACTCTGTGGAGATAAAGGAGCATATAGTCCAATATTACAACAATCTGTATTTTGAGAATTGTTCTTGGTGGCCTAGGGTGGAGGGCTTATCTTTTTTATCCATTGATGCGGAGGAGAGCATTTGGCTAGAAAGAGCGTTTGAGGAGAAGGAGGTGTGGGATGTGATCAGGGATTTGAATGGAGATAAGGCGCCGGGTCCTGATGGCTTTACTATGGCTTTCTTTCAGAAGTGTTGGGATATTTTAAAAACTGATGTTATGGATGTTTTTGCAGAATTCACACTCGAGGCAAGTTTGAGAAGAGCTTTAATGCTACTTTCGTCTCTCTGATTCCAAAGAAGGCTGGTGCCATGGATGTGAGAGATTTTCGCCCTATTAGTTTGGTAGGGAGGATTTACAAGATTATTTCCAAGGTCCTCGTGAACAGGTTTAAATCAGTTTTGGGCAAGATTATCTCCAACACTTAGAATGCGTTTATAGGTGGTCCACAAATCTTGTATTCAGTGCTTATTGCCAATGAATGTGTGGATAGTCAAATTCGATCAGGGGAACCTGGGCTGCTATGTAAGTTGGATCTGGAGAAGGCTTATAATCATGTGAATTGGGATTTCTTGCTATATTTGTTGCATCGTTGTGGTTTTGGGGGAAAAATAGAGGGCTTGGATTCAGTTTTGTATTTCTACGGTGAGATTTTCTATTCTTGTGAGTGGAACCCCGTCGGGTTTCTTTAACAGTTCTCAGGGTTTGTGGCAAGGAGATCATTTTTCTCCTTTTTTGTTTGTGGTGGTTATGGAGGCTTTGAGCCGGATGCTGAGTGCTGCATTGGATCAAGGCAACTTGACTGGGTTTTCAGTGGGATCTAGGGAGCCTGAGGCCTTAGTTGTGAATCATTTAATGTTTGTTGATGACACATTGATTTTTAGTGGGGCGCAAGAGGAACAAATTCGCCATCTGAGGTGTATCTTCCTTTGCTTTGAGGCAGCTTCGGGTTTAAGGATTAACTTAGGAAAATCAGAAATTGTTCCTATTGGTGCGGTAGAGGATGTCGAAAGATTGGCTCACTTACTTGGATGTCGGGTCGCTTCTTTGCCTATGACATACTTGGGTTTGCCATTGGGTGCTTCTTACAAGTCCGTGTCTATTTGGAATGGTGTTATTGAGAAAATGGAAAGGAGGTTGGCTGGATGGAAGTTTATGTATTTGTCAAAGGGTGGGCAGCTGACTCTTCTTAAAAGTACGCTTTCCAACCTTCCTACTTATCTCTTGTCGTTGTTTCCTATTCTAGTGAGGGTGGCTAATCGTCTTGATAATATTCGAAAGGCTTTTCTTTGGGGTGGCATTGGGGATGAGGCCAAATTTCATTTAGTGAAATGGAATAGGATTTGTACTCCATTGCACTTAGATGGGTTGGGAGTTCACAATTTCATCCAATTTAATCGAGCACTTCTGGGAAAATGATTGTGGAGATATGGTAGGAAGAGAGAGGCTTTATGGCGATTGGTGATTGACGCAAAATTTGAGAGCCTCAAGGGTGGTTAGTGTTCGAAAGAGGTGTCAGGTTCCTTTGGAGTGGGTGTGTGGAAACATATTAGGAAGGGGTGGGAGAAGTTTCACAATTTTGTTCGTTTTGAGGTGGGGAATGGGACACATTAGTTTTTGGCATGATTGGTGGTGTGGGGATAGATCCTTGAAGCAATGCTTTCCAGCTCTTTTTAGTATAGTGAGGAACAAAGATGCGATGGTGGAGGATAATTTGGCTATTCATAATAGTGTTATTCAGTGGAATGTTTTTTTTTACACGACAAATCCAAGATTGGGAGATGGATATGGTCCTTTCTTTCTTCGATCGACTGTACTCCATTTCGGCTCGACATGGAGAGGGTGACAGGTTAGTGTGGAATCCCTCTAAAAAAGGTTTATTTGATGTGAGATCCTTCTATGAAGAGCTTATTAGGAAAGATGTTCTATCTTTTCCATCTTTTCCCTGGAAGAATATATGGCGTGTTAAGGCTCCAACAAGGGTGGCTTTCTTCGTATGGTCAGCAGCTTTGGGCAAAATATTGACGCATGATAACTTGTGTAAGAGGAATGTTATAGTGATTGAGTGGTGTTGTTTGTGTAAGAAGAGTGGGGAGTCTATTGATCATTTATTGCTTCACTGCGAAATCGCCCGGGATCTTTGGAGCTACATTCTTATTTTATTTGGGGTAGAGTGGGTTATGCCACAAACGGTGTTGGAGTTGTTGAATAGTTGGGGGGCGGCGATTGGGTATGGTCGTGCTAAAGAAGCTTGGCGGTTAGCTCCTCTGTGCTTATTGTGGTGCATTTGGAGAGAGCGGAATGCGCGACTATTTAAAGATATAGAGACATCTATGGTGGAGCTACGGAAGCGGTTGTTAATACGTTATATATTTGGATAGTGTCCCATCATAGCTTGAATGTTTTTATTTATGTAGACTTTTTAAAATTATTCTATATTCGTCCCTTTTAGGGGTTCTCTTGTATACTTTCCGTGTATAAGGGTTGCGTCCCGCTGCGCTTATTTTTATAAATTGCAATTACTTATCAAAAAAAAAAAAGACTTCACTTCAAACGAATTCCTTTTCGATGGGATCCAACAAATTTTATGCTCTCCTTCATACCTCTCCCAATCATGCATAGGTCGAGTAAATAGAATATTCCAAAGAATGTTGCCATTATGGGTCTGCATATTCTCCTCCACCCATACATCCTTAGCACATGCAATAGCGAACAATTTTGGAAAAATGATCTTCAAAGGTAGTTCTCCACACCATACATCATGCCAAACAACACTTTAGAACCATCATCTACCTCATATCGCACATAATGTACAAAACCATCCCACCCCTTCCTTATACATTTCCACACTCCCACTTCATAGGGTCCCCTTACCTCCTTAGAACACCAACCACCCCTCATACTACTATATTTGATGTCATCTACCTTCCTCCACAATGCATCCCTTTCCATAGCAAACCTCCATAACCACTTAGCAATTCTCGATTAAATTGAAGCATGTTTCTCACCCCCAACCCCCCTGAGTCCTTAGGAGTACATACCTTTGACCAATTCACCGGATGAAACTTAACTTCATCTCCAATACCTCACCAAAGAAAATCCCTCTGAAGTTTTTCCAAACGATTAGTCATTCCCACTGGAATAGGGAAAAGAGACAAATAGTATGTGGGCAAGTTAGAAAGATTACTTTTGATCAATTTTGAGACTTCTACTATATTAGATAATCTTTCAATTGAAACAATCATGGCTAGAAGAAGCTCTCTGACAATTAGAAAGAATAAACAAAAACAAGATTAAGTTATAATTATGCTTTGTGGTCGTTCTTTAGCATATGAAACCTCCCAAGTTGTCCTGTTTCGTGTGTGCAGTATGTGAATCAATATGTCCACAATTGTTTGACATTATCAGGGATTTATAACTTATTTTGTATCTATGCTTAATTAGTGTTTTTATGTACAACCTTCCAAAATATGACTGATTTAAAGCAATGGCAAGTAATATAACAATCTTATAGATATCATCCGCAAATCTTATTTTTTCGGTGAAGAGAATGTACTTGATGTGGTTTCTGAATTATCGAAGCATAATTCATACCATATACTGTTAACTGTTTCTTTCTATAATGCAGGCTTTGATCCTTGCTCGGCTTCTTGGTTGGCGGATTAACTTGGACAGCATTAAGGTAATAGGGTTAATGCTATATTAGTTTTGTCTTCACATTCTTTTAAATTAAAAAAATCTTTGTATTATAAATATGATTGATGCCCAGTAATATATAACATTTGTTTTTTCAAATATGGTTGTATATGCTTTTAGATTGAGAGCTTGTTTCCTGAAGAAATGGGAACCAATGTAATGTCTGTTGAGGACTTCCTGGATTGTGGGGTATTATTGCTTGATGAAGATATCCAAGAGAGAGTGAATAAGGCTTCTCTAAATGGGCATGTGCTACGTTATGTCTGTGTGATTGAGGGGTCAAGGTAATTTTTCTATTTATCTTTACTTATGTCCAGAAGTTTAGTAGGTAGAATATATTCTCTGAGTATTTACTTTACAAAGGATATGGACAATCTTAGCTAAATTCTTTCCTAATAAAAGTTTGAAAGTTCATTGAGTAACTACCATAAAGTAACAAAATGGTTCAAATTTTTCATACAAGGAACAAAGAAAAGGCAGTTGGACTTTAGAAATTTAGGAACATTAGATAAGGAAGATAGTAGGAAACTTCTGTAGTTCATTTTCCTTGGTTAAAATGCAATGAGACCCCTTCAACTTTTGTTCAATGGCACTTAAACCTTTGTAGTTTGAAATCAGCAATGTTAGTTCTTAAATTTTGCATAAGCGTGCAAAGGTCCTTCCACCATGCATCATTCAAATTGACAATGGGAAAATTCTACGTGAAATTCATGTGGTCTTTTAACGTATGATTGGACAAAAACAAAAAAGAAAAAAAGGAGGAGGTAAACACACAAAATAAACAATGGAAAAGGAAAGCTTTCACACATACGCCTCTTTTACTGTTGTCCATGACAGCCAAGTTTGGCTTCTTCCCTGCCAATTCCACTATCGTACAAGCTGGCCACAACAACCAGCCTAGCCTGTAGATAGGTAAGCCAAAAATGTGAAGAACACAATAAATCAGCCACAAAGAAAATCAACTGAAAATCCTTTTGACTTCAAAAAATCAATTTTCGTAACAAAAAATCCCTTAAAAAATAAAATAAAGAAATCATATGACTTGCTCAAACATTTTCAATCAATTTCTCAAATGAACTTGTTAGAAGAGTTTGCTAGGGTTAAAAGAATATATTAGTGATAGAGATTTGTTACAGGTGTATTTTGGTCATTGTATAGAATTTTACAATATATCTTTATATATGTGCGTCTGTGTGTGTATTTATATTAATTATGAGCTGAGAGAGGCTATGTATGAGTGTAGGCCTCCTCTTTCTCTATTTCCTTCCCATGCAAATCTTACAGCATGGTATCAAAACCTTGGGATTGACTATATCACACACCTTTCTCTATTTTTTTTTCCCTCCGTACTACTGATAGTAAACTTATGAAAATTGGGCTTCATGCTTGTGATTGGGGGTAGATGGCCGTCGATATCAGCATCATCAGTGGTGTGATATCGTAGTCATTGCTGCCGTCAGCTTTGTCGTCCTTGGTGGTTTTGGTGTAAACAGCAGAACCGGTATTATAGCTGTTGTGGAATGAGTTCTACCCTGTATAGAAACAATCATTCAGAGTGTATGGTTGTGTCAGTTAGAGTTTTTCATGGTGTTCAGTGATGTCAATGGTGGCTGGAGAGTGTTGCAGTGGTCAAGTGTTTTGGTGGCAGGTTGTGTTGTCGTTGAAAAGATTGCATTGTGGTTGTCAGTTTATTTTGTAGCTATTGTTGTCGTTGTCACCAACAAGGTTTGATTGTTGCCGACAAGTTTTTGGCGAGTTGTTGGAGACAAGGATTCCTATTTGGTTGTGGGTGCTCTCTGTTCCTTATTGGGGATAAGGGTAGCTCCAGTTCGATTAGGCCGAGCCCAACCTAGTTCCGAAAAAGGGGGAGTTTGGTTTGGGCAGAGTCCAGCCCAAATAGAAACTGGGTGTCTGGGTCAACCTGTTTCAACTCGGGCCCAAAGTTTCTTTAGGCCCGACACCTATCTTGGTCAAAACAACTGGTCAACCTGGTTTTCATCTGGATCAATCAGTGATGGGCGGTTCAGTTCAGTTTTCAGTGTTTTCTAGCTGGTTCAGGCCGGCTAGCGTTGTTTCTTGGCCGGTTCAGGTTATTTCTCAGTGTTTTTTTCGGTTGGTTCATGTTAGTTCTCAATGTTTTTCGGCCTGTTTGCATTGTTTCTTGGGCAGTTCAGGTCAGTTCTTGATGTTTCTTGGCTGATTCAGGCCTGTTTGCATTGGCTTTGGGCCGGTTCATTAGTATTTCAACTGGTTCCCCCCTGTCCACAAGATTTGCTTCGGTTTGAGCTGTTTTGGGCCTATTGCAGCACTGTTTGTGGGGTTTTCCGTTTATTTTGATTGATTATTGTGATTGGTTGTTAGTTGCATTATTGTGGTGGATTATTTGGCATATTTGTTGTTGTTGTTGTTGCATTGATTGGTGAGTTCGTTCAACATTATGGCCACTAAATTAGATATTGTTCCTTCGGCTCCCTTAGTTAATGCTCCAATGACTTTTGTGAAGTTGAATGGAAAGAATTACGTTTATTGGCTGTGATCTGTTGAAGTATTTCTCAAAGGAAAATGGTTGTATGATCACTTAACCTTGGATAAAGAAAACTAGTTCCACTTGCCTTTGGGAACAAGAAGATAATCAAATTATCTCCCTTATGTTGAACAATATTGAGCCTCACATTGGATCCTTGTTTATCTATCTTCCTACTGCCAAGGATATTTGGGATCATCTCGGACGTATGTACTCTGGTACCAAGAATATCACTCGGATTTATGAGGCATGTAAACAATATTTTGGGCTCAAGTGTTTGAATTGCAAATGAGTACTACAAGTAGGTTGTGGCCATCTGTAAGGAGAGGAACATGTATCAGCTGTTCTCCATAGACCTGAAGACTATGGAAATGCGACATTAAAAGCAATGTCAAGATGTGGTTGTGGTTCGGTTTCTTCTCGGCTTGAAACCTGAGTTTGAGTCTTTCCGTGCATAGATTTTGGGTGGTTCGGAGCTCCCATCTCTTCCTGAGGTTTTTTCTCGGATTCAGCACACCACTTTTTCTAGTAATGGTTCTCAATTGAGTTCTAAGCGTAATGGAGATCACGCTGTGTTTATTGCTGCTTGTGGCGGTTTTGGTAGTTCCCGTGGGGGACGTGGAGGAAGAGGTGGTCATGGTTTTTGTGGTGGACATGATTCTCGAGTAGGTGGTCGGACTAGGAGTTGTGAGCCTCACAAATGCATTCATTGTGGCCGTAGTAATCATCCCACGGATTATTGTTGGGATCTACACAGTTAATGGTCTGGGTCTGCCAATCCAACCACATTTGGACCACCTACTAGTTTGGGTCCAGATTTGGATTCTAATTTGATTTTCGTATTGAGAGATGAGCATGCTCAATTCCTAGCCTATAAGCAGGTCTCTCCTTTTCCACTGCTACTCTTGCCTAGTTAGATACTGCATCTCACTGTCTTTTATTTACCATTAGCGACCCGTGGGTCATCAATTCTGGAGTAACTGAACATATGATTGGTTCGTCTACTTCTCTCTTTGATTAGCATCTTATTGATACACCTTAAAGTGTCATCCTTGCCAATGGTTCCCTCTCCTAATTGCCAGTTTCGACACTACACATCTATGTCCTGATATTTAGTTGTTGTATGTTTTGCGTGTTCCTGGTTCTTCTTTTAATTTGTTATACATTAGTAAAATTACCAAAGCTCTTAATTGTTATGTTAGTTTTTACCCTTTGTGCATTTTTTCAGGATATTGAGACGAGGAGGATGATTGGTATGGGGCATGAAGTTGGTGGATTATATTATCTGGATCTTGCACCTATCTCTCCCTCTTGTGCTTTGTAGTTGTTAGTCTTTGCTCTTCAGTGGCATTGTCGTCTTGGTCATCCTTCATTTTTCTACATTTTAGTGTCAAATCCCTAGGCTTCAACATGAGTTGTTTGTGCATTGCCAAGCTTGCCAGCTTTAGTAAGCATCACTGTGTCTATTTTCCATCAAGAGTTGTTTGTAATTGTAGGGTTTCGAGTCCTTTTGTGTTAGTTCATTCTAATGTATGGGGCCCAGTGCCCAATTAATGTAGATGGTATCACGATTCCCGGAGAAGATTCAGGAGGCATTGCTCAATTGAAACTTGCAGCTGAGGTTTCATACAAAGGATTTGGGAAAACTCTGATATTTTTTGGGGATTGAAGTTGTTAGATCTCAGACAGGTATTAATTTATCTCATAGAAAGTATGTACTTGATTTGTTAAAAGAGATGGGTCTTTTGGGTGCTCGTCTTGTTGAGATTCAAATGGATCCTAAGAAGAAATTACTAAAGGATGAATGAGAATTATTTGAAGATCCTCGTAGGAATCATAGTCTAGTTGGAAAGTTGAATTATCTTACTATTACAGGCTAGATATCTTGTATGCAGTTAGTGTTGTTAGTCAGTTCTTGGAAGCTCCTAGGGTTTCATATTGGGAAGTCGTTACTCATATTATTCAGTATTTGAAGAGAACTCCTGGTCTTGGGATATTGTATAGACCCAATGGACATCTCAGGGTAGAAAGTTTTACTGATGTAGATTGAGAAGGTTCTCCCTTAGATAGACGACTTACTATAGGATATTTTACTTTCTTAGGTGGAATCTGGTTACTTAGAAAAGTAAGAAACAAATAGTAATGGCACATTCCAATGCTGAAGCAGAATACAGGGCAATGGCTCATTATCGGTGAGTTGACGTGGTTACAACAATTTCTCTTGGAAATCATTCTCAGCTCCTATTCTTATCCCATTGTTTTGTGATAGCCACGGTACTCTATGTATTGCGTCTAACCTAGTTTTTTATGAAAGGACTAAACATATTGAGGTTGATTGTCATTTTATTTGAGATAAGATACTCTGTGGAGACACACACACATATATATATACCATTCAAAATCCTTGTATAGAAGAAAGCGGTTAGAGTTTATTTGTTCAAAGCTGGGGTATGATATATATGCTCCAGCTTAAGGGGGAGTGTTGGAAAACTTTGCTAGGGTTAAAAGAAAATGTTGGTGACAAGGATTTGTTCTAGGGTATTTGATCATTGTATTGAATTTTACAATATATATATATATATATATATATATATATATATATATATATATATATATATGATGTGTGTTTGTGTGTATGTGTATTAAGAGGTGAGAGAGGCTACGTATGAGTGTAAGCCCCCTCTTTCTCTATTTTCTTCCCATTCAAACCTTATAACAACACTCAATCAATTCCAAGTCAAAAATTGTTTCAAATGGCTGTTTCAATGTCATAAAAAGACCTCAAATCCCCTGCATCTTTGTGTTCCACGGCTGCCAAACCCTCAAATCCCTGTCATGTCCATTCCCCCAGACCTGGTCCATACTTTGACGATCTTCGCATCCAAACTCTGCCTTAGCACCTCCTTCAAGTGCTGACCAGAGAAATCAGACATCAAGTGTGGGTTTCAGATCTCAGGTCCAAGTGTTTTGGGTGTGAGGGTTTTCACTGCAAGCCTTAATGGGATCCATGGAGTTATAGTTCTGCATAGCAATGAGGGAGGAAGGTGTGGCTGAGGTTGGGAGAGTGGTGGCCCTGGTCTTGTTTTGGTAATTTGTCAGATTTGATGGTATTGGTGGGATTTCGGTGGTCTGGTTATAGAATTAGCAACATAAAAGAACCATTTTTCGGGTCTGTTGGTAAGCAAGATACAGAAGCAATTTCCTTGACCCTTTCTTTCTTCTTTTTTTTTTTTCTTTTTTGTTTTTTTTTTTTTTAATAATAGCATGTACTTGAAAATTTGATAAAGAGCACGGGTTCATTGCAATTGACCTAAATTTTGAGGGTTATTAGTTATTTTAGGTTCTCTCTCTCTCTCTCTCTAAAAGTAGAAGAATTGATGAATATGCTCTTAAGCTTTTGTTGTAAAAGGTGTCTTTCTTCTTGATTTGTAAATCAGGAATGCTTGTTTGATTAACTTACATGTTGACAGTATAACGATGTAACAAAGAGTGATATAGCCTTTGTTGTAGTCCCATGAGGTCTAAGGTTCGAATCCCCTTGGATGCAAACAATTCATTGGGGCCAGTCCATCAGCGAAGCCGAAGTATTAACCGATCTATGTAGAGGGGGGGCTTTACATGGGTCCGAGGTTTACTTAACAGGGGTGAGTACACGAAGTGGCCCTGTCTTGGACGGGTTCCTTGTCATCGAATATATATATATATATATAACCACATATGTGCATTATGAACCATGACTAAAAATAGTTGCCAATGACCCTTTTTCAAATACTGAGCCTTATCAACTAAGATCAGCTCCCTTTTATGTTTATGCAAGTGGTTTGTAAGTGCATGCATGTCTTCTTGCCTGTGCATGGCATTGCAATCAAATTTATGGGAATCTATTTGCATTGGCTCAAATTTTGTGATGACTCCCTTTTTATATTTAGTAACTTTTGTTTTGGTAGGTGTGAAGTTGGCATTCAAGAGCTTCCTAAGGATTCTCCGTTGGGAAGGCTTAGAGGAAGTGACAATGTGGTAAGTCTTCTTATTTTTCCTCCCGTAGTTTTATCTTTTACTGGTGAGCTTATGCAGGTAAATTTCATTATGCAATAGGAGGCAAAAACTTTAAAGAACTTATGGCCTAGGAACTCGCTAACCGAAACTTGGACAATGTAACCCATTTACGAAGAACTTGTTTGGCAGAGTTTTAAATGAGATACTGGGGTGGATGACGGGTTCATGAATGAAGTTTTTCTCTTTTTTCGTGTATGTGAATGCCTTGATGGATCTTCTGATCTTCCTCTGATGTAGTGAAAGACCCAACGGGTCAATTATTTAGCATGTCTAAATCCTTAGGAGAGAGGATGGCTCTAGGTAACAACTTGATGGAAGTCCTTTCAATATGATGGAGAAAGTAAAACCGTGTGCTACTAGTGTAGAATTACTTAAGCAGCTTAAAGCCTTGAAGAAAGAGACTGAAGGACATCTTAGGTATTTTTTAGAGAGCTGTTTTCGAAAAGAATATTTTTCTAGATGCTAAAGGTAGATGGAAAGGAAGAATTAGGGGCTATCTTGCTAGGATAATGTAGTGGGACTTCTGTAAATTGTTTTTAGGTGATGGAACATTCTAGGATATGGTTGTAGGGCATGTTTTAATGTATGACTCTGTAGAAAAACACCAATTATTCCTTTGATAAAAAATAAAAATTCCTTTGAGAACAATAAAGCATAATGGAGACTTTCCTTTTATTTATTTTTCTGTATCCTTCTTTCAGTGTTTCTATTTATTTTTTTTCTTCTTCTACAACCATAAGTTTCCTGGGGAAGTTGTTTTTCATATTTCATTTAGAATGCAACTGTAATAATAATTCTGAAAATACATTATCACATATCAGAAGATATTTACATCTACATCCAGGATTTTCTCGTTGAAAGAGCTCATTTTATTCACTACATTCTGAAGTTCTTTTTTAGCTTTTTATGGTCCCTGTTAGCGGTTATTCGTGTTAAACAATAAAATATGAAAGTGAACTATTTTTCATTTGATGCAAATGCAGTTGGAGATATACAGCCGATGTTATAAGGAGCAGCCACTGGTTATTCAAGGTGCTGGTGCTGGCAACGATACTACAGCAGCTGGAGTCCTTGCTGATATTGTTGATATCCAGGATTTATTTCCTGAAAGTAAATTTTCTGTAACTAACCTTGAAGAAAATCAAGAACAAAGATGATGAGTGTGTTACAAGCTGTTGCAAGAAAGAGAGGCCAATTTTCAGGGAAAATGGTCTTGAGATAGTTTTGCCCTGGAAAGATGCTACTTGCTGTTTGGTCAATACGACTGAAATGTGTGCATGCAGAAGAGTTTTTGTGTATCAACTAAAATTTGGTGTAGACAAATTTTACTTAGGTTATGTTTGTTATACGGAATGGTTACTCCATTTGAAAAAGGAAATGGCTTTTATTATAAATGGAAGAATATGGAATAAATTAGCCTTGGTGTTAAGAGTATTATATAATAAACATCTAACACGTGGAATAGCTATTTCCATTGCTCATGGAAAAATGACTATTTCAAGACTTGGTCATTTTACTTTCTTTCATTTTCAATAAAAAAAATTATTCATTTTTTTAATAGAATAGTCATTTCGCGTACCAAACGTAACCTTAGTATAGTCAGTATAATAGCTTGTAATGGCACTTTGGTATCTACGAAGAGAACCCACTTGAAGCACAGATCATCCCCATCAAAACTAAACATAATACATATCATGCTGATTAGGGTTGTATAAGTGGTTGCGGTTAGCGGTTATTGGCTAAAACAACTAATTGAAACCAGTTAGCAGTTAGTGGTTATTAAACCTATAACCGGCAGTTTGAAAACCGTTTTTTGTGTGGGTTTTGGGTCAGTTTTGGATCGGTTTTTGGGTTGGTTTTAATTCTTTCCAAAAATATATATATATATATATATATATATTTTAACTTTTTGGGCCGGTTTTTCAGATAAAAATCCAAATCTTTTTTTTTTTTTTTTTTTGGTCTGAAGTTTGCTATCAGTAACCCATTTTTAAACTTCAAGCTATGAAAGTTCTTCATATCATGCGTCCATATGAAACAGCATGAAAAACTACGAACCACAAATCCACAATCAACCAAAAATAAACCATTCGGCCCAACACCATAAAATCAATCCAAAACACCCAACTCAGCACCATCATTCAAGACCCAAACACAATCGCCCATCAAAATTCAAACCCTTAAAACCACGATACAATTGAAATCATTATCTACCAAAACGTTTTTCACTTTGCTTGGAAATAGAGGAAGCTCAGAGAACCAACCGGTACAGAGCTCGCGGGAGTTGGGCTGAGGTCCACATCACCACGATGGTGGCCCAACCACCCTGCTCCTAGTCGCACCACTCACGGACAGAAAAGCCCTCCCAAAAGGTCCAACAAACTAGAGATTGCTAAAGGTTGTGAAAGAAAACATAAAAAATAAAACTAAAAGAAAATAAAGCAGAATAATAAGAAATAGAGACAAATGGATTTTACGTGGTTCGGTCTACGACCTACATCCACTGAGTAAAGCCCAAAGGGCTACATTGTTGCTCTTATTGCTTGATTATTTACAATACAAATGATCCCTATTTATAGGGATATGGAGAGAATACAAAATGGTATGTAGAGAGAATATAATCAAATCAGAATTGAATGCATTCAAATCTGATTTGATTATAATCAATTACAATTAATGATGATTAAATCAAATCCTCCAATATATGTGGAGTACCGTAATATACGGTATCAATATATTCTCTAATATCCCCCTGCAAACTTAAGGTGGAAGATTCTGAAATCTTGAGGGTTTTTTATTTATTTATTATTTATTATTTTTTATTTTATGTTGGGTCGTATATAACCCAGTTTAGAGAATATATTTCTTCTTCTTCTTCTTCGTCTTCCTTCTTCTGCTTCTTCGTCTTCCTCCTTCTTCTTCGAGCCAATTGGGGGCTAAATGCGCATGGGCTTAAAATAAGACCACAAATGCCAAAATATAAATAATGGGCTAACTATGAGCCAAATATAAAAGCCAACAATGAGCTGATATGGGCTTGGGTTTGAAACAATACCACAGGAGCCAAAAATATATGTGGTCAACTATGGGCTAAAATAGATATGGATTTGAAACAATACCACATGCCAAAATATGGGTCAATGACCAAAATAAGGAGCCAACAAAGGGCCAAAATAATATGGGTAACTTGGCCTCTTTTTAATGATTTTTTTTTTTTTCTTCCTTCGTTGCATCTGCACGACGCTACACTCATTTGATTCAAGTCATGCACATAAATAACCAAGCCTTTCTCATTTTATCTACACGTTTCCCTTTTTTTTTTTTTTTTTCTTTTTTTTTTCTTTTTTCTTTTTTTTTTTTTTTTTGACCAAGAAAACACTGAACTGAACGGTTTGAAAAACCAAACGATATACCTGTAACCAAACGGAGACCTCCGTCTCCAACAACTCGCCTGAGACCTGCCAAAAACTTGTCGGCAGGACTTAATCTCGCTGGAGAACACCACATATCACCTGGAACATCGCCGGACAACTCAAAAGTTGGCGGAAAATATCAAAATAACACAAAAGCCGCTAACAACCATGAAAACACCATTAATGGCCAAACGTTGCCAGTGAACACAACTGAACCACCTAAAACAACCAGACCCTGCCTCAAACGATCTGAAATTGCCGAAGCAGATGAGAACTTGCCGGTGACACCAACTAGGATCGACAAAGAGTCAATCTACAAACATCCACCGTGAAAACACACGGAAAGATTTTTTTTTCTTATTCTTTTTCTTTTCTCAAGAACAGTAATCTCCCTTAAACCAAAATGCATTTTTTTTTTTTTTTCCTTTTCTCAGGAACAGTACGAAATCTCCTCATAATGAAATTTCCTCTTTTTTTTTTTTTTTTTTTTTTTTTTTTTTTTTTTTTTTTTTTTTTTTTTCTCAAGAACAATAAGAAATCTGCCCATAACGAAATACAATTTTTTTTTTCTTTTCTTTTCTTTTCTCAGGAACAGTACGGAATTTCTTCTTTTTTTTTTTTTTTTTTTTTTTCTCAGGAACAATAAGAAATCTCCCCATAACGGAATACAATTTTTTTTTTTTTTTCTTTTCGTCAAATGCACTGCAATATCTATCGGGATAACATTTGCAAAGCATTGACTATAAGAAAACTAAAATACAAGAAAATGAAAAACAAGAGAAATAAATCACAGGACCATTGGATCGAACATTGGCGTTAGCCTATAGCTCTGATACCATGAAAGAAAACATAAAACTAAAAGAAAATAAAACGGAATAATAAGAAATAGAGACAAATAGATTTTACGTGGTTCGGTCTATGACCTACGTCCATAGAGTAAAGCCCAAAGGGCTACATTGTTGCTCTTATTGCTTGATTATTTACAATACAAATGATCCCTATTTATAAGGATATGGAGAGAATACAAAATGGTATGTAGAGAGAATATAATCAAATTAGAATTGAATGTATTCAAATCTGATTTGATTATAATCAATTACAATTAATGAGGATTAAATCAAATTCTCCAATATATGGAGAGTACCGTAATATACGGTATCAATATATTCTCTAATAGGTTGTAGGTTAAAGTTGGAAGTCTGAGACAATAAATAGACGAGAGACTGAGAGAGGGATAAGAGAAAGAGAGACTGATACACTAAACAGAGACAAGAGAGACGAGATACTTACACGGCTAGTCGCTACAGAGGTGTATTAGTCTCCACTCAAAGGCTGTGCGTTGAGACTTGAGAGATTGAGAGAGAAACAAGGTCACGAGAGGAGAAGCTGAGAGACAAAGAAAACGGCGTAGGCAACATATTTCAAAAGAGAGGATGAGAGATCAATTTTTTTTTTTTTTTTTTTAAAGTTTATCCATTTTCATGTAATAAAACAGTGTCGTTTTGGTATTAAAAATACCAAATACTCGTCGTGCACTGCAGATAGTTATATATATATATAAAAGAGTTGAGCAGTTAGTGGTTACTAACCGCCTCCGCCTCCGCCTCCGCCTCCACCTAGACAGTTAGCGATTATTAATAATCGTATTAAAAAATGGTTAGCGGTTAGCGTTTATTGGACGGTTATAACTGCCCATTTGTACAACCTTAGTTATTAAGAATATTTATTTTAGTTTTAAATCAAACACCAAAAAAATTGATAAATTAGCGTATTTACTATATAAGTGATGGTAATTTAACAACCTTTTACATTAACAACGAGAAATAGTTCTAAACTAATGCTGTTACCATAGAAACAACCTAAATGATGATTTTAGGGCCGTTTTTCTAAAACGACGCTAAAACAAAAGCAATGCAAAATAGAGGCTCTTTTTTTTTTTTTTTTTTTTGCTTTTTTGTAGTGCACGACATATCAGCCCATGTGATAAATAGGTATGAAGAGTAGCATTGCTCATATTACAAATGCAAACGGAATGACCATTTTTATATAGAAACAAATTAAGCACAAGAATCCATTCTATAAAATTCAAATAACAGGGATAGATTCTATAAACATGCAAACCACAAGGCGCCTCTAAATTTATTTTTGTCTTCCAGAGTTTGTTGACAGAAACAGAAGTAAATAGCAGTAGCTTTCTGTAGGATGAACTGGCGAAATCAAAACTCGGCCACTTGAGTACGATCAAAGTAGTGTCCTGTAGGGCCTCCATCAGGTAAAAGAGAGAGCATGACTGAGCCTCTAGCCCCCTCTTCTAAAGTCATTGTTCCTGTGTTCCAGTTCAGATCCGTCTTGACATAGCCAGGATGAACGCAGTTGATGCACATGTTAGGGTACTTTTTGGCAAGAATTCTAGTGTAGGCATTGAGGGTCTGCTTGGAGATGCTATAAGCAGGCAGCATCAACGTCCATCCATTGATTTCAAGAGCATTTTCTTTCAAGTCATGCAAAAATCTTCTTAGAACCGCATCCACTTTCTCTTCTGTTAGAGTCTCTATGTCACCTAGTTCTTTTCTTATTTGCTCACTTGGAATCCTCTGCATAAAGAGATGCTTCTGTTAGACAATCTTATATATGTGACATATTCCCATTTAGTAACCACAAACAACTTGTATAAATTCACTGTAAATCAATGAAATCTGTGTTCAAGCAATCATTTCTAAAATACTTGCTTCTATAGAGCCAAGGATTACATGCCACATGCCTTGTTGCTATCAAATTCTTTAATCCTCTAACTTGAATGAATTAAAACGACTTCCTCCTATATGTATGCCTGAGGTAAATTGAAGTATAGGCCGGCATTTTGGGGCTCATTCATATAATAGTATGCTCATGCTAGAACAGTATAACCGATGAACTTCCTGAAGAAACTCGTAATGAAATGGAAAAAAAAAAAAGACAATAACATAATAAGAGAAAATAGAGATAAAGAATTTTCGAGTGGTCTGGTGTTAGACACCTATATCCACTACTAGGGAAGAGTCCAAAAGGAGTATATATTACTCTTATTGATGTCTGTTGGGCGTGGGTGGGTGAGTCAGTTCTTTTTATTATGAATTTATTCTCTTTTTTGATGGTCGCAAAGCCATAGATGGCCAGATGGGTATATGCAAGGAAGCATCTGACAATTTGTCGAGGGATAAATAATGTTACGTGTAGTCATTGTTAGGTAGTGGGTCTGTTAGGAAGATAATTATGTTAGGTTAATCATTTTATTAGTGTTTTATTGTTTTACTATTGTTGTGTGGGTATGACTCTCAGTGTCAAGAGTGTCAGTAGGAATAGATTTAATTACATCACTAGTTGAGTTATCACTCATCCAGAAACCTGCACAACAAAATGAAGCTATCTAGGAGATGCTTGAAGAATTTCACTTAAGTTTTCAATTTTACCCTTAGGACAAGGGCAATTTCAAGAGGTGGAGAATAATACGTGGGTTGAGTTATGAGTTTTTCATCCCACGTTACGTATGCAAGTAACAAATAATAAGTGGGTAGAGGAAGAGTGGCTTTTACCTTGAGCTCACTTCTGAGAGAGGACACATTCACTATCCTTGCTCCTGCAGGGGAAAGCTGCAATAGTGGGAGGAGAGCCTCTGTGACTTTTTTCACACCATAGTAATTAGTATTCAAGCATTCTTCTGCCTTCTCATAAGTTTGTTTAATCACTCCTTGAACCAAACTGAAAGCCTCGCCTGAGAGCTGCGTCAAGCAGATAGTTATTGGGTGCCTGTCTGAATTACAAAGGCATCAACAATTTACTGCATTAATTTCTATGAACTTACCCAGGATGTGGGATCTATGTTTAAGGCCCTTAGGCCTTCCTCATCAACTATGAGCCCACTAGCTCCAGCATTATTAACCTGCACAACTCAAATCATCAATGCACTCCAATTGAACCCCTGAATCTGAACAAGAGAAAAGTTTGCTCAATTTGGAGCCCCAGCTGAGCACTACTCGACTGTGCCCTGCCACTAATGGACAGTCGACACTTTACATCTTGACCTATTTTGCCTGTCACAATGATTCCTGATACCCAACGGCAATGTAGAGGGCTAAAGGCCGGGAGCATAGGGCTGACGATTTTTTATAAGACTTTGCAAACTCACACCAACCTAACACAAAATTAATGAGTTAGGGTTGATAGATCTAACCTATTTAATTAAATAAGTCGGGTTAGGGTTAACCTATATAGTCTTATACCTATGCCTTGGCACAACCCAAACTCGACATACGATATAAGGGTCGACAATTTTTGATATAATCCGGGAACCCAACACGAAATTAGCTGGTTAGGTTGAGAGATCTGACTTGTTTGATTAAATGAGTTAGGTTACAGTTTGACCTATATATATTTTTATACTCATGCCTCAATACGACTCAAAACCTACACGCAAATACAAATAGCACAAAAGACAACGTACTGAACGATCTCTGAAGATGGACATTGGACGGTTTTGATTCAAACGCTCCCCTATCACCATCATCGTGAAAATTCATCACCCATCTTTTTGGTGAATGAACTTGTTGGGGATAAATCCCACTCAACCCGATCCAAAGAGAAGATTCAAAAGTCAAATAGGTCCAAACAGATAAGAATAATGATAAGATAAGAATAATGATCATATCAGAGGTCTAAGAAGATATCAGATCAGAAGTCTAAGAAGATGTCAGATCAGAAGTCTAAGAAGATATCCAACTAGAAGTCTAGTAAAGGATTGAAGTCCAATTAGAACTCGGACATCAGTTCTAGATCAACAAGGAGCAGGAGTCCTAATCCAGGTTTGACTCCACCTCTATGCCTATAAATAGGCCCATACCCCAGGTATAAACTAAGACTCAATTTTATGCACAAAGTATTATTTCCCCACAGAAGCTAACTTAGGCATCGGAGCGGGACCCCCGGAAGGGTCCCTAGGTTTTGTTGTTTTGCAGAGTTATTGAGAAGCGTGAAGAACATCAAAAGAACGTGCAGATTCACATCATACCGGAAACTGTACCAACAGTTTGGCGCCGTCTGTGGGAAATGATTATTCGTTCCTCATAAAAAAAAAAAAGATCCAGCATGGTGATGAACACACGTTCCGGAAGCCAGACCAATCGACAGCCCGTGGCCCCACAGGAACCGGCTATTCAGAATAATTTGCAGCCTCCACCGAACCCTCCCCCGGGGGGTGGAGATCAAGATCGCATAGCAGCGTTGGAAGCCCAGATTGAAGACTTAAATGCAGAATTGTTACGCATGAGGACGAGACAGCCCAATCCCGAGATGAACAGGGATGAGCGTGAGGAAGAAGATCACAATAGCAACATTAATCCTCGGAGGGAGGATGACCGTCAAGGAAATCTGAGCAGAATTATTGCCGAGCTGGAGAGAAGGTGCACGGACATGGAGATGGAAAGAAAGGACAAAGGCAGATCCGTAATGGTGGACAAGCTCCTAATGGGTACAGACTCACCCTTCACCAGACGGGTGGCAGACTATCAGCTTCCCGATAAGTTTAAGGTACCCCAAATTCTAAGTTATGCAGGAGACAGAGATCCCTTGGATCACCTAGAGAATTTCAAAGCTCATCTAGACCTTCACGGGACACCCGATGAAGTAGCATGTCGGGCCTTCCCTCTTACTCTTTCGGGGAATGCCCGAGACTGGTTCAGGAAGCTGCCCCCGAATTCCGTTGATCAGTTCAAGGAATTGTCCAAGATATTCCTAACGGAGTTCTTGGCTTTCCGGACAAGGAAGAAGCCTTCGGGATATTTGCT
Source organism: Alnus glutinosa (assembly GCF_958979055.1). Taxonomy (NCBI): domain Eukaryota; kingdom Viridiplantae; phylum Streptophyta; class Magnoliopsida; order Fagales; family Betulaceae; genus Alnus; species Alnus glutinosa. Next base: position 11,527,937 of record NC_084894.1, on the reverse strand, counting down.
ATCATTGCACCAGCAAGGCAATGAGAGTCTTAAGGAGTTTATGGCTCGGTTCAACCGAGAGAAGGCTACGGTCGAAGATCCGACCGAGGATATGATTTTTGCTGCCATTTATCAGGGAATTTCACCCGAGGAGCCTTTGATGAAGAAGTTGATCCGGAAGCAACCGAGTACCTTGCAGGGCCTCATGGATAAGGTAGAAGAATTCATCAATCAGGAAGAGACGCTGAAGTCTATGGCCAGTTCTAGACTACCCCGAGAGACAGCCCCAGAAAAGAAAAGGAAAGAACTCAAGAAAGCTGATTGGGAAGAGCAGAGGCAGGTAAAGAAGTTCAAAGATTACAACTTTACACCTCTCAATGCCGAGATATCAGAAGTCCTCATGGAGATCAAGAGAGATCCGGCGTTTCGGGAACCACAAAAGATACCAGGTGATCCTCCTTATAAGAATGCAGGGAAGTATTGTGATTTCCATAAACAAGCAGGTCATTACACCGAGGGGTGCGTAACCCTAAGGTTGTTAATAGAAGAATTCATAAAGAATGGCAAGCTAGTTCGGTTCTTGGGAGAGCGACGGAACCATCCAGGAAATAACAGGCCTCGGAATCATCAGGACTATCAGCCCCGAGATCAACAGCCACGAGATTATTATCCCCGAGACCGTCCTCAGCTAGACGAAAGGCCTCAAGAGAATGCTCCCCGAGATGACATAGAAAGAAGAGAGGACCGAAGAAGCAGAAGCCCACAGCATAGAGAGCCGAGGCAACAACAGTATCTGCCCGTGATCCCATAAAAAGGACTCTCGGGAATTTCAGGCTTGCTTTTATTTTTTAGTATTTATATTTGCAAAGACCTAGAATTTTATTTTTAATTCAGACTAGACAGAAAATTCCCCAGATTTTGGGAATAAGTATTTTCAGAATAAATGAATAAAGCTGACTTAAGCATCGGAGTGTTCCCGGTCTAAGGACCAGGAACCCGTTGATGTTGTTTCTTTTGCAGGCAAAAACTTCTCGGATCAGTCCTTGCCGAGAAGGAGCCTCTCGGATCAGTCCTAGCCGAGAGCAAGAACAACTTCTCGGATCAGTCCTTGCCGAGAAGGAGCCTCTCGGATCAGTCATAGCCGAGAGCAAGAACAACTTCTCGGATCAGTCCTTGCCGAGAAGGAGCCTCTCGGATCAGTCCTAGCCGAGAGCAAGAAAAACTTCTCGGATCAGTCCTTGCCGAGAAGGAGCCTCTCGGATCAGTCCTAGCCGAGAGCAAGAACAACTTCTCGGATCAGTCCTTGCCGAGAAGGAGCCTCTCGGATCAGTCCTAGCCGAGAGCAAGAACAACTTCTCGGATCAGTCCTTGCCGAGAAGGAGCCTCTCGGATCAGTCCTAGCCGAGAGCAAGAAAAACTTCTCGGATCAGTCCTTGCCGAGAAGGAGCCTCTCGGATCAGTCCTAGCCGAGAGCAAGAACAACTTCTCGGATCAGTCCTAGCCGAGAAGGAGCCTCTCGGATCAGTCCTAGCCGAGAGCAAGAAAAACTTCTCGGATCAGTCCTAGCCGAGAAGGAGCCTCTCGGATCAGTCCTAGCCGAGAGCAAGAAAAAACTTCTCGGATCAGTCCTAGCCGAGAAGGAGAGTCTCGAATCAGTCCTAGCCGAGACCAAGAAGAAAACTCTTGGATCAGTCCTAGCCGAGAGTCTCGGATCAGTCCTAGCCGAGAGAAAGGAGCATCTCGGATTAGTCCTAGCCGAGAGCAAGAAGAAACTTCTCGGGGGGTTGGATTTAACCCTCGGGTTTTGCAGGTTTTTCAAGATACAGGGAGAGAACCCTAAGGAAAAACAAGAAGGTAATTGGGGGGTAAGATTTAACCCTCGGGTTTTGCAGGTTAGCAGGTTTTCAGAAGGAGACAAAGATCGGGTTTCCTTAGACATGGAATTCCCATTATTCAAGCAAAGCTTCGGATAAGGGAATTGGGGGGTAACTGTTGGGGATAAATCCCACTCAACCCGATCCAAAGAGAAGATTCAAAAGTCAAATAGGTCCAAACAGATAAGAATAATGATAAGATAAGAATAATGATCATATCAGAGGTCTAAGAAGATATCAGATCAGAAGTCTAAGAAGATGTCAGATCAGAAGTCTAAGAAGATATCCAACTAGAAGTCTAGTAAAGGATTGAAGTCCAATTAGAACTCGGACATCAGTTCTAGATCAACAAGGAGCAGGAGTCCTAATCCAGGTTTGACTCCACCTCTATGCCTATAAATAGGCCCATACCCCAGGTATAAACTAAGACTCAATTTTATGCACAAAGCATTATTTCCCCACAGAAGCTAACTTAGGCATCGGAGCGGGACCCCCGGAAGGGTCCCTAGGTTTTGTTGTTTTGCAGAGTTATTGAGAAGCGTGAAGAACATCAAAAGAACGTGCAGATTCACATCATACCGGAAACTGTACCAACAGAATTGATTGTGAGGTCATCGCATCTGATTTACATACATCTTTCCCAAAAAAGTAATACTCTAAGAAGAGATTTCAGCAAAACCCCAGTTGCCCTTGAGAATATATATATATATATATATATATATATATATATATGCTTGTCCTTGTATGTAGAATATATAAAAATTCCAAATAGATTACCAAGATATCGAGCCTGCCAAAGTTGTCCCGGATGAACTTGGCCAAGTTGTCGATGCTGACGGCGTCCAAAACATCAAGCTGATGGAAAACTACATTCGGCAAACCCGACTGGTGGAGCTTCGATGCGGCCTCCATCCCCCTCTTGGCATTTCTAGCTGTCAACACAACCGTGACGCCTTCAGACGCCAGTTGCCGCACTGTTTCAAGCCCAATCCCCCTGTTTGCTCCCGTAACCACTGCATACCTGTAAACAAAAAAGAAACCCACAAATCAAAATGGGCATAAAAACAGAAAGCAGTTGAAGAACAAATATATATATATATATATATACACACCTTTCTGCTGCATGCTTTCCATTGCTTTCCATTTTTGCAATGCTTTGATGCTTTGATGAACAGGGAAGTTTGACCCTCTTCAGCTCTTGAGCTCTCACCAATCTCTCACTACTCTTCCCACTGGATTCCTCAGCTCAGGCTCTCTCTTCTTTTTTTATTCCCACTGACCTGCCATTTCATATTTATATTTATAAGATATGTAACGTTGTCATTGGGTGCACAACAGTGGTTAATTTTATAAACATTTATAGGATAAGTAACGTTGTCATTGGGTACACAACAGAGGGGGTTATATATATATATATATATATGAGAAAAATATTAAAAAGCCTCATGCTGTACAACGGATTAAGATTTTTTATAATTTTTTTTTTAAAAAAAAAAAAAAATTTCAAATTACTTAATTTAGCCATTTCTAGGTATCGAAACGCTTACAAAATGTATCATATTAAAATGTGGCATATTACAGTTGTGAATTAAGTATATTTTCATCAGGTTCTTGCTTTTTATGTTGTAAAAAAGTTTTGAACTAAAAACTGTATTTTAATCTTATGAAAAAGAAACATCTTTGTAAAAGTGAAAATGAAGAATTTTGGGAGGGAAATTATTTATGCCTACCTCGATAACATGCCACATTTTTTTAGATCAACATTAATTCTGTTATGATGATCATAATTGGTGTTCTCTACCAGATTTAAGTGTAATTTTAACCATATACATGTATGTAAGTTATTGACATATTTAATTTCTTTGCAAATCGGTTTACAAGGTGAATTTTACTTAAAATTTGTTCATTTGATATCAGAACCAAGTACTACGTAATGAGATTGAGTCACGAAGAATGTGACCTATATATATATAGAATATAGTGGGATGTGATCATGAACATCGGCTACAGAGTGCATGTGGTGATGTAAACCGATTACAAAATGTATCATATTAAAAATGTGGCATATTACAGTTGTGAATTAAGTATATTTTCATCAGGTTCTTGCTTTTTATGTTGTAAAAAAGTTTTGAACTAAAAACTGTATTTTGATCTTATGAAAAAGAAACGTCTCTGTAAAAGTGAAAATGAAGAATTTTGGGAGGGAAATTATTTATGCCTACCTCGATAACATGCCACATTTTTTTAGATCAACATTAATTCTGTTATGATGATCATAATTGGTGTTCTCTACCAGATTTAAGTGTAATTTGAACCATATACATGTATGTAAGTTATTGACATATTTAATTTCTTTGCAAATCGGTTTACAAGGTGAATTTTACTTAAAATTTGTTCATTTGATATCAGAACCAAGTACTACGTAATGAGATTGAGTCACGAAGAATGTGACCTATATATATATAGAATATAGTGGGATGTGATCATGAACATCGGCTACAGAGTGCATGTGGTGATGTAAACCGATTACAAAATGTATCATATTAAAAATGTGGCATATTACAGTTGTGAATTAAGTATATTTTCATCAGGTTCTTGCTCTTTATGTTGTAAAAAAGTTTTGAACTAAAAATTGTATTTTGATCTTATGAAAAAGAAACATCTCTGTAAAAGTGAAAATGAAGAATTTTGGGAGGGAAATTATTTCTGCCTACCTCGATAACATGCCACATTTTTTTAGATCAACATTAATTCTGTTATGATGATCATAATTGGTGTTCTCTACCAGATTTAAGTGTAATTTTAACCATATACATGTATGTAAGTTATTGACGTATTTAATTTATTTGCAAATCGGTTTACAAGGTGAATTTTACTTAAAATTTGTTCATTTGATATTAGAACCAAGTACTACGTAATGAGATTGAGTCACGAAGAATGTGACCTATATATATATAGAATATAGTGGGATGTGATCATGAACATCGGCTACAGAGTGCATGTGGTGATGTGTTACGATTTTAAGTATTCTATATATATGACTTAAATGCAATCTTAATAATGTGTATATAAGTTCTTAAGTACTCTCTTCAAAAAAAATAAAAATAAAAATTTGAGCTTAAATTAAGTAGAGCCATAGAATAATATTATTGGCATTAGAGTTAATTAGGAAAGGTTTATGGTTCATCGAATTACTATACCTTAAAATTATTCATTACGTGTTTGCATTGAGAAATTATGCTCGATGCGTTAACTTCACGTACACTCATAAATACATTAACTTTAAATCCCGACTACAAAATAAAGAATATTCATTTTATGTAGAACGGAGAAAATCGTATTAAAAATAGAAATTAAAAAAATGGGTAATTACTAAATAGGCATTCATACTTACATGTAGACAATTAGGAGGATGGAGCAATGTTGGTGATCCCAGAGCAGCAAGGAGATCGAGCACTATGAAAAGATTTGTATGCAGAAATATTAAAGGTAAAAGAGATCGAGCATTTAAATCTCCACTTGGGGTTGCATGATTGGTGATCAGGTCGATCTTTTCTTCTCTTGGTATTGCCGGAAAGCACGTGGAAGATGCGTGCATGGTATAATACCAGTTTGATGCCGCATCCATCACACCCGGCCCCAACCTCATCTTTCATATCTCCACACCTCGCCGGCCACCATCCACATTTTTCTTTTGGGTAACATATATAATATTAATATTAATATTAATACGGAAAAGATATACATATCTACTCCGACTACCACCATGTAGAACCTGTCGACTTACGACATATTTATTTATTTATTTTAGTATCAAGCTGCACGTGCACGTGCTACGCTGACATGTACATGCAACTAATGTCTCGTAACATCATAATAACATTTCATATTAGAGATATGATTACATTCTACATAAAAAAACATCATACATATATCATGATGCCATGAATATTCTCATTCATACATTTCTTTCCAATATCATATTGTTAAGCCATATACGTAACTTAATAACATATATCATAAAAACATTAATCAAATCATCAAAGTACTATAAACCATCTAATATCTCAACATATCATCGGCTCAAAATTTAAACAATCATATCAACCAAAGAAATTCATTTAATTAAGATTCATTTCCTTTTACTTGGCAAAAGAAAACTCAATAATTTTTATTTTTTTAAAAATAGAAAATATAGTGTTTTAGGGTGATTGCCCCTTGAAGAGGGGGGTGGCCTGCGAGCCACCCTCAGGCCATTGGGGGTAGCTGCGCAGCCACCCCCGGCCACCAACGTTTCCTCCGCCCTCTCGTCTCTCTCCCGTTTCAGGTATATAAATTTATTTATTTTAATTTGTGTTTTTTTCTTTCCCCCCGTTTGCTAGCTCCATGCATTTTAGCTGTTAAGGCATGTAGTTGATTTTTGTCAAGTTTGGTGATTTAATTTAATTGTGTGATAAATGGATTTCAAGTTTTTAAACCTTGGGCCTAGGCTTAGGTTTCAGGTTCAAATTTTACCAATTTAATACATATGTATTTAGGCTTTTCGATATATATATATTGGCTTATTTATTTATTTATTTTAATTATGTTATTAATAGTTTAAATTTTGGAATGTTTGTTTAAACTATACCATGAAGAAAATGTGAAATCTTGCCACTGGTTGGCTGAAAATTCAAAACTCTTGCTTTAATAGGGACCCCCATTGTCCTAGAGTTGAAAATTCTGAGAGGATCTGATGAAGGGTGGATATGCATTTTCCAGTGAAAGCAATAGAGGATGTTTGTAGGTTTAATTGGTGGTAAAGTTTGGGGAAAAGATATTATATTCAAACTTGAACTCGAAAAAGAAGAATAGTAAAAGAAAACAGAAATTACAGTCATCACTAAATACAGGAACCATAAAGAAGTTTCAAGGATGTTTGTAGGTTTAATTGGTCGTATTTTGTTAATATGCACAGTTATTCATCCTAGAGTGTGTAGCGCCCCAGATTTTAAAACACATTTTTATAGAATAATAAAGTTAAAGGATAAAGATGAATATTTATGTGAGTAAATAATCATTCGTCTTATAAATTGTTTTATCAATATTTTCAATTGATTTAATGAAACTTTGTTTGAATAAAACGGATAATTATTTTTATATCCGAAAATTACTGAGTTAATAAATAGACAAAATAATTAATCATTAGATTAATTAACTTTATTTTATAATTGTACAAAATATTATTTGACACTTTACTATCTAGTGTAATAATAATATGTGTAATAATGTTTGTAATAAAATATCTTTATTTATGAAACCAACTATACTCAAAACGGGTTTTAAATTATACTATAGTAAGTTATTAAAATGATAAGGCCTAATGTAAGAATACCCACAGATTAACTTAATCTATATCATGATCATAACGTGCATATAGAAAGATTCATGAACCAGCTGTCCTAAACTCTGCGCCGTCCCCTTGCGTCACTAGTGATTCACCCGCTACATGCAGCTCACTCCTACAACTTGCTACCGACACTTTCTTATGCCTTCATAACTGACTCTCTTCTATATCTAAAAACACGCACCTCTCTTTCTTCTTATTCTTTTTCTCCTTCTTTTCTGTTCTTCTTTCTTCTTCTCTTTTCTGAGACCAAGAGACCCACCGACACTCTCTCCCACCGACAGACGCATGTTGATTTTTTTTATATAATAATAATATATTAATATAATATATAATAATAACACTTGCTCTTCAATCAATATTCTATCTATCCTTTCTTCCTCCGCATCTTCTTCCTTCCTCTTCCTTTCTTCTTCTTTCCAACTCTTCATTGATTATATAATAATATATATATATATATATATATATATATATAATAACACTTACAGGAAGGCCATTTCATGTTTTATTATAATAATATATATATTTGTAATGGGCTGCTGCAATATGCCTTTATTTTAATAATTTTAATAATAATATATATATTGGCCAGCATGCAACCGTTTAACATTATGGGGTTTCTTTTATTATTTTATCCCTTCCTTTTATTATTTTATTATCTTCTTTTTCCTCCTTTTATTCTTTCTTCTTCTATTATATTTTTCTGCACCGAGTATCTTCCTTCTTCTATTTATTCTTCTTTCTTCTTCTAAGACCGACAGAGAGAGAGTTGAGAAGCAGAAGTTAAGGGAGAAAGAGGAGTTAAGAACCGGAGGTGACCCGGTGGAACCAAGAGAGAGAGAGAGACCGGCGAGAGACCGAACGGAGAGGGAGTGTGATGAGAGAATCCGAGAGAGAGAGAGAGAGAGAGAGAGAGAGGGTTGACCCGTAGCGGACCCGTGACCCGCGGGATCCGTGAAGGGAGAAACCCGACGAACCCGGAAATCCAACCCGGCAGTGACCCGTTTCCGGCAGTGTCTTTCCGGCGACTTTTCTGTCAGCTTTCTCTGTGAAAATCCCTAGGTAATTTCCTGTGATTAAATTGGTTTAACCTTATTGATTTTGAGTGGATGTGATGAGTGATTATTTTATGTTGGATGGAGTGATGGCTGAATGGTGGAGAGAATGGAGAGAATGAGTGCACGTTGGTTAGAAATGAGGAGAGATGAGATGGGTGAAATAATATGAATTAAATAATGTGAGTGGAATAATATGTGTGAATTAAATATTGGTGAGTGGTGTATGAATTAAATATTGGTAAGTGGAATAATATGGAAAATTGATATTTTGGTTTTATTAGAAATATTAGAATTTTTTGTCAGAAAATGGGTTTATGTGTTAATTCTATAATAATAATAATATTAGGTAAAGAGGTTTTATAAATAGAATTAGGATTTGTGGTAAATGATGTTAACACTTTATATGTGTATATTTATAATTATGCAGGTGATAAACTGAGAGACTGTACAAAAAGATTGTGAGTATTCCTTACTCACTCAGAATGATCAAGTGGAGCTTTCTTTAATGTTTTGATATCTGCTTTATTTAATAGTATGCAACTTGTTTGGAGCATATTGTTTGTAATATGACATGTTTTAGTATTAAGGCATAGAGACAGATAGGAAGCTCTGAGAGGGATAGACAACCCAGTTGGTGGGTTTGAAGCTCTAAGGGATAGACATTCTTAGATTTAAGAAAGATAGACATCCTCGGTTTTGAAGCTCTGAGAGAGATAGACAACCCAGTTGGTGGGTTTGAGGCTCTGAGAGAGATAGACATCCATGGATTTAGGAAAGATACACATCCTCGGTTTTGAAGCTCTGAGAGAGATAGACAACCCAGTTGGTGGGTTTGAGGCTCTGAGAGAGATAGACATCCATGGATTTTTGTGGGATTTGAGGCCCTGTGAGAGATAGACAACCCTAGTATGTGGGTTTGGTACTCTGAGAGGGATAGACAACCCAGGACTGAGGCCTTAAGAAAGGACCCTCAGTGAAAAGCCCGTAGAAAGGATAGTGATTCTGGAGTTTGAGTCCTTGGTTTAAGTGTTTATAATGGTCATCATATTGATGCACTACATGTTGTTGCATCGCATATATTTAATTAAATCAGTAATCTTATCATTATTGAAAGCAGTTGATTGACCCATATATTTATGTATGGGCGGTATAGCCCATGTTGCAGGTACGAAAGTGTATGAAGCTCAAGGATAGGAGTTGGTTAGCATTACAAGAATTAGAACTGTTCGTTAATGTAGTTGATGATTGTAGTGATTTCTTGTATCAATTTGGAATGTAATACTTTAATTACATTTGTCACTCAATAAATTCTGATGTATCTTTTTAAAGAGAATAAATTTATATTCCGCTGCGTCAGTTATCTCTGATGTAGTAACGTCACGTGGAAACCGGAGGTTTCTGCTTACGAATTTGCTGGTTCAAATTTGGGGCGTTACAGAGTGCATGTGCTCTAAGCATATTCTAGAGCTGCTATTCTGGATATAAAGTAATTGCATATTGTATAAAGACCATAAGGATAACAAGTTATAATCAAATCTCTCTCTCTCTCTCTCTCTCTCTGTGAATTGCCTAGACAAGCAGACAACAGCAAATGCTCTCATCACTAGTTTTGGTCTGGTGCTACATCACAGATTCAGAATACCTATAAAGTTTTTGATCAACTAATGAACCAAGAAAAAAATGAAAATGTGGACGACAATTGGGTGTGAAGCACGTGGATAATCATCCAAGCCAGAGGACAGTGACTGGATACCACTTCTCTTCAATTTGGAAAACTCTTCACAGGAATCCAACATTACATTAAATTAAGACTCCAAAATAAAATTCAAATTTTGGAATTATGTATGCCACATATTAGTCATAGGACCACAAAAAATCAAGAGTCAAGATATCCGGAAATAAATTACATTGAGGTGGTGAGTGGTAAGGTGGGTTGACAAAATTGCACTACACTCAGATGGCCACTAAAAAATACTTTCACTGAGACCCAAGGGTCAAACATAGTCGAGAATTATGAATAAAGCACAATAGTTGTACTGGGTCTCTCTAATTTATTGTACCAGAAATGCATTTAAAAAAGAGAGGAAAAGAGGTTGCAGCATGATGTGAAGGAACCCCCTCAACCTTACAAGATAAAAGTCATTTATTGCCTAAATGTTTCAAATGCACCAAATCCCAATGGTTCAAGGCCATGATGTCTGCCCTGGTGCACTGCTGTGGTTTTCCTGCCTAAATCATGCTACTGTCTCTCCCGTGCCAATAATAGCTGCTTGTATCCTTCCCTGTGTTAACAAAGAGAATACTCCAAGTAAATCAGAAAATTGAAAATTAAATCCAATGCAGACAAGCATTTATCTGTAGGGAGAGTTGCATTAGGTAGATGAACAAGGTAAAAATTTTACATATGTACAAGCATATACATATATACACCACGCCAACAAATGCTACACAGTCTATATCCTAAAATAATAAATATTACACAAAATCATTAAATGTATCATGATAATATTTTAGATGACATCAGGGTCAGAGAAAGGAGGTTGGAAAAGGTAGAAAACGTATGGAAAACTTAAAAACATAATAAACACTGATGCCACCAAGATCTTTAACAAAGTTCCCGCCCTCAATAAAATTGCATACAATCATCACATGTATTATTTACCCCATCCATCCCTGCCCCCATCCTCAGAGAAACAACCAAGAAAAGAAAGAGGACAGAGGACTACTCTAGTTATCTCTGTCCTCGGTTCACACTACTCACATATTGTTGGTACTGTCAGGGATTAATGTCAAACCTATAAGATCAAAATGCCTTGTTGGTAATGCATGCTATGGCACTTGCAATGTGTAGAAGCAGTTTCAATCAGACGATTGTTAATTGGGTGATAGCGTGCTGAATTTTAATTTGTTTGTTTATCTAGTAGTAATGATGATGGGAAACGTGCTATTTATTCGTATGGGGGTTGTAATCTGAGTCAGTTAACTTAGCTAATCATTGGGTTTGCGATGAAAGAGACTTGTAATGGGTTCTGCTTGTTCTAATGGATATTATTTCGAGGAAAGTTGGAGACTTTTTTAAGTTAATTGAGAAAAATGGAAAATTGGATGTTTTTGGGAATAAAATTTTTCCGAGAATCATAACATTTGGTGCCCTCATACAGAGCACCTAGTATGAATATGTTGTATGTATTAATTTGGGATGATCATGGTTATTCTAATACTGTTCAAATTTGTAATTATTTTCTTGGCGGTACCTCCCTGAAACTAACAACCACTGATGCCTTCAACTATCTCCAGCCTATATTTTCTAACAAACAGATTATGCCATTGTTTTTGGCTCTTGCAGAATATGTACTCATCATGTCACGGCAGCAGTGAAGGAATTATTTAAAGGGCATAACAAATTGAATTCTGGGTTTAACTTGTGGCTTTGCCTACTTTCTTTGCAGATGAAGAAAAAAATGGCCATGAGTTGCTATTTCTGAAGTTTTTGAATTTTTTTGTGTCCTTGCTGCTCATTGTGTAGAAATATAAAAGATATGAAGTTTAATTTGTTAATTCTGTCCAGAATACCTTTTGATAGATGATAAATGCTCATTGTGTAGAAATATAAAAGTTTAAGTTTAATTTTTTATTTTTTGCCTTGTTCTACATAGGTAATCTAATGGGGTTGCATTAGTTAAAAACATGAATAGATTAGCTCTTAACACTCTGTTTTCTTGATTTAATTTATTGCAGCATTTGTTTTGCTACACACAATGGACTCATTTGCTGAGAAGGCACATGGTGAGATCAAGAAGCAGTACATAGTTTTTGATGCAAAGGTTCTGAGCAAGATTCCTAGGGGGCCATTAAAGGATAGGAAGAAGGATTAGAGTGGCAGACTTCATCACCATTTTCAATTAGTTGACAGTGTGTCGTCAAATGTTGTGCTCATTTTTATCCATTGTTGTCTAGGACCCTGTTTTCTTTTATTAGTATTTGTTTTTGCTATATATATATATGGCTCATTTTTAAATGGGTCTATTTGCTGTCGGTTACTTGGTTATTGTGGATGCACTCATGCACTAATCCCCCCACCCCGGCATTTTGAACAAAAAAAAAAAAAAAATTAAATAAATAAATAAATAAATAAAAATTGATGCTTCTTTCTGTTGGAGTTGGAACTTAGAAAAGAGTGAAATTCTGGAAGTTTGCTGTACTTTAATGCTTTCTCTTCCATCATGTCTCCTTCTCCCTTGATTTTTTTCATTTGTTTTTTATTCTTGATCCATTTTGATATATGTAATCTGTTATTATTATTTAAAGGATTTTGGTGTTGGTCATTGTTGGTATCTCTGGAATGCTTTTTGTGGAATGTGAAATTCATGATAAAACTGCACCTAGCAAATTTCACTCTCCAAATCGCATCCAGAAAGCCTTTTTTTTTTATTTATTTTTTTAAAAAAAACACTCACTAATTTAGTGGCGTGTTATATTAGATACGCCACTGAAGTTAGAAATAAAGGCCACTGAAATCAGTGGTGTGTCTAATATAACATGCCACTAATTAGTGGCGTGGCAAAAAGACACGCCACTAAATTCTAATTAGTTGACAATCGGATTAGTGGCATGTTAAAAGCGTCACAAATTACATGCCACTAACAGTTAGTGCGTGTCAAATCACCAGACACCTCACTAAATGTAAGTCACTAAAAACTAGTTTTTTTTTTTTTTTTTTTTTTTTTTTTTTTTTTTTTTTTTTTTTTTGTAGTGATACTTGAACATTACAAGTATCAACCTCACATAGCAACCCATTGAAATCTAAAGTTCTAGTTTGTAACACCCCCAAAATTAGGTAATTATTTTTATTTAACTTGGAGAGTTATTGACAGTTCGTCGAGATCAATTAACTAGTAAATGTCTGGTGGAATTTCTCATAACAACTTATCATAGCGAAAATAATGCGAAAAGTGGAAAAATATGATTCTCAAATTCTGAATATAATTTAACTTTAACATAAGTATCATCAATTACAAACCCAGAGTTTTCCGATATCATTTTTATCTCGAACACCCAAACCTACTACTATGAGCCATTTGCCCCGTCTTCATTGTAGCGAATTTCTCAACTAGATACCGGTAACCTGCTAAACCGCAGACACCGAGGTCTTTAACAGGGAAAGGAAAATACTTAGTACATCTAAAACTTAGTAAATAAATCATTACGAAACTGGTTAAGTAAAAAGTCTTTAAGTGATATAAATAATTTTTGAAATTGTAGACATGAGTTTTCACAAACTAAGTTATATTACCTCCGTTATTATGCCAAGAAAAAATGGTTTAATTTGAAGTAATGTTGGACATAATTCCGTCGACAAATAGTAATATTTTAATGCAAAGAAAAATGTTATACATATATATTTAGCTACCATAGTTATCTTCCGTATGGTCTACCCAGGATACTAACCCCTTCCTGACAAGGTTGACGCTGTTTCGAGGGACTTATAATACAACACCAGTACCCCGCATATGTATGCATGCCGTCATATACTAGCAACCTGACCAAGTCCGACCTTGGGTGGCCCATGCTACTAGTAAAGCTATAATTGTGACCCTCATTCGTAAATGGTTCGCTGATCACCATAACAACCATTTGATCTAAAGCCCATCATAAGATCAAAGTAACCTCTATGATCATAAGGTTAAGCTTGTATAGTAAGCCCATAGCCATTCTAATGCAAGTATCGGTGCACCATATCATACGATGTAAATAATATAGTTTGTTTATTCCAAAATAAGAAGTACTTATCTCGAATCAATTGCAAGAATATTATAGAGAATTAACATGCTCATATCATAAGGTATTATAGGAAAAATGGCATTTATTGACCAAATGTTTAGCGACGACGCACAAGTCGTCACTAATATTCACTTATCAATGAAGACATTGTGGGGTAGTCACTAATGTCACTAAAAATTCTAACATCGGCAACGACTAAAGGTCTTCACTAAAATGTTGTCCCTAGTATTGAAGCGGGACTTTTGTTTTTGTTTTTTCTTTTGTTTTTTTTACGCGCGAGAAGCATTAGTAGCTAGAATTGGGATTATTAGCGACGACTCAGTCGTCACAAATAACATACGCTATTATCGACCACAATAGTCGTCGCTAATACTGAGATATTAGCGACGACTAGTCTACTGTGTGTCATCACTAAAATCATCCATAAATAATATTAATTGAATCTCTCACTCACGAATATTCACCGGCGCACGCGGGGGTCTTTCCCGCATAAACCAAAATTTTCCAAAGAGGAGGGGCGGCATCATCACTGTTTCTCTCGGGTCTTTCTTTCTCTCTCACCTGAAAGTTTCTTATTTTATTGATGCTTCGTTTTACTCTGTTGTACTCCCAAGATAATTGGGAAATTTTCCTATGCATGCATCCTTTTCTCTGGACTGATATCAGAGCTCGGTCAGCATCACCACCGCATAGGACGTTTGCAATCCTATGCCTTTGAATTGGGATTCGGATCTTTTATTGTTTTGAGGTTTTTTGTTTATTTTATTTTATTTTAGTGCTTTGGAATTGCACACGGTTACACGGAATATCAATATTAAAGAATTATTTTACTCTAATATTTTATGTTTATATCCAATATCCATCCTTTTGTTTTTGCTCCTTGCGTTGTCTGTTTTGCCCAGAGGGGATAGTTTATGGGTTATTTTGTTTAGCTGTAGAGTTGGATGGGATTTTGAGGCTCTCAATGGCTTAATTTCAGCTGCACAATGTGATGAATTCTGAAAGTTTCACACTAGACTATGTTATATATATATGTAGTCACATGATTTGGATGATTAAAATAACACTGCATAACTCATCAACAATGGTCAGAAATTGGGTTATTAGAAAGGGGCATATGTAGGTTGATCCTGCAGAGAGAGTTCAGTAGAGTTCACTTGTTTGTACGTGTCCATAAGAACTTAAATTTTAATGTCTAATACGTTTTGGACCCTCTTCAGACATGGGCTAGACACAACCAACACCCACAAGAATCTTTTATCTGTCTTTTCGATTTTTAAAATAAGATAAGAAAAGAAGTAGAATAGGTTTTAAACTTGATTCATATTATAGTTTTGAACTCAAAACATTGTTGTATATATGTTTTATGTAATATACAACAACTTTTTTCCTTTTAGAAAAATTACAATTAAACCTCTTGGCCAAACTGTCAGCAGTTTTGCAACTAGTTCCACGAACTGTCAGTGCTTGGACTCTGTCCCACAAACTACCAAAAATTTTTAAAGTCGAAATATGTCTATAATACCCTTGTCACGTGTCATTTTTTAATTAAAAAAAAATTAAAAAACTAAAAAAGCTACTTTTTTTTTTTTTTTTTTTTTAAAAAAAAAAAGGAAAGAAAAAGAAAAAGAAAATGGGAGCCACCCCATTGGGGAGGGGAGTGGCCACGAGCCATCCCCAAACACCCTTTTTTTTTTTCTTTTTCTTTTTTTCCTTTGATAAAAAAATAAAATATTTTTTTTATTATTTTTTTAATTGAAAAATGACATGTGTAAGGGATATTATAGACATATTTTGATAAAATGAGCATTTTTAAAACTTTTTGATAGTTTGGAGGACCAGAGTTCAAGTGTTAGCAGTTCGTGAAGCTACTTGTAAAACGACCGACAGTTTAGAGGGCTAAATTATAATTTTTTTTATTGGTCAATTTAGGAATTAAACATGTGCTAATTCAAATTACACATATATGTACTTCCACCGAATTGATTGTTGTGTTCCTGTATTTATTTCTGCTTTCTAGCTACCTTGGTTAGTTGGTTCTCCTCTTTGTGCATTTATGTGTCTAGTCATGGTCAACAAGTGAGATCTTTTAAGAAAGTATCTCTTTCCCAAAGTTGATTATTTTTTCAGCACCGCTTCTGCAGTTATATACAATTACCGAGAAGAAGGGGAAAGTACATTTTACCCCCGATGTATTTACTCATTGGTAATTTGACGCCCAATGTTTAAAAATTGGTAGATGACCTTCCTGACGTTTACCATGTGTGTCAATCTGGACCTTCCGTCCACTTAGTCCGGCAAAAGTGACGGAATGAGGGTCACGTGCAACGCACATGACCACTTAAAGGTCAAAGTTCCAAAATTACCTTCAAGTGTTCAAAACGGTGAGTTTGGCCGCATATAACTCCAAAATTTCAAAACACACCGTTTCATTTAACAGAAGCTCGTTCATGAACTCTCCATTGCCTGGCTTCGCAAGCTCTTCGCTTGAGTTCTGTTCCCTACTCCTCCACGTGGACCGTTGCCACGAGATCTTCAAGAAACCGTCCGGCGACATCGCAATTCTCATGGAGCACATGAACCTTGGCACCTTGGACTGCTGCTAGAGACCCACGGGACCTTCTCCGAGCCCAAGCTCGCCGATGTGGCGCTACAAGTTCTTAACGAGCTTAACTACCTCCGATCACAAGATCATTCACTGTGACATTAAACCATCGAATCTTTTGGTCAACAACAAAAGATGCAAGTGAAGATCGCAGACTTCGGAGTCATCAAAATCATGTGCCGAACGTTGGACGCGTGTAACTTCTACGTGGGCACTTGCATGTACATGAGTCCCGAGCGGTTCGACCAGGACACGTACGGCAGGAACTACGACGTACGGGTATACAGGGACGGAGCCAGACATTTTAATGGGAGGAGGCCAAATAATTTTTTTTCTTAAGTAAAAAGAGTTTTTAGAAAAAAAAAAAAAAAAAAAGAAAAAAAAAAAGTAAAGAAAACCGCTGTCCAAAGATTCAGAAAATAAAAATAAAAAATAAAAAAAATAAAATAAAAAATAAAAAAAAAAATAAAAAAGTTTCAGTTATTTTTTCTACACATTTTTAAGAAATTGAGCTTGGTCAAGCTTGTGACTCTTCAAATCCACACATGTCTTCTTCCAATGCACTACTTTACTAAACCCTTTTCGTTTACTTTGAACAAAGCCTCTACAACTTTGTAAAGATCATTCCATCATTACCTTCTTAGGCATATACATTGCTACCTGTGAACTATTAAAGGAAAAAGTTTTGACAATAGTTGAAAAGATGATAAAAGGAAAGGAGGAAAAAAAAAAAAAAAAAAATCTTGCTAGGGGCCAATAAGCAAAAAAAACCCTTAATTTGATTCATCTAAAAAATAAAATACCTTAATTTAATTTTTTTTGTTTTATCTTTAAATTTTTATTTTTTTTTCTTAAGAGTTGAGGGCCCCTGGCGATATATGGGCCTTGTGGCAGACCCTGTTAGAGCTGTACTTGGGTCATTTCCCGTTTCTGCCTCTTGGTCAGAGACCCGACTGGGAGACCCTGATGTTCACGATTTGCTTCGGCGACTCGCCTAGCCTGCCAGAGCACGCGTCAGAGGGGTATCGAAGCTTCATCCAGTGTTGCTTGCAGAAGGAGTTGAGTAAGAGGAGGTGGATGGTGGCTCAGCTCTTCACCCACCCGTTTGTGTGTAAAGATTCGAGATGAGTTCCGGGGTAAGGAAGTTGTGGTCAGAAACATGGTGCTCTGCAAGTGCAACCCGCCACATGCATCACTTTCATTGTTGTCATCCAGACTCTCAGATTGTACACACACGTACAGATTGTACACATAGCCACATGTCCACCCCATGCAAACATGTCCATGACCACCTCCTCAAAACCGCCATTGATAGGTATTAGATCACTGTCAATCCTTCTAGTGCGAACCAGATCAAAGAGTCGCTGACCCACCCCATGCAAACATGTCATGCAACATATATGATCTCCTCTTCTTCTTAACGGGTACACACGTGCAATGGAAGGAAGAAAGAGAAGTAACTTCTTGCTAGTCCCACTCACTACTCTCAACTATCTAGTCCCCAGCAACAACAAAAATGGGAATGAATTCTTGCTTTCACAAATACATCAAATCGTGATCACTATCACTACCTTAACTCCATAACTTCCATATATTCAATGGAATAGCCACGATCAAATTTATCCTGAAAAAAAAAAAATACATTTAGTGGTATATTTTACACAATTAACTAAGGAGTGATATAACTGTACGTATCATCAAAACATGAAGGAAACGTGTAGCAAGTGGCCTCTATTTTGCTTGGGTAAAACATGGGTGAAACAAAGGAGTGTTAATGGCAGGGAAGATGAGCAACGTGGGTAGAATTGAGCATGGGTGAGGTGCCAAGAACATGGGTAACATAATCTTGTTATGGGTACTGTTTTTGTTTTGTATGAGTAGCGTCGTGGTTTTTTTGGTGTCCATTGGTGGTGGTAAAATGGTGAAAACGAAGAGTGGGAGCTTATTTATGTATATGATGGGGTTAATCTGGAGGTGCTTCACTTCAACGAAGACCAGGGCTTCACCTTATGGCAACTCCTGGAGAATATTTCCAGGTTGACAAAGCTCAAATCTATGGTCTTGACAACATGCATGGTGTACGGTCGGATTCCTGTGGCAATAGGAAAATGATATCACGTGTTGATCTTGAATTGAGCGAAAAATATTGTTGACAGTGTTGGCCTCTGTTTTGGTTGGGTAAAACAGGGGTGAACAGAGGAATGTTAATGGCCTCTGGTTTCTCTGGGTTCTAAAATATTACCTTTTGGTTTCACTGTATAAGCATGCGTAATGAACATGTATTCGGTTTTCATTTGTAATAATTTGTTTGATCAAGTTATAACAAACATGTTCTTTCACCATATAAGCATGCGTAATGAACATAAGCATGCGTAATGAACATGTTTGATCAAGTTACCTGGGGGATGCCCATCCATGGCTGATGAACTGAATGTGGATGCATTCTTGGAGCAAGCTCAGTCTTATGACAAAGCTTCTTCTAGCCCAGTTGCTTCTGGTAACGTATGGTGCAAGTGGATTGCAATAGCTGCCACCTCAAAAATAGCTAGCTTTGGATCATCACAACTTTGGTTGAGGTATTAAGATCAGAAGGTCCCGTCACTATTGCTCCGATACAGAAGGTACCAGAGCTTCCATCTCTTGGACAAGCCGGTCGAGAGGCTCTTCTAGCGTCTATCGTGTGAAGAAGAAGCCTCTGCGGCTGATTCTGATGATGGCTTTGTTGGGGCCCACATGCAGTAGGTCAGTGGGTTGGAGCCCTTCTAGGTCGTCGGCTTCGTTAAGACCAAATCCAAGGTCTTGAAAATTTACAGTGATCTGAAGAAGCTGAAGCAGCCGATATCGCCGGGCGTCCAAGGTAGTCGGGGAGTTTCACCACATTCTCTAACTTGGGAGGTCACCACGTGCAAAAAAGGAAAAGAGAAAATGGAGTGTCTGTGAAACGCACCGTTTTGGACTGGGGCAATTTTGGAATGCTGTGGCTTAAAAGTGCACATGACCGTCTTTCTGTCACTTTTGCCGGACTAAGTGGACGGAAGGTCCAGATTGACACACATGGTAAACGTCAGGGGGGTCATCTACCAATTTTTAAACATTGGACGTCAAATTACCAATGGGTGAATACATTGGGGGGTAAAGCGTACTTTCCCCCGAGAAGAATGTACTAGGTTAGAGACGTTGTTTGATTGAAGAAGACCCATTGCAGTCAGTGGCTAGTAAACTAATATAGGAACCTGTCAGAAATTTTGAGGTCGTAAACAATGTTTACCTAAAGCTAAGCTGAAATGTGGAGGCTTTGAGGACTAAAGCTTCGATATAACACTTGTAATATTTCGGTCTCATATTGAGAAAAGATAAAAATAATTCACATAGAGTGAATGGTTTATAAGAGATAGATGAGTGTTAAGTCCCACATTACTTCGTTACTAGGTGAAACTAGGTTTTATAAGGAATTTTAGGAAAACTTTAAAAATTAATTAGTTCTTTTGGGGTGATAGTGCAGATGTGGCTAGCGCTTTTTTTTAGATCGTTACAAATGGTATCAGAGCCACCTAAATTACTAAGGCTTACACTCTAGGCCCCCTAAACTACCAAAATCTTTGAAAAAAAATGTCAATTTTAACGAAATATCCCCATAATATCCCTACCACGTGTCATTTTTTAATTAAAAATTAAAAAAAAAAAAAAAAAAAAAAAAAAAAAAAAAAAAATAAAATTTTATTTCTTATTTCTTATTTCTGTTTTTTTATTTTTATTTTTAAAAAAAATGGGTGTTTGGAGTAACGTTATTTCCCAACTGCGACTTGATCTTCCCGACACCCCTCCGGTCACCGTCCGTTTGCAACGCTATGATGACCGATTTTATAGCCTGGCTCGGTTAGTTTCGATTCGTAATCATCAGCTCGTTGATCTCGATCGAGCTCAAGTTCGCCCCACTCTGGAAAATATCCTCCACCTGAAAGAAAAGCTTGTGATCCTTGAGCCCCAGGTAGCTATTGGTCAACGTTCTGAATGTCAAAATATCAAAAAGAGGAAAATGGATATAAACATCAATGAACAAGCTCACAGTCGTTGATTTCTCCATCAGAAACCAATCGAGGTCTTCCACAACGGTGATAGACTTGCTCGTTGTTTGTAACAAAACAAAATTCAGATTTGAATCATTCATAACCTTTGAAAGATCAATATCATAAATATCGAAGGATAGGAAATTAGTCATGTTCGCGTTCGGATAGGTGGGGACGAGTTCGCCGAGCTGGAGGCTGCATCGTGCCTAGGGCTGGCAAAACGGGTCTACGGGTCAACCCGTGGAGACCCGCGACCCGTTTAAGCTAGATCCAAACACGACCCGTTTATGTTGACGGGTCGAAGCTCCAAACATGACATGACACAGCAATTTCATGGGTCACCCGATACAACCCGTGAAACTCTTTTAGCATAATGGGTCGTATCGGATCGACACGACCCGTTTAACTTAAAAGCGACTTTTTTTTGGGGGGGGTGGGGCCTTGTAATTATACATTTAACTTGAAATACAAGGTAGGAATTACACAAAGATGTCTCACCTAAAGAGATACAATTAAATGAAAAAAAAAAAAATATATATATATATATATATATATATATATATATATATTAAAAAAAAAGGCGATGCCAGTAGGAATAACCTTCAACAACAAATTGTAGAATTTGTAGGCACCATCATCCTGTTTTCATATTCATGTAGAGCCTCAAAGAACAACACATAACACTACTTCCACAGGTCATCGATTCCAAAGGGAAAGTAATACATAGATCTGTAAGCTTGTTGACTATGTGCTTACTTCAAATAAAATGATCTAACAATATTTTAACATAGCTTTGAGACACTCAACCCAGCACCAGATATGCACAGAGACAGAGAGAGAGGTTTCCACGCACAAGTGCACAACTTAGATTACTGAGAGATTTACATGTACAATTTAGATTTCAAAATAACCTCCTCCTCTCGTGTCCTCCGATTGATAACAATTTTTTTTTTTAGTTTAAAAATTTTTGAATTTTTTTGAATTTTTTTGAATTTTTTTTTATTTTTTAATTGAAAAATGACACATGGCAAGGGTATTATGGAGATATTTCGCCAAAATTGGTCTTTTTCAAAGGTTTTAGTAGTTTGGAGGGCCAAAATGCAAACCTTGATAGTTTAAAAGCCATTCAAAGAAAATGTGGTAAATTTTATTTTTCCCATTTTTTTCTTTCTACTTGTAATATGTGTCTAGTCATGGTCAACAAGTGAAATCTTTTGGGAAAGTATCTCTTCCACAAAGTTGATTATTTTTGGGTTAAATACCTTACACCGCTATGTGGTTTAAAACTTTATTTTTTGCTCCCCGAGTTTTCATTTTTATCATAAGAGGTACCTGTGCTATGGGAAAAGAAGGAAATAGTACATCCATTCATTTTTCCATCAAAAACTAACGTCTTGCCATGTCATCGTATACAAGTCGGCATACATGTGCGACACCTGTCCCCAAAGCCATGTCAACGCTGACATGGCTATTATATATATATATATATATAAGGACCTAAAAAAAAAAAAATATATATATATATATATATATATATATATATATATCTAGGAGTGGCTGACCTTTGGGCCACATGGGGTTGGCTGAGCCATCCCAATGCCAATTTTGAGGGTGACCAAAACCACCCCCATTTGGCCTGGGGGTGGTTTGGCTACCCTTAAGAGCCAAAATTATTATTATTATTTTTTTTTTCACTTTTGACCCTGGGGGTGGTTCGCTTTGGGGTATGGTTTGGCCATCCCCAAATTAGTCGATATGAGGGTGGCCAAGCCATTCCCATGGGCCAAAAAAAAAAAAAAAAGTTTTGGCCCATGGATTTTGGCCTTTAGGGGTGGCTGAACCACCCCCAAGCGCCATGGGGGTGGTTCGGCCACCCCCAAGGGCCAAAACCCTTTTTTTTTTTTGTTTTTTTTTTGCCATGGGGTGACTGAACCACCACCCTTGGGGTGGTTCGGCCACCCCAAACAAGCCAAGGAGCCACCCCTCTTCTTTCTCTCTTTTTTTATTTATTTATTTATTTATTCAATTTTATTTTTTTAATTATTTTTTAAAGATTTTTTATTTATTATTTTTTTTATATAGTGCCACATGTCAACCTCAGCGGTTGATACGTGGCGAGCCATTAAAATTTGGATGAAAAATCTAACAGAGGTACCAAATGAGTTTTTACCTTTAATTCAGGTACTACTTATGATATAAAACAAAACTGAAGTATTAAATTTAAAAAAACTTAAAACTCAAGTATCAATGAGGTATTTAACCCAAAAATATATAGTAGCCACGTCAGCGCTGACATGGCTCTAGGGACAGGTGTTACACAAGTACGCTAACACATATAGGATGACATGGCGGGACGTTAATTTAGGACGGAAAAATGAACGAAGGTACCATTTCCGTCTTTTCCCATAGCACAAGTACCTCCTATGATAAAATTGAAAACTCAAAGGGCAAAAAATAAAGTTTGTAAACCACATGAGGCAATTAAGTATTTAACCCTTATTTTTTTTCAATACCTTTTCTGCATTTATATGCAACTACCGACAAGAATGTACTAGGTTAGAGACATTGTTTGATTGAAGAAGACCCACTGCAGTCAATTGCTAGTTAACTAATAGGAACCTGTTAGAAATTTTGAGGTTGTAAACAATGTTTACCTAAAGCTAAGATGAAATGTGGAGGCTTTAAGGATTAAAGCTCGGATATAACACTAATCCCATCAAATCTAGTTTTCAACCTTAGAAGTCATAGAAATTGGTCTGAAACATGGAATTACAAAAAAAAAATGCCAAAGTGAATTTAAAAGATTGGGAAAATGGGTGCAATTCGCTTGGATTAAAGCTTGGATATTGTTTGCACAATTAGTTATGGATGGATAAGCCATCGAAATTGTCATTTTTGAATCATGGTTTTTGTTGCTCATAACTGCCATTTGTATAATTTGCGATATAGCTTTATTTAAAACTAATGCTAATTATACCTTTATTGCCCCGGTCCCTTTGTAGCTTGCTTTATAAACTAGTACCAATACTTTATTTAAACGGACATCAAGATGAATAAGAGTTAGATGCTGGAAACTCATAAATTTGGTGAGAGACATATGTTTAGAGCATATGTTAATCATGTGTCTATTATGTGCAGAAGAGACAGATTGGGGTGGAGCCTAAAGTAATTGACTTTTCTAAGACCTCTCACATAAAGAAAGATGGGTTATTTGTGACTCTGCAATGTGCAGAATGATACGTAAGTAATTTAAATATAATTTTTCCATTATATAATTGACTTGCATAAATTATTTAATTAAAGGTTATGTTGCTTGTGCAAAATTTGATGCTAGAAATGTTAGCTGATGAAGAAGTCTTAAATGAAGAGGAAATATTTACACAAGCTCTTGGCGGGAAACGTTTTGGCCATGGATGGGAAAATATGTCATACCTACCTCATTCTCTTCTTCACATTCGTCCAGGGGTTGTAGAAGGTTCGATGGTACCAGAATGCATGAAATACTTAAGACCTTCTATCCAAAGCATATAAAACTTAGGGTTAAACACTCTTTTGGTACATGTGCTTTCATTTGTATCATATATGGTACATGTACTATGCGAAAAGACAAATATGGTACCTCTAGGGATACAAACAAAGCAAAGCTACCCATGAGCTCGCTCGAGCTCGTGCTTGGCTCGATAAAGCTCGGCTCGTACGTAACTCGGTTATTAAATGAGCTATTCGTGGACACGAAAATATACTCGATTATTAAACGATACAAACCCGTATAAAACTCGGCTCGCTCATTTATATAATACTAAATCTTAGAATTTAGGTGATATACTGATAGGGCATAGTGTATCTTCATTATATAATGTAAATTATGTAATAAACATATGATTAATCATTTATATCAACAAGACAATAACACTTATTTTGTATGACTAGTGACTAATTATGATCTAATTATGTAAATTATAAAATATAATCTAACAATTCATATGAATATAATATAAAGATTCACACACACATACACACACACACACACATATATATATATATAGTCATATAAGGTCTCATAATTCCTAAATTATAACTCATAAGTATACAATTCATAGTAATGTAAACTATACAGATTAGAAACTAGTGGTAACTGGATCACTTTATGACAAATAATTGGTATTTATTTTTTCGAGCTCGACTTGAGCTCTTGATAAATGAGCTCAAGAGCGGCTCGAGCTCGTGATTAATTTAAATGAGCCAAGCTTGGACATGCACTACACGCTCAAGCTCGACTTGTTTACATCTCTAGGTACCTCCGTCCATTTTTTTCGTCCAAACTAATGTTTGGTCATGTCATCTGACAGGTGTCAGTATAATAATGCGACACTTGTCCCCCATATGCAACATCACCTCCACGTCAACACTGACGCGGCTACCAATTTTTTTATTATTATTTTAAGGATTTTTAGTTTAAATATATATATATATATATATATATATATATATATATATATTGAAGGGGTGGCTGGCCACCCCCATCCCCCAAGGCTAGTTTTGGGGGTGGCCAAACCACTCACATGGCCCTTGGGGGTGGTTCGGCAACCTCCAATGGCCAAAATGGGGGTGGCCAAAACCACCCCCATTTGGCTTGGGGGTTTAGGGTTTATGAGTGGTCGAGCCACCTCCATGACCCTTAGGGCTGGTTTGGCCACCCCCAACACTAGCCTTGGGGTGGCCAGCCACACCCAAGTGGCCCAAAAGCCACCCTTTCAATTTTTATTTTTTTATTTTTTTTTTTTTTTAAAAAAAATGTGGCCATGTCAACGCTAACGTTGCATTTGGGGGACATGTGTCGCATTATTACACTAACACCTGTCCGATGACATGGCCAAACGTTAGTTTTAGACGATAAAATGCATGAAGGTACCATATCCATCTTTTCGCATGGTACAAGTACCATCTGTAATACAAATGAAAGTAGAGCAGGCAAAAAATAAAGTTGTCAAACCACAGATACCAAAATTGAGTTTAACCCTAAAACTTAACTAATACTCTAAACACCTAATAACAACATGTTAACATATATCAATGCGATAAATCATGAAATCTAAGGGTGATTTTACCATTTCTTAAAAAAAAAAAAAAAAAAAACAATTTGTTTTAAAGAGATAATAATTTCTCTGGACGTTGGCATGCTAAGAACTTGTAAAAACATGATAAATCATTAGGACATAAAAATGGGCTTAGGACTAAGGCTTACCCCAACGAAGTGAAGAAAACCTCAAAATTCCTCCTTCTCCCTCTAGAAATTCCTTCTCTCAAGAAATGTGGTGAACATGTGCATAGAAGGGGAATTGAGAATGGAGGATGTAGGGAGAGGCTATTTTATAGGGGAAAGTGGATAAGATTGGATTAGTAGGATTTTATCCTCCATAATAGATCGAACGTTCGTGATGTACATCGAATGTTTGTAGAAACGACACAGCGAACGTTTGTCAAGAGCGTTTGAAAATTCCCTTAGAGGATGAGGATAAGGGCCAAGTCAGCCTAGGACAGATAACGAACATTCATGATAGGGTTTCCTCAAATGTTTCAAGGATCATGGCAAAATTTTGAAGTGGTTATAAATTCTGCATAATTGTAAGTAAATACATGTTGTGAATAATTTGTGTGAAGTAAATTTGGTTAAGTCTTGTTTCTTTTAATTTTGTAAAATTTTTGGTATTTAATTTATGTGGGGCAATATACATTTGACATCCTATTAGCTATTAACCTTAACCCATAGAGAAATTTTAGGATTAGGTACCAAAACCCCCCAATTTACAAGACTTAGAGAAAATTTTGGGTTTAGGGCCTCACCTTCATTTACGAAGAAATTCAAAGTTTCATGCCACAAAACTCCTACTTGTAGTTTGAATGTGGTTTGGAATTCTTCTGAACACGAAATCCCTAAAGAGAGAAAAATCGGAAGTGAGGGGGAAAATGTGGGAGAAATGGGTTAAAAATGTGTTTTAAAACTCATTTACGCGTCAAATACAATATTGCGCATTAGAAACAGTTTAAGCTACCGTTCCAACGGGCCTCTCAGTAAATGAATAGGAACCCACTCAAAGGATTTCGTTGGACGTATTAGTGAACGGATCACTCTGTACATTCCGTTCTTCACCGTTTGTTACGCCGTTCAAACACCCTAGCCTAATAAACGACACATTCTGCCTCACCATTGGAACGTACTGTTCGAACGGAGAAAACCTCCCGTTTGAACGCCCATGCAATATACTGCAATTTTCCTAATTTCTAAGGCTTTTTTCACTTTCCAAGTGTTTAAACTTAATTGCTAAATTACTAAGTTCTCCAATTTATTTCTTGGGTGTTACACACCCTATCGTCAATGTCCCCCCAAACTATCAATTATGTTAATGTACCCTTAAACTACCAAAAAAATGTCATGCTCTCCAATTAACAAAAATACCCTTCATTAATTTTAATTTTAATTTTTTTAAAAAAAAAAAAAACAGGGAAACATTCAAGGATCCACCCCCTTAGTTTTTCATTTCTTTTCGTTTGTTCATTATCTTTTTCTTTTCTTTTTTCTTTTTTTTATTTAGTAATTTTCAGTTAGGCCGAACCAACCCCATTTTTTTTCTTTTTTTTTTTAAAAATTTTTAAAACTTTTTGTGAAGTTTTGCTTTTTAATATTTTATAGTCTTTTTTTTTAATATGTTTTTAGTTTTAGACTCTGTTTCTTTTGTCAAATTTAAAAGGATGTTTTTGTCTTATTGAAAATTTTTAAGGGTCATTTATGTCTTTTTATTGGCCTCGGGAGACATTGATATTCTTTGGTAGTTTAGAGAGGACATTGACACAGTTGATAGTTTGAAGAGAATATACGTATTTTCCCTATTAATATTAATGATTGAGGGCATGTTTTTGGCTCCTTAAAGTCCCACATGAGAGTAACACTAAAAGGAAGACTCATGTTCTTATTGAATTCTTCTAAAATTTATGTGGCTTTTAACATCACCATTAGATGCGTGATAAATCACTATTAAATTTTGATCCAATAGTAATTTTAAAAGCCACATTAATTTTAGGAATACTCAATGAAGACATGGATCCTCCTTATAGCATTACTCTCCACATGATTTTGCTTAGGGTCTGTTTAAGCTTGCAATTTCAAAAAGTGCGATTTGAAAAAGTGATTTTTACGTAGTTAAGCATTTGAAAAAATCGCAGTTTGGCCTTTAAAATCGCAGATTAGCTTTTAAAATTCTGCGTTTTAAAAAATGCAGCCGTTTGCCTACGATTTGAAAACGCAGAAATGCAATTCCGAAACGGTTCATTTTCAGCGATTTGGTTTAAAATCTCACTTTTTGTCTACAAAATCGCAATCTCAAACGCAACCTTAGAGTTGGAAGAAAATTCTTCAACTTGGGGTTATAGTTAAGAGCAGGGATGGAACTAAGGAGACCGGTAGGAGCCATGGCCCCCCTCAATTCCAAAAAACAAATAAAAAAATTAGCCTACTGGTCCCTACCAACAAATTTTTTCTGCTTTTGGCCCTTACTTATAAAAGCTTCTAACTCCGTCCCTTGTTAAGTATGTCATCTTTGTATCGAAGAAAATTTCAATAGCCTTTAACTTTGGTTTTACCCATTGATTTACTCCCCTTATCATATTTTTTTTTAGCAACAGAATATTGTTGATGTTTTCTATTTTATTTCACATTTTTTAACAAATATATTGCAAAACAAAACATTGTTTTAAAATTTAGGATTTTTTTTTAAAAAAAAATTGTTTCCAAACAAGGCCTAAATCGTTCAATTAAATGAAACCTTAATCTTTTATATATAAAATATATTTCTTAATTATTTGAAATGCCTTTTATTTTGTTTTAAATAAATCTAATAAGAGAGATCCTACAGATCTAATAGTTGATTTAAAAAAAAAAAAATGATTTGAGATGGACATGAAATGTATTATAGAATATGAAATAACATTTCTCATCTAACAAAACTGAGGTGGCAATGGTAACATTAAAGAATAAGCATTTTTTTTTTCTTAACAAAAGATGGTAAAAGGGGGTGACCGACTGTGACTGTTTTACTTGTACGTGACCACAGTAGCATCTAACCAATGACAGAAGGGTTATAGACGATGAAAAACCGCAAACACTCCCTCAAATCCAATTGAATCATAGTATAACTCAACTTCATCGAGATTTCCATAGCGCGTGCTACACGGAATAATTGGAAAGTGTAAAAAGTGAAGTTATGCTCCGTTTGTTTCGGTGTAAAATAATTTCTGGAAAATGATTTCGGCATTTTCCGGTGTTTGGTAGGGGCGAAAATAATAGTCAACCAGAAAATGATTTCTGTTTGACCAAAAATACTTAGTAAATTTAGGAAAATGATTTACGCTTTTTAAAAGCGTAAATCATTTTCCGAAGACGCCAGACGCATTCGACCCCTATTTAACGATACAGTCGACCATCACAGAAATCTTGTCGGTACCGAAATTCGATAGCTTTCGGGCAATGTCGCTGGAATCCGACGACAGAATCCGGCCATCGTTGCCGGAATCCGGTCGGCCTAGATTTCGGCGACTGTATTCCGGCCATTTGGCCAGCTCTGGCCAAAACGGTCGGATTCCGGCCTTTATCTTAGATTCTGGCTATAGTAGCCGGAATGGTGGAATTCGGTAAAAGTGGCCGAAATCCTGTCGGTTAGTGACGAAATCTCGTCTTCAATAATTTTTATATTATTTTTCATTAATATTTATAAGTTTTGAATAAAAATTGATTTTTATAGGTTAATATGATTGAATAAAAATATTAAAAATATTTATGATTTTCCGTACGCGTCAAACATCGAAAAATGCTTTTGGGAAAAAATATTTTCCAGAAAAATGACTTCTCTAAAGTTATTTTACGACAAAAATCATTTGACGTCGAAACAAACGGAACATTAATATTGCATTTGTAAAAAAGAATCGGTGGCTTTGAAGAAAACTTGTAAATTGTTCACTCTTCATGAATGCTTTTAACGTTCTTGGCAAGCCAGTCAACTGCCAACCGTCAAGAAAAGAAACAGACACAACACGTGGGCACCGCCGCCCCTAAAAGTATGCTGTGGTGGAGCCGTGGAGGGCTCCTTCTCACATGCATGCGCATTCGTCACGCTCTGTTTCATTATTCTCACAACTTGTCGTAACTCGTAACCAACATGGCGGGGCTTACTTGTATGCTGACCTTTCTTCTTCGTGTGTGTGTCTTCTTCAAGGTATGTTAATTCAGAATATTACATTAATATCGGTGAGATAATTAATTGTAAAAGTAATAATAGGGTTAAATATTATCTAGCCTTTTAAATTAACAATCAATTTTTATGGAGCACCATAAACTGACAAGTGTCATGATTTAGTCATTCAAACTGTCAATTTATTATTATTTAACTTCATCCGTTAGTCTTGATCGTTATATTGAATGGAAAATTAAATTTGATCAAAATGTTTTGAAA
This sequence comes from Alnus glutinosa, assembly GCF_958979055.1. Taxonomy (NCBI): domain Eukaryota; kingdom Viridiplantae; phylum Streptophyta; class Magnoliopsida; order Fagales; family Betulaceae; genus Alnus; species Alnus glutinosa. The sequence goes on along the minus strand of NC_084894.1, from coordinate 11,497,684 downwards.
ATATCTTTATTTTGACCGTTAAAAAACTAAAATTACATTTTCTTTTTTATTTTATTTTTAGAAATATATATATATATATATATATAATAATTTGTTAAGAGTAAATTTTTTTTCTTCTACTAATAAACAAATACAAAAAGGTAATTGTGGTTTTATAAAAAATGACTGATAATTGAGAGGGCTAGATAATATTTAACCCATAAAAATTTTATTTGTAACATGAGTAATGTTATCTAGTAAATTTTTATGCGACTGTCATACAACTTAAAGACGTAACAATAAAAATCAATGACTATTAAAAAATAAAATTAAAAATTAATTTTTATTATCATCCCATTCTAATTGTATAACAATTATAGGGTTGTAGTGTCGAGGTGTTGCCAGGCTGTAAGTTGATACCCGGTGGTGGGTGTGGGGACCAAATAGGAATTGTCGTGTAAATAAAGTACCAAGTTTTGAGGGCCATATAGATAAACGAGGCTTACTGCCAAAAAATGAACATGTATTGTCTCCCAGCTGGCTGCTAGAAAAAACTATACTATATATATTTTAGGTTTTTTTATTTTTTTATTTTTTTATTTATTTTAAGGTATCAATTTCTGTATAATGCAATTATCACTTTTAAATATTCGCGTTTATATCACGTGATTACTATTCATATTTGCATAATTATTATGGTTATTATCTGTTAGTTTGAATGGTTAAATTGTTTTTCTAAAAAAAAAATAATAAAAGAATAAAAGAAAAAGAAAGAGAAAGGAATTGGAAAGTGTAAAAAGTGAAGTTAAAGTAGCACGTGTAAAAAGTTTAAAGAGAATGGTATTCTAGGTTTTTTATTTTATTTATTATTGTTTTATAATTTTTTAGTACGGCACTTAAGCCATATTAGTATAATTAGGGAATAGCCAACCCTCAAATGGCAAAATGACGGTGGCCGAAACCACTTTTAATTATTTTTTGATTTTTAAATTTAATTTTTTAATGAAATATATGACACATGACAATAGTATATTATAGGAATATTTCGATAAAAGTGACATTTTTTACACACTTTAGTAATTTAATGAATCACTTTAGCATACTTAAAAATTTAATAAGCTATTTTAGGTAATTTAATGGCAAGGGTTTTTTTTATTGTTTTTTTTAAAAAAAAAAATTGTGATGTTGTATGAGAATTGTTTTTGTATTTTTATGATTGTTTTATGTTTTAGGTTGTTTGTTAATATTTTTATTTTGAGAACATAGACAAAAAATTTAAGGAAAACTTCACTTATCATTTCCGATATTTCATAATTTTTGTAATCATACTCTTAAACTTTAAAAAGTGTCAATTTAGTGTACGTATTCATCTTTTAATTTTTTTCAATTTAACCAATCAATTAGGATTTTCCGTTAAATCCTGTCAAAAGTCCCAAAATACCTTTATTTTCCTTTTTCTTTTTTTAAAAAAAATTCAAAGATTCAGGCATGAGTATTTTTGTAAATTCTGTTAAATCACGACCAACGTCTAAATCCTTACAATTTTTTTTTCTTAAAAAAAAGGAGTATTTCAGAAATTTCACCACCCCTCGTTATGATTTAATAGAAAATTCTAATGGATGGTTAAAATTGAAAAAAAATAAAATAAAATAAAAGGCAAATACACTAAATTGACAATTTTTAAAATTTTAAGGTATAATTATAAAAATAAAAATAAAAAATCAAGAATAATAATTGAAGTTTTTTCAAAATTTAAACAAATAGAAAATATATAGATCGGATAATTTCGAAAAACTGAGCCAGAAACTGAGACATCAGATATAAGAGTAATGTTTCTTACACAATTTTTGTACAACTTTTACACAACTCTAACAACTTTCTTTTAAAATCAGCCATTGAATATTTAGGACCCACATGTTGGAAAACAAATCCAATGGTTGATCATAACAAAAAGTAGTTAGAGTTGTGCAAAAGTTGTGTGAGAGTTGTGTAAGAAACATTACTCCAGATATAAATGGTTCAAGGGTAGCGAAGGATTTTGATGCTCTATTAAATTGTCCATAAATAAATAAACTAAATTTATTTTTCCTTGAGTTGTTGTACTTGTACCCACATTAATTAACATCATATTTATATATAGAGAGAGATAGCGACCAGGCTTCCGTTACTACCCTTTAAGATTGCAATGAAGATACCCAAAATAGTGGAAGTGAGGTGAGAGATCTTTCCATGAGGTTTGAGTGCTGCACAACACCCATACAAAATGAATATAACACCCCCTCATATGAGGGTGAGATCCACATATTGGGGCTCATCCTCATGTGAGAGAGTGTTGTATCCATGTTGTGTGGGTGTTGTAAAACTATCATTTTTCTTGCTCCATACCATACCCACGAGCCACGAAGGCAAATTGTAACGACGAGAGAGAGAGAGAGCGATGGGTCCCACACGGAACCTAAATATGTGAAAGCAAACTCAAAAGTATGGGCTTCTTAAAAAATTATTCCAACCTAATTTTTAAGAGTTTTTGAAATTGGGGTTAAAAAAATTATTCCATGCCCAAGTTCAAATTTTCTCCGGTTACGTGAAATTATAAAAATGTCCCTGAGTATAAAAGACTGGCTCGTCCCCGAGCCCTTTCAACTGGATAGAATCTTAATGCAACCCAAAGGCTAGGGCGCGGTGGCTGATGCAATCCAAAAGCCACCCTTACAAACTTTTTTCTTTTCTTTTCTTTTAAAAAAAAAACCTTTAAAAGAATAAAAATTTTAAAAAATTGCATAGTTATGTATCGCAATTTTAATGGTATCACATACCGCTGACATAGAAATTCGTCAATTTTAGATGAAAAAAATGAACACAGGTATCATCTCGTCTTTTACAAAGCAAAAATAAAAATTGAAGGAAAAAAATAAAATAAAATTTTTAAAGACGGAGAAAGAAGCATTTAACCCTAAATAAAATTCCTGGAGACAGTTGGAAGGAAATTTATGTCCAACTAAAAATGTGAAAGCAAATATATTGCAATAGGTTAGGTGGCAGTTAACTTTATTAATTTCAGCCTCCAATTGTGGGCAGCCTTCTTTCCCACTCAACTATCTATATTAGTATATTGTTAACTCCCACAACCACTCGCTCTTCACACACTCTTGTAGACTTGCTTTTTGCCAAACACAGATCAAAGCGACCACAAAAATGACCATGGCCACCACCAGAGTTGCCGCCATGGTTGTTGCAGCCGCCGTATTCTTCTCTACATTTTACAGCGTGTCACCGCAGGCGGAGGCACCGACTCCGTCAGCTCTGGGGAAGGCACCGGCTCCGTCGTCAGGGCTGGGGGAGGGGGCACCGGCTCCGTCAGTTCTGGGGGAGGGGGCACCGGCTCCGTCTTCAGGGCTGGGGGAGGGGGCACCGGCTCCGTCAGCGTTGGCGGGGTGCATGGACAAGCTGCTGAACTTGTCGGACTGCCTGACGTATGTGTTGAATGGAAGCAATCTGACGAAGCCGGATAAGGGTTGCTGCCCAGAGCTGGCTGGGCTGGTGGAGAGCAACGCCATCTGCCTCTGCGTGCTGCTTGGGACCAACGTTTCTGAAAGCACTGGGATCGCCATTGATGTGAAAAGGGCTCTCAAGCTTCCTTCTGTTTGTGACGTTAAAACACCCCCCGCCAGCACCTGCTCAGGTTCCTACTTTTCCCTCCCACCTCGGTTATACATACATTTTCTACAAATTTTCATATAATTTAATCTTAGATTTAAAAATGAGATGCGTTAGCTAGACATGTATTTATATCATTTTTTGAGTTTTTTATTTTATTTTTATTTAAAGTAAATATAGTTATTCACTTGGCCTGTGTTAATTTTCCCTTTTAAGTGTTCATATTGTTTGATAAACTACGTACTCTATAAGAGAAATAATTTATTTTCTTTTAGTATCTTTTCACTTTTTTAAAATTAGCATTGACTCGATACAAATTCAATAATAATTAATATACAACCTAGGCCATTAATTACAATTTACAAAGAAAAATAAATAAATAAAAACTTACTTTGACCACTCCCTGTCATAGCATTTATGGCCAGTACCACCGGTGCCAGCTGTTATACCAAAGATGTAGTGGATTTGTCACTCCCGCAGTCAGCGCACGCATGATCTCATTACGTCATTTTTCATTTTTCTAGCTAAGCCAAAGATTTATTTCTGGTGTTTAAAATGTTTCATTTTTTCCTTTTTTTTTTCTCGTAACAAAAGCATTTTTATTTTTAAAAATGTACACATACATCTCTTAAACTATTATTTTATTATTAATGTGTTCTTCGAACTATTAATTATGTCAATATTCTCCTAAAGCTAATAAAAAGATAAAAATAATCCTAAAAAAATTTCAAGAAGACAAATATATCCTTATAAATTCAAAAAATAAAATAAAACTATTTTTTTTTTAATTTAAAAAAGTAGCGATTTTTATTTTGAAAGATTAAAAAAAAACAATTATTTTTTTTTTTAAAACAAAAAACGAGAAAAATGAAAATTCAGAGGTGGTCTAATTAACTGATATCATATAAAACAAAATCTAAAAAATAATTTTTTGGTTTTTTTTTTAATTTTATTTTTTTTAAAAAAAACACACACACACACACACACACACATATATATATATATATATTATTTTGTTTTTAAGAATTTTTATAATTTTATAAAGGGTATTTTTGTCATTATGAGCCTCATTGTTTGGTAATTTAAGAGGTACATTGACACGATTGATAGTTTCGAGGGCACATTGACAATTAGTGGTAGTTTAAGAGGCCAGGGGTACGTGTATTTTTTTTTTTAATTTTTTTTTTCTTTCTAGACAACTCATTTAAAGATTAAGTATTAATTACAGTCTAGCACTCTAATTGGATTGGATCTACAATAATTATATATGTCCGAATTAACAATTTAGACAAATAATATAATGTAAGAAACCTTTTGTAACTATTGTCCATTCATCACTAACCTTGTGTCTCCTACCGGTATCAATTTTTAACTCCATTTTTTTTTTTTTTTTTAATGAGCTTAAAAAATGAGCGTTTGAACTTTGATCCCCCATAAACAATGCCCTTAAAGGCATTCTTTGATAAGCTTGTCTTGTTTATTTATTTTCTTTTTTCTTTTTCTTTTCACTGTTATTATTATTATTATTATTCTTATTTAAAATATATATATCTATGAATGTTATCAATAAGCAAACTGCATTAAGAAGCATGTTAGTTCTTTCTTGAGTCAAAATGGGCTATTGAAGTCTAAGCCTTCTTTTATTTATTTGTTTTTTGTACTATATATAGTTCGACTCATAAATGGTTTTATTTAATTTCTATGTAATTTTTATTAGAGTTTAATGTTTTCCATTTTATTTATATATGCATTTTTATATTTTATGGCTAAATTTTTGTAACTTAGCCATGTCACTTTATTTCCTGCATTTCATTTGCATACAAATTGGGCAAGCTCCAATAAATTCCAACATGATCTAGGGTGGTGAATGCGGTTAGCAAAACTCACTAACGGCATATGCAGATGCGGATACCGGTTTAGAGTAAGCGGATGCGGTTAATAACCGTATCCATGTATCTTTATATATAAACAAATTCACTAAAATGACGTCGTTTTGGACCTTTGGTAATTGGTATAGTGTTTAGTTTATGTTTTTAAGCTGGAATGTGGAATCAAGATATGGATTTCATCTAAAATACTATGGTTAAAAAAAGACTAAAACAGGCCAAAAATACTAAAAGCTGGCAAAAATATTTTCAAAATCGCTTAAAATAGGTCATAATAGATGTTCAAAGAAGGCCCAACAAACTCAAATAGGCCTAAAAGGTTCATTATCTAATATGCAGATAACGGTTAATAAATGCAATAACCGCACGGATAACGGTTAGTAACTGCATAATACAAATGCAAATTAGGTTACCTAAATGTGATAAACGCATGATGCGGATGTGAATGTAGTTAGTACCAATAACCATATTTACATATGCATGTACAAGTTATGGGTGAAGATTCAGATGCGGATACGAGCAATATCCACATCCGCGTAATGCGATTTTCACTTTTAGGTATCCGCATCTGCATCACGCGATTACTATTCGCATTCGTGCAGTTATTGTGGTTATTACTCGCTATCCGCATATGAGGTAATTGATGTTTTAGATTACTATCTAAATATATATATGCATAATTAAATAATGCGGTTATTACTATATACAAGCTTAAATAAATTAAGATTTCATTTGTTACACAATTTATGATTATCAACCATAGAGGGTCATTGTCTCATAGAATAATCGGGATTTGAATTACCCAAAGTAAATGTAATGAGATATGACTTTGATGATAGTGAAAAAAAACCTAATATAACTTAAAGGTTCTAAACTTATCAAATTCAAAACGACGTCGTTTAGGTTAACTTATCTAATATATTATATATAAAAGGAATGAGGATGCAGTTAATAATCGTATCCGCATATATTAAAACTACTATCCGCATTCACATATGTGAATAATATTTTTTCTAAACGCATTTACATTTGCATATGCAGATAGTGATTAGTTACAGATTACGGATGCAGGTCGATAATATCCGCCGTACGTGTTTTCACCCCAATGTGAAACCTTTACATAAATGGCTTTAGAAAGATGGTAGGAACCACACGCTTGTACTAGCTAGCTAGAATGTATCAAAATTACGTCCACGTGGCCTCTTATTTTCATTTTTTTTTCTTTCTAGTTCTTATTTTCATTTTGTTGATATGATATATAGCACATGATTTCTTCTAACGTTTGAATTAGCAATCATGTTTCCTGTGGGCGATTCACCTTCAATATATGCAAACCTATATTTTGGGACTCCCCGTCAAAGGCATGATATATATATATATATTTGTGTTTTACAGAACTCGGAATCCCTATAGGAGCTCCAACAGCGAGTGAGGGGCCTCTCTCACCAGGTAATTAAATCCTTCCTCTTTAAACGTTTTTATTTTTTATTTTTTAATTTGTTGAGTTCCATTTCTATTGCTGGATGTTGCAACTGGGGTTTTCATGTTATAACAATAATATTAGACATGCAAGAAAATTATATATATTAACAAAAAAAAAAAAAAAAAACAATAACAACAACAACAACAATATTGTGATCGAAAGTCATTTAATCAAATTTATTGTGAAATTTATTAAAAAAATAAAAATTAGTGTAAGGTAATACTAGTAGCAGGGTCTTCCTCTTCACCCATTACATAGTACTCGTAGCCCTAATAAGGTTAATTACATGCCTACACCAGAAGGAGCAGTTGGCGCCCCGTCACTGTCACCTGGAAACAACAACAGTGAAGCTTCAAGCATTGCAGGGTCTGCTCTCCCAATAACTTTTGGCATAGCCATTGCATTTCTTCCAACATTCTTCTGATTATATCGATCAATCTTTTCTGATTCAATTTCATATTCAGATGTTGTAACCAGATTTATTTAAGAAACACAAAATGTTGTAACAGTGAGTCCTTTAATTTGCTTATTAATTAGCCAATAATATATGTCGGATCAGTTCCTTTATTGATTTCGTGAAAAGTAGATATATATATTTAGTTTTTAAATTTATCGATCGTAAAAACTTAGCATTTCGGATTAATGTAAAAATGAAAAAAAAAAAAAAAACCAAAAAGAGATGATTGATAGATCGAATAAGCCAATGACGTAACACATCAATACTTACGTGGTTCGGCTTGACAGACCTACATCCAAAATTTCAATACACTTAAAGCTTCAAAGTATGATAATCTATATTATTTCCTTTATGAAAGCAGCCCTAGCTACTTGGGAATTATTGAATCTTTAGAACCAACAATAATTGATACGGTTCAAACTCCCGTTTCTTGCTGGACAAAGAATGTTGTATTGCTTATGTATCTAATTATTATTTGAATTAATTTAGATATTGAATATTAATTACTTATATATATATGAGAAGGAAAATACTTTCCTTTTACAATGACTCTAAATAAGTATTCTACTAAAAAATAAAAAAGAATTTGAGACAACTTTATGTGGAACAAATTATTCTTTGGTGATTTTTAGGATCCATGTTCAAATTTGTCTTAGATCTACATTTAATCTTAACAATAAGTTTTTTTTTTTTTTTTTTTTTTTGACATGTCCACACAAGAGGGGGAAAGAAGAGATCCGAACTACTGACATCCGCTTCATGAGGCATGATCCCCAACCAATTGAGCTACCCCTTGAGGACAATCTTAACAATGAGTTAATTAATCGTATTTGAACCACATATCGATAGAGCCTACAAAAAGGACAGAGAGTTAAGCACAAGGGCGGGGTGATTCTTCTACAACCCATTTTGCACAACTTTAATTTTACACAATCAAAACCCATTAGTGGGACCTATGCATATGGATCCCACCATGCATGGGTCACACCAATGTGTCTTGATTGTGTACAAATTGTGCAAAAAGTTCGTAAAATAATCATTTTTCTAAATACAAAGGGTCCTTCCAAAGGGTCCTTCCAGGTGTGTCAATGGAGGTTAGACTCAAAGAGAGGAATGCACTTAAAGAAGGCTCCATTGAAAGTATTGCGTACCTCTCAAATTAATGATCTACATAAAAGATCGATAATCAAGCCATTAAAGCAGGAAAAAAAAAAAAATCAAATCACTCTTAAAACCGTACACTCTCATAGCTATTGATCCACATGATAACTCACACCAATCCAAAAAAATTACCTCATTGGTATAATGCTATCATATACATTGAGCAAAAAGCCCATCCCTCCTCTGTCACTTTCTCTTTTCAATTTTCTTAAAAAACTGTTACTGATTTAAGTATCAAAGTATCTCTAGAAATCCACTTCAACCCCATATATATATATATATATATATATATATATATATATATATATATATATATATATAGTAAAGAGGCACTCAAATCCCCACCAAAAAAAAATTTGATCACATAATAATAATAATATCAATTAGTAAAATAATTTATTTTTTTTTTTTTGAAATAATTCTAAATACTCGATTCTCATCTCAATTAGATTGATGTTATAGTTTCATTGGTCCTTCAATTTTTTTCTTTTTATAATAGAACCGATAAACACATAATTATAAAGCATGCATGTATGAATACTACTCTTCTACATGTGTTGTACTGTTTGTTCCGGAGGTAGAGACCACCGTAAGGACATCAGAGTTATGAATATTATCGGTCGGATCAAAACACTCGACGGGCTCCATATCCATCTTCCCAAGGCTAAGCAGACTTCCGGTGGCCAACATAGCCCTAGGATTGATATCATGCACAGACCTCGCATGCAGGCTCCTACACGCCGCCCATGCCGCATCAAACACTTGCTTCTTCTCCCTTTTCCCCACAATGCAGTGACCCAGGATTCTCAAGACCGGTGTCAACAGCTCCCATGGCAAAGGAATCCTCCCCTCCTTCTCCATCCTCTCGCTGATTTCACAGTCGCTCTCGTCGTACGCGTGGCCAGACCAAACCATACAAAACTCACAGAAATCAATCTTTGACCCATCTGGCATCTGGGATATCTTACTGTAATACAACTCCAACGCCACCCCAACAATCCGAGCCCGTTTCGTAGATCTCACGATTCCATGAGGCTCCAAAGTCGGGGAAAGAACCGCAAGATTAAGCTCTGCGGCGTTGTTGTTAATGGGTGCTTTAGATTCGTGGTAAACGCTCGGGTGCGACAAGTCGGGAACGCTCACGGTTACGGGCTGGCCGGCGCGTGAAGTCGTCTCGTGCGCGTAGAGGGCCAGGAGGACCGCCTCAAAGCCGGCGAGGGGTTTGCGGAGAGTGACGCGGGAGAGGTATACGCCTGCAATGGTGGGTACAAACCGGAGGGCGACGAGTTGGAGGTCCGGGTCGCCAGATTGGAAGGTGTCATAGAGCCAGCGGCAGAGATTGTTGTCGCCGGCTCCGGAGTTTGGGTGGCGGAGGAGGGAGGATATTTGGGCGGCGACTTCGGGGTCATGGAGAAGAGAGAAAGCGGAAGAGAGAGGAGGAGGAAGGGTTGAGGGGAGGATGGAGGAGAGTGATTGGATGGCAGATTGGGTTTTGGAGAGGGAATCGGACGGTGGAGATGTGAAGGGTGTGGGTTCCGATGTGCAGGCGGGGCTGGTGGTGGTTTCTGAGGTGGGGGTGTCGTCGGACATTGAGAGAGAGGACCAGCTTAAAAGGAAACGCGTTGGATTGATAAATAGGGAAGCAGGTCAAATGAATGTGAATTCTGGAGGGAGATAATTGAGGAAGAAAGGTAGATTCATTCTTAACTTCTTCTTCTTCTTCTTTTTCTTTTATTTTATTTATTTTATTTTTTATTTTTTAAAAAATTAAATTAAATTTATTTTTATTTTAGATCATTCTTAACTTGGCAACGGCATTTAGTTCGTCTTTCGTGCCATTGCCTTCTTATTTTCAAAGGAAAATAAATTAATAAATAATTTTTTTTTTAAAAAAAAATTGTTTACAATTTATTCACAAGTTAATATGTAATCTAAGAGTATTAAAATTTTGAAAAAAGTACATTTAGTCTTTGTAACTATCAAAAAAATTTGTAATGTTTTCTTAACTTTTAATTGGTGCAATGTTCTTAAAAACTACTATCGTGTTGTAATGTACCTTTTTGAAGAAAAATGACAAAATTATCATTAATTAAAAAAAAAAAAAGGAAAAAAAATTGAAATAGACAAAAAAAAAAAAAAAGAAGAAAAAAGTTAAAGAAAATTATTTTTTATTTCGATCATTTTTTATTTTTTTAAACACAAAAGGGGAACACATTGTAACCCCAATAGTAGTTTGGGGGACATTGCATATTACTTGGTAGTTAATATAAGGGTAAATATATTTTTCCCTTAAAAAAAACTTAATAGTTGCCGTGCGTACCAGCATGTTGTAAAAAAGTTGTAAGTATAGTATTATTCATAAGGAAATACTAGGATGTCCGATGTATAGTTTCACATGTAATATTTTGGTTTTTGTTTATAAGAATTTAAATTATTCAATAGATTGACTAAGTACTATTTAAGAGATAAAAATACCATATATATGTATCTTCATGCTTCTCTTCACAAAATAAAAGTGTGCACTTTTAATTTTAACAACACAATTATTGTTAAAAAATAGGGAAAAGTATACATATCCCCTTCAAACTACCAATTAATTGTTAATATCCCCAAAATTATCAATTGTGTCAATATCTCTAGACTCTCCACTCAAATTACCAAAACATGACAATGTCTCTCTTAGGACCAACAAGCGGACAAATATTATCCAATTTTTTTTTATTTTTTTTTCAATAAGACAATTAAAGATGTTCTTATAAATTTGAAAAATAAAAAAATAAACTTAAAAAATAAAAACAAAAAACTTAAAACTTAAAAACTTACCTTTTTAAAAACAAATTCTTTTTTTTTTGTTTGGTATAACTTTTTGTTATTTTAATTTTTTTAAAAAAATAATTTTCTTAGTTTTTTTTTTTTAAATTTAATAAGTTTATGAAGGGTATTTTTGTCATTAATTAGAGTGGACATTGACTTTTTTGGTAATTTAGAGAAAGAGATTGACACAATTAGTTGTTTGGAAGAATGACATTAATAATTATGTGTTTTTTTTTCCTTAAAAATATGAAGACAGAAATCTGTAATAGTTACAGCTCAAAAAGAAAACGCGTTTGGTTGATAAATAGGGAACCAGGTCAAAGGAATGCGAATTCCAGAGGGAGATAATTGAGGAGGAAAGGTAGGATTATTCTTGACTTGGCACCACATTAGGTTGTCTTTTTAACCATTGCCTTATCATTTTAAAATGAAAAATAAAATAAAAGAAAAAGAAGTTAGAGATAAACCTTTTTTATTTTATTTATTTTTTTACAATATTTTCACACGTTAATATGTAATTGAAAAATGAATAGTAATAAAATTTTGGAGAAAGTACATTTATTCTTTCTTACTACCAAATAGTTTGCAAATTTTCCTAACTTTTAATTTCGTCGATGGTTTGTGCAAAAATGACATAATTATCCTTTAGAAACAAATTTTTTTTTTTTTAGAAAAAAAAAAACCCAAAAAATTCAAGAAAATGATTTATTTTTTATTTTTTATTTTCATTTCTCGAAATTTTCATGAAGAGTATATATAGTTATAGTGGTTGACTACAAACAATTTTTTTTTTCTTTCCTAAAATATAATTAATATAGTGGTCGACGTGCGTAGCAACGTGTTGTAAAAAAGTTGTAGTTAGAGTGTTATTCAAAATGAAATAATAGGATGTCAATATATATATTTCCACGTGTACTATTTTGGTTTTTGTTTATAAGAATTTAAATTATTCCAATAGCTTAAATAAGTCGTATATAAGAGATAAAAAAAAAATACCAAAAAAAAAAGTCTTGCTTCTCTGCACAAAATAAAAGGTGCACTTTTGAACAGTACATACAATATCATTTACAGCTCAAATATAACCAAATATATCAATTATTTTGCTTAATTCACTAATTTATACAAAATGTCAAAGATCTTTATCTTTACTAATCTGTAATGAATGTTGAAGTGACATAATCCCCACCATTTTATTTGAAAATAATGGTTAGGATTTAAAGAATCGTATATATATAATATAGAGTACCTAAGAATTTCACAATATATTGATCGATTTAATCATATAGTAAAAAAAAAAAAAAATTAAGGAAAAACAACTTTTGTCTGTAATTTAATTTTTATTTATATATTAGAGATCGGTAACAATTTTATAAAAATGACGTCTAATGGAGATAGGAAAACTGAAATTCATAAAATAAAAGGGTAAATGTCTAATAAATCCCTAAGTCAGAGTGCCATTTGAATTCGATCCCTTACTTTTTGAAAGTAAGTATTTGGTGCTTAACTTTTTCGTGAATTTGAAAATGATCCTTCAGTCATTTTTCCATCCATTTTTCTAACTTCCATCTGGGTGAGTCAGCACTTGTCCACGTAGGCGCTTACACGTCATAGTAAAAACGATGCCATTTTGATTTTGACCTTAAACGTCATCCCCAACACGTGCGGCAAGAGTATGGACGGCATTTTGAAAATTTTCATGAATACCGAGGGAGGAAAGAGTGAAGACAGTGGAAAACATAAGGACTTGTCACTTCTATTCATCCAAAAACAAAGTCCGTGCTCGTCGTCTCCGTCCGTGGTCCTTGGCGTTGCTGTGGAAAATCTCTTCGTATCCGTTCCGTTCGTGGTCATTGTCATTGTCTTCAGCATCCTTGTGTTAAAGGTAACATCTCGACTTTTACGTACTTTTAGATTTTAGGGTTTCCCCAATTTAGGGTTTTGGGTAATTTTGTCCAGATTTTAAGAAATGATGTTGTTATCACCGATGTGGATATAATTTTATATAACTTTTACTTTGGAATTTGTTATTGTTGAGTTGTCAACTTCAATGTAGATATTTGTCTGGATGTTGCAAACTTTTCAACATGTGGGTCGGATGTTGATGTTGTGATGGCTTGTAAAACGGGTGGTGGGAAACATAAATTAGTGCTATGTGTTTGTCAGTAAGGATAGTTGTGAATAAATTAAGCAGTTTACATGTGGGGCAGTGGGGTCATTTTCGTCTTCCCGAGTTTGTGTTTCAGAATAAAGTAAGTAGTGACTATGTGTAATGTGTTTGACATTTTGGTCCCTGAGCTTCTTGTTTTCAAACCATTTCTTTAAATTCTTACCATTAGACATGCAGTTAACATGTGGTCCCTTGTGGTCCCTGGGTTTGTCAACATGTGGTCCTTTTCTTACATAGTTTGTCCACTTTATTATTGCTGCATGTTAGTAACAGTTGGACAAACTTTATTCTGAAACATTGGCAACGTACTCCAAACCTTTCATGCAAACTTTTCATCTAAACCATGCATATTTTTTCAACATCATATTTTATATTCAGCAATTAGAATTCCAACAACAAAAAATTCTTTGACTCTCATTCATTCACAACTCCATCTGCAGATATGTTATTGGATATCACCATTCACCATGGTGGAGTAGTGCAACACAATCTTGGCCTTCAATATGTTGGGGGGCTGAAGGATGAAATCAAAAACTACGATATTGATTTCCTTTCGGCATGGGAAATTGAGGATGTTGTTAGGGATCTTGGGTATGTGAATGACGTAAGATACTGGTTCAAGATGGTTGACAATGATGTGGAGGAATTGGGGAAGCCATTGACAAATGATGAACAGGTAGTGGATTTTCTCAACATTGAAGAAGTATATGGATTGACGAGTGTTCACATATATGTCGAACATAGGGTTGATGAACCAGATATTGTTGGGGAAGTACTGTTTTTGCCACCACCAGAGGGTGATGATGAGGGGAATGTTGGCTTGGGGAATGCCGAGGGGATGCTGGCTTAGGGAATGCCGAGGGGGATGCTGGTTTGGGGAATGCTGATGGGGATGTTGGCTTGGGGAATGCTGGACATGCGGTTGATGCAGAAAATATTGAGGGGAATGTGACGACCCGTTTTTTTTTTTATATACAAAGCGTAAAATGAGTCATCGCAGTGGCACGACTATATGTCGCTCAGCCAACATAGGCACATGCCCATAACATGCACCTAATATACAGAGTTACATCTACAGCGGAAGACTTTATGATAACATCAATAAAGCGGGAAAGCATAACTATAAACACACTAGTTGTCTAAACATATGCGAGCCATAATACAATCTATTTGTTTAAAGTTTAATACATGTAACTACAAAAGTATGGCTGATACAAAATATGGTGTGACCCACACATCAAGCCATACACAAAAATACCCAAAAATAAGGACATCATAGTCCTACCTCACTACGATCGTCGCTACGTGCATCAATCGTAGTAACCCAGGTAGTGTGCTACCGAATCGTCGTCCGCCTCAGGAGTGCCTGCAATCATAGGAACATCATCTACACGGTTGTGGTGGTTTCCACATCCGCATAGGTGAAATGATGAGTTCACCGCCTTAGCATAAAACATACTAAGACCTCAGTGGTATAAGACTGACTGAGTTTTCGTAAAGAACCCAACCTTTCTTTTATTTTTAGTCGTGCGAGCACTATATTAGCCACAATTTACCAATAGCTAATACAGCAAACACCGGCTAATCTGAAAACATTTAAAACTTACTAAATAGCTGGAAAAATATGTAGAAGTTTCAGTCATCTCTCCTTGGAAGTTTCCACATACTAACCCTTCTATTATAATACTTTTCATTGGTCGCTCAGACATATGCGCATTCGATCACTCTATCACAGATATCACGCATACACATAGGTCTTAAGCAAAGAACATGGCATCTTACTCTTCCGTACTAAGATAACATCCGTCAACAAAACACTCGTAACACCATCTCTAATTGTATTTCAGCTTCGTGCCTTGAACGTTAGTAGATCATGAGAGCACTAGAGTTAAACTCAATCATGCTAACACGTCTTTCTTGAAGAACAAGAACAGTCAACCTTCTTACTCATAGACATGCCATTACTCGCGCCTGGGCAATCATGTATCCATGTACTTTCAAGTTCAATGTATGCTATTAACACATGTGACCATCCGATAGAAATATACATAAGCGCTTTTCATTTAAGACACTTATGCATATCAACACGTTTAGTAAAAGCTACTCATAACATAAAAACATCTCCACAAAATAATGATATACATGACATGCATGACCATGACTCATTATAACTCATTGTGCTGCTGATCCTGTTACCCTTCTGATACTGTTACTGTTGTTGGCTCTGTCACTGGTGGGGTATGTATGCTCTATACTACATGCTCAATGTTTCGTGCTTGACCAGTATATATTTCACTACTGTATCATGCTGAAATCATGCAATTGCTAAATCACACCCCTTTAAAACTAAACAAATCCAACACTTTATCTAATACTTTGAAGACATTCAAAACAGAGTGTAAACAGTTTCAACATAACATATTCTCAATAATTTGCATAATTTAAATCTCAACCGCAGAATATAACACTTTAAAACAATTCAATACTTTTCACTCTATTACTATTTCATAAACATCATTAATATAATTTAAACATACTCGAAACTAATCAAATCATCTTAAAGCATATACATTTCATCATACGGTTGGTTCGGTTTCATAAACAATATATATATTTTTATCAATCCAATACATATAAAAATATATATTTTCTCAGTGAGTGGAATACCCACCTTGGATCGCTTGTACTCCCAACTATCCAGACAACTCTAAGCTCAACCGCAATGTGCTACTAGAACACAATACATTGCATTAATTAGTATTACAACTAGCAATTACACCTAGTGGCGTTTGAATCGCTCAAAAGCCATTTTTTTACTAATTTACCCATACAGCTCTAACGTCCCTAAGTATTTTATTAATCCCCACATTGTTAACCCATAAGCCTAACTTAGGGTTATCCACAATAATATATCACTTTAATAAAATACCTAAAACTATTGTCTATGAGAAACTTACCACAAACTCACCAAGCAGTGACCAAATGCTCGGGGTGCTCCTGGCAACTCCAAACCACACTAAACCTAAAGAAAATACCAAGTTAAACTCATTTCTATAAAATTTAACAAAAACATCTAAACGATACGTGTAATATCCCAGATTTTTATAATAATAATAATAATCATAAAAAAAAAAAAAAAAAAAAACCTTATTAAGTAAGTTAACTTAATAAGTAAGTTGTAAAAAAAAAAAAGAAAAAAAGAAAAAGGGAAACAACAACTTGCCGTGCAAGTTGTTTTCTCTTTTTATTATTTTCTTCTTCTCTTTCTTTTCTGTCATCTTCTTTCTTCTTCTTTCTTCTGCCCAAGACACGAACAGAGAGAGTGAGAGAATAGAGACAGAGAGATGAGACCGAGAGATTGGGAGAGAAGGAGAAACGAAGATAGAGAGAGATTTGTTGAGGGAGAGATGCAGATGGGAGAGAGAGAACCCGAGAGAGATTGAGTGGAAGAGAGACGAAGCGGGAAGAGGTTGTGACCCGTCGACCCAGGTGTGCGATTCCGGTGGCCAAAACCAAAATCCGGTGAGGCAATGCGATTCCGGTGGAGCCCAGGCCGATTTTCTGGCCGATCGTGGAGAACCCAAGTGACCGGAGGTCCAATTTCGGTGGCCGTTGTTCGTGAGACCCGAGAGACTCACAACTCCAAACCTGGTCTTCCGGTGGAACCCGTGAAGCCCGACCTTCAGTGACGAAATCCGGCAGTTCCAGTAGTGATTTCCGGCGAGCTCGTGACCTGTGTGTGCGCAAAACCCGAAAGACCCATCAAACCGGTGCAACCCATGACCGAGAGAGAGAGAACTCGTGAGACCCATTGACCCGAGACACGACCCTTGACCGTGCAACCCGTGACCCAGACCGAACCGCGAGAGAGATCCAGTGGCTTCTAGTGGCGATTTCCGGTTAGATTTTTCAGGTGGGTTCGACGGAAGGACGATTTTCGGTGAGATTTTCGATAAATCTTGTAATTTTTAGGAGGAAATTAGTATATTGATTTATTGTGATTTCTACTGATTTTGTTAGCTAAGTTGATGATGTATTCGGTTGAATGGTTCTCTGACTATGTATGTGGGTATATGGATTTTTGTGCCGTTGCCGGGGAGTAATTCTAGTTTATTTTTGTGCTTCTTGTGATCCTTATTATTTATTTTTATTTTTTTCTTGAAATTTTTTTGCTTTTATTGTTTTCAAAAAAAAAAAAAAAAAAAAAAATTGTTTGTTTTATTTATTTTCATTACTCTAGACTTTTTCTAATTTGTTTTAATTGTTTATGACTGTAACTCGATCTGCTAATCAAGGTGATTTTCAGTACGATCCAGAAATAGAGAGAACTTTGTGCAGGTTAAGGAGGGAAGCTCGGAGAAAATCTGAAGAGAACGATCTGGCTTTTGACTTCCTATTTGCTAGCAATTCTGATTTAAAAGAGGAAGAAATCATGGCTGGAAATCGAACTTTGAAAGAGCTTGCTGCTCCTGATTTAAATCAACAACCTTTATGCATAACGTTCCCTACTTTAGATGCTACTACTACTTTTGAATTAAAATCTGGACTAATACATCTCTTGCCCACTTTTTATGGCCTTACAGGTGAAGATCCTCACAAGCATTTAAAGGAGCTTCATGTGGTATGCACGAGTATGAAACCTACAGGGGTAACTGAGGAGCAAATTAAATTGAGAGCCTTTCCATTTCTTTGAAAGATTCGGCTAAGGATTGGCTCTATTATCTACCCTCTGGGACTATTACCACATGGAACGAGATGAAGAGACTATTTTTGGAGAAGTATTTCCCAGCTTCAAGGGCGTCCAACATTCGAAAAGAAATTTGTGGTGTAAGGCAGCACAACGGAGAGTCCCTACACGAATACTGGGAACGTTTTAAGAAATTATGTGCAAGCTGCCCCCATCATCAAATTAGTGAGCAGTTACTCATACAATATTTCTATGAGGGCCTTCTACCCATTGATAGGAACATGATTGATGCTGCCAGTGGAGGAGCTTTGGTGGATAAAACTCCCGAGGCCGCAAGAAACTTGATTGCAAATATGGCGGCCAACTCTCAACAATTTGGCGCTAGGCTTGACCTTCCATCTAAGCCTATTAATGAGGTAAATATTTCTTCCCTTGAACAACAAATTGCAAGTCTGACTTCTCTTGTTCGTCAAATGGCTGTAGGTAATATGCAAACCGCGGAGGCTTGTGGAATTTGTTCAATAGTAGGGCATCCAACCGATATGTGCCCAACTCTTCAAGAGGAGCCCATTGAGCAAGTGAATGCGGCAGGTGGTTTTCCTGGACAACCGCAAAGGAAATATGATCCCTATTCGAGCACGTATAACCCAGGATGGAGGGATCACCCCAATCTTAGCTATGGGAATCCACAAATAAACCAGCCTGCGACTCAAAACCACCCAAGTTATCAGCAATATAAGCAGCCATACCCTCCTAGACAACAATCGGGCCAAATTTCTAATTCTGGTATGTCTTTAGACGATATTGTTAAGTCTCTTGCCACTAACACTTTGCAATTTCAACAGGAGACGAGGGCCAGTATTCAAAGTTTGGAAAATCAGATGGGGCAGATGGCGACCGCAATTAATAAGCTAGAGGCGCAAAGTTCGGGGAAATTACACTCTCAAACGGTAATAAATCCAAGAGAGAATGTAAGTGCAATCGTTTTGAGAAGTGGTAAAGAGGTTGAGATTCCAGTAAAGGTAGCCCCTGCATCGTCAGAGCAAGAAAAGGAGAAAAACATCGTTGCTGACGAGGATTTTTCCAATAACGATGACTTACCGAAGCGTAAGTTTCCACCTCTTTTTGAGTATAAACCAGTACCTCCTTTTCCTCAGGCTTTAACAGAATCTAGAAAATATGAGCGAAATTCAGATTTATATGAGACTTTTCGTAGATGCGAGGTAAATATTCCACTTTTAGATGCTATTAAACAAGTACCTCGTTATGCTAAATTCCTGAAAGAACTGTGTACACATAAGAGGGAACAAAAACTTAAAGGATGTAAGAAGGTGAGCGTAGGGGAGAATGTTTCTGCAGTTATTCAAAGAAAATTCCCTGCGAAGTGCAAAGATCCAGGTATGTTTACTATTCCTTGTGTGATAGGTAACATGAGATTTGAGAAGGCCATGGCAGATTTAGGAGCTTCCATCAATGTAATGCCATATTCTATATATGCTTCTTTGAAACTTGGGCCTTTGCTTAAAACTGGTGTTGTGATTCAATTGGCTGATAGATCTGTTGCTTATCCTAAGGGTGTAGTTGAGGATGTTCTTGTGCAAATCAATGATTTTGTTTTTCCTGTTGATTTCTATGTGCTTGATATGGAAAATGGTGATCAAACTGCTCCTATTTTGTTAGGAAGACCATTCTTGAAGACATCCAAAACCAAGATAGATGTTAATAGTGGCACAATTACCATGGAATTTGATGGTGAAATTATTAAGTTTAATATTTATGATGCCATGAAATATCCTGATTGTAACGCCCCCAAACCGCAAAGGGTTAGGTTCGTCACTTTCTCTTTTAAAACTGCAAAGATTCGTAAGGTCTGCCAAATATCTTAACTAGTATGCAATAATAATAGTGATGATTTTAAAACTCAGAGTTTTTAATAATGCGGAAACGGTCATTTAATTGTAAAAGATACAATAACTGAAAATTATGGGGTAACATGAATGAAATGTCCTAATGCATTCCTAGATCCCATCTCGGCCACCTACGTCTCTCTGTTCATAACCTGAAAACAAAAACAAAATAAGGGGTGAGCACAAAAACATGCTCAGTAAAGAAATCCTCAACCATAAAATAGTTGAGTTAAATTCATTTTCTTTAAAAATCTCCAAAACATTTGTCAAGAACTCATTTGTCAAAACTCCTTTTTATACACAAGATAATATATATATATATATATATATATATATATATATATATATATATATTTGAAATAATCATTAGTCATAGTATGCCCAATACACTATTACGCCCTGTGTACGTAGGGTTGCGCGGTCGATGCGTTGACCTTGGGTGAGTAACGCGGTTTACCTGTGGCCACAGGCCCCACCCCCGTCAGCTAATTAATTGAAGTGCACTTAAACTGACATAGAGACAGATACCGCTTTCACTAAGTGAATCAGCGGGTGCGCTTCCATCTCGAGCTACGGTACCGAGCTAAATCTTGAAGGGTCTCGACGGGTCTAGGGCCCAAATAATAGTCTCCTCCACACACGTGCCCTTTTCAAAAATTTATATATATATCTCATAGAGTTTTCTCACAAAACTTTCTCCTCCTTTACTAGTATATCAGGGGCAACGTGTTGGAGGGTTTTTTACTCAAAATCACGATTTCAAAAATATTATTTTTACTCAATCAAAACCAACAAATCCTTTATATAAACAAAATAATTTGAATAATTTGAATACTAAAGAATAACCTCTCGGTTAAAATAATAAATTATCAAAAATTTCAAAGTCCTTTAGAACCGAGGTTTTTCTCAAAATATCATAAAATCAATTTAAAACAATTCTTCATAAAAATAATTTGAAAAATACCGAATCAAATCGAAGTTTTGCAAATAAAGGAATACTTAAAGTAATATAATAATTTTAGAAGGGGTAGAGAATCCCTTACTTGGACTTTTCCCTAATATCGGGATCGGGCTTTGTATAGATTCTTGATTTATTAAATAAGAATTTTCACTAGAAAATCTAGTGAAAACGATGAGTTCGGTCCCGAAAATTTCACCGGAAAAGTCACCGGAAAGTCGTCGGAAGTCTGCCGGAGATGGGTCACCGGCGGGTCGGGTTTCCGGGTTCGGGTCACGGGTTCGGGTTTAATGCCGGGTCGGGTTTCGGTTTGCTGTTGGGCCCGTTGGATTGGGCTGGACTGCGGTTCAGATCAATGGGTTGCTGCTAGTTGGGCTCGCGGTTCTGGGCCGATTGGGTTTGATGGGTTGCGAGTTGGGTCTTCGTGGTTCCGGGTTGGGCCGATCGGGTTTTTCTTTGTTGCCGGGTTAAGCTTGCAGATCACCGTTGGATTGTTTGGTAAACGACCGGAACTCGGCCTGGTTCTACTGGTAGTTGTCGCCGGCTAGAAATCTGGGTTACTGGGTTGCGGATTATCGGCTTCAACGGCCGTTGGTCGCCGTCCTCAGATTCCGGATTTGTCGGTGATGACAGCTTACCGGAAATCTGGGTTTGGGTCGCCGGATTCTGGGTTGGAGGTTTCACTGGGAGTCAGTCTGAGTTTGGTCCGGTTCTGGGTTCACTGGGCTTCCGGGTTCTACCGTGCGTCGAGTTCCCATTCCCAGTTCTCCCTCTTTTCTCAATCTCTCAAGCCTCTGCATTCCCCCACTCTCTCTCTGTATCTCACTCTCAATCTCACCATTTCTCAACTTATCTCTCGGGTCTCATGGTTTGGAATAGTAAGAAGACCAAAGAGAAGAAAGGAAGGACAGAAAGAATACAGTAGAAGAAGAAGAAAGAAGAAATTAAGAAGAAGGGAACTGCGAGTTCTCTAGAAGAGAGGCAGTCAGTTATATAGCTGCGAGAGAACTGAGTGGGATAGCTTATAATAATTCAGTGGAATTGGTTTGGTGAGAGCACTGAAATTAGTGCTGCAGTGGTCGATCAGTGGAGAAGGTGGAAGATTTGTGCGGCAGGTTGATGATTAAAAATTGCAGTGTATGCGTTTATTAAAAATGAAAGTGGAGGGATAATAAATAAAAGAAATAAAAGAAGAAGATGCTGAATAATAAAATATTATAAGGTTATTATTATTAAAATAATATATTATAAATTTATGAAAATAAGGTAAATAAATTTTACGGTTAATATCCGTCTATTTTATTAACTCAGTAATAAATATTTTTGGTGATAAAATATTGTCAGTTTTTTCCAAAACACCGGTTCATTAAAATCAATTGAAAATATTTATAAAACAATTTATAAAACGAATGATAAATATTCATTTATATTTTTAAATATCAAAAATATGTTTTAAAAACTGGGGTGTTACACTGATGATGATAATCATGTTTATTCTATTGATGAGATTGATCCTTTAGCACAGGAAGTTTTTGAACTTGATGGAAAAGGTGAATTGGAAGTTGCCATTAGTAAACATCTTGAGAAAAAGAATGAGGAGTTTACCTTGAATACTGATTTGCAGGAAACCGTGGCAGCATTGAATGATTTTCCGAAGTTACAGCAGTCAGGTAATGTTGCGTTACCAATTTCTAACGAGAGGCCTTTACCCTCTGTTTTGCAAGCCGGCCCTAATTTGAAAACGAAGGCTTTTCAAGACAAGATGATCTTTAGGAAGGAGTTTAAAATTGGTCAAAAAGTCATTCTATACCAATCAAGGCTTCGTTTGTTTCCGGGTAAGTTGCGTTCTCGTTGGATTGGACCTTTTGTTGTTACTAATGTCTTTCCTCATGGTGCAGTTGAAATTCAAAATTTAGCAACTTCCAAAGTGATTAAGGTGAATGGTCATAGACTTAAGACTTTCTATGAAGGTTTCCAAGTAGAGAATTTGGTGAAATTGGACCTTGAAGATCCAATTTGTACTGATTGAAGAAAGACTTGAGTCGAGCCAGCGACAATAAACAAAGGCGCTGCTTGGGAGGCAACCCAATGGGAGTTTGTTTTCTTATTCTCATATTTATATTTTTGTTATTTTTGCCTTTTCTTTGCATTTCACCTACATTGGGGACAATGTTAGTTTTAAGTGTGGGGGAAGGGATTTAGGTTGTGTTTTAAATTGTTTTCTTTTTTGTTTTTATCTTCAAAAAATTAAAAAAATTAAAAAAATTAAAAAAAAAAAAATTGTTTAATTGTGTATGCCATGAGCAAGGTTCAATTAAGCTTGGAAAATTCATGACATGATTGAATAGTAATCTTTCGACTTAGAATTATTTAGTTTGATTATTTTCCTTGAGATGGTTGTGACTAAATTTGGTAGACAAAAACCGGTGAGATTTTGAGCCTTTAGACTGACACATCCATATCAGTCTCACTATTTTCTTTCATGAGAGATATTCTTCCATGGATTTGTTTCTCCAGAACTTGCCTTGATTCTCTTCGAGATCATATTGACACGTGCATGCATGAACATGATTAAGGCCCTCTTTGTTATAAACTACATGAAGCCAAATAGCCTACCTTGTAATTAATTTTTCCTTTGTTGAACCCCTTTGAGCTTTATCGTTTATTATGAACCCACATTACAAACCTTAAACCCGAAAACAATGTCTTTACCTAAGCCGTAAAGTTAGTGGAGCATTGTTCATCATTATGATATGTATGAGTGTGCAAGAAATAAGTGTGGGCGTGTCTAGATTTGTGGTTTGGCTATGACTGGTGAAATGGAACATGTTCTCATTCTCAATTTGTGAGTTCCATTATTGATGAAAAAAAAAAAAAAAAAAAAAAGAAAGAAGAAGAAGAAGAAGAAGAAAGAAAGAAAAAAAAATGAGAAAAAGAAAAAGAAAAAGAAGGGAAGTGATGGAGGAAATTGCCTTTGATATTACAAATTGTCCATGTTTATAATTCCTCCTAAAAAGGGAGTTTGTTTATACGTGAAATATACAAATTGAAGAAATCTGCTGAATGGAGTAACTGGTTTTACATGTCTAATATATTTGAGCCGGAATTGATTCAATTTTTGCTCCACTAGTTTCAATGGCTTTTGAGCTACACTCCCAAATATTTTCCACCTTGATCCTAAGCCCCGTTATAACTCTTGAAAAGTCCTTATGATTCATGTTATGCATGTGGTCCCTATGGTGGAGAATGAGAAGATATGCAAGCCTATGGTAGATCAATTCCATCGGAATGAATTTGAGCGAAACACATACCCTTCAAACACATGAGAGTCGAGTGTTTATTTCCGTGAGGGTCTACATTTTTAGTCTACTCCATCTTCAAGTGAAAATACTTGCTAAGTAATTTTAACCTGTTTAAAAATGTTTGTTCATGATATGTTATGAATTGTGAAGAGCTTGGTTGTTCCTCGTTAATGGCGTTGCAACCTTTATTTTCTTAGGAAGGTGAATTTGAGATTTGCTCGAGGACGAGCAAAGGTTAAGTGTGGGGAAATTTGATGAGAATGTTAAATGTCATATTTTTCCCCTTAATATTTAATCTCTTATACTTATTTAATGCCTAAATGTACTCATTATTCTTATATTTTGATTTAGGATGCAAATTGAGGCATTAAATGCAAAACAAAGCTAATTGGGTGATTTTGGACAGTTTCGACATCAGTTCGTAGTCTGGGTATAACTTTCTCATAAAAGCTCCGATTGAGACGATTCAAGATGCTGTGAAACGCCAAGAAAAAGATCTACAACTTTTATGTTTTGCGTTTTGAGAGATACCGAATGAATCAAGGTAGAAATCGGGCTTGAAGTTGACATTCTGATGTGGATCTGATGCGATTTATTTTAGGAAGTTTTCAGATATGGAAATTTCTTTACTTGGAGCCTTTTTCATAATCATCCAATCAATTCCAGCCAAGCCAAGCAAATAAATGAAAAGTTAAAGCAAAAGGAAGAAAATGAGAGAAAAGATGCGTGGAGGATCAAGAAAATAAAGAAGAGATTTGTGGGGACCACGTGAAGAAGACAACATGAAAGGAGCATCTTTTTCCATGACAAGGCAAATTGATTTTCTCTCCATACTTGGCTGATTTGTGGGGACTTAAACAAGGAAAGAATCGATAAAGCATATGGCAACAAAAGTCCCCATTGAAAACATCACCTTCCTAGGCATTTATTTTATGTTTAATATTTTCCTTAATTAGTAGATTTGTGTATTGTTATTTTAGGATAGTATTTACAATACCTTTCTTTAGGAGGTTTCCTAGGCTTCTAGCATATGGGATGAAACGTGTATAAAAGGGGGGAACCATGACACAACACACCACACATCTTACATCTTCTATCTTCATCCATCTTCTATCTTCCATCTTCTCCCCTCTACTCTAAGTTTTAGTCATGGCCCTGCGTGGCTAAACTTTTATAATTGGTCGAAGGAAACGGAAGCCTCGGAATCAATAAAACTGTGAGATCTAATTTGTTTTCATTGTTCGATTTATGCTTTGAGTATCAAATGTTCTTCTATACTTATTTTTATGATTGTCTCGTTTAATGACTAAGATTTAATGATTTGACTGAGTTTCTGCGCTGGCGATCATTAAATCCTAGGAGGCCAACTAGTTTATTTAATGATTTGACTGAGTTTCCGCGCTGGTGATCATTAAATGCTAGGAAGTCTACTAGTTTGTTATTCGTTGCAATCTATTGCTGGGTTGGATATCAAATCCGTAATTGTTTGATCCCTACAATCTATGAAGCAACTAAGATTTAATGATTTGCTGTTTCTCAGTGATTATTAAATCTTAGGAAGAACATTTGACAAAATTAAATGCAACCGCTTGTGCTTGTGTTGTTTCGCTTCATCGATCTCTCTAATTCTTAAGGCTGCTACTAGATTAAACCTATAGCGCTTGTCTTGGGTTGTTTAGTAGTTAGGGTTAATTAGAGCGCTTGTCTTCTAATTAACTACGACTAAGGAGAGATAGGAAAATAGTTCCAACGGTGAATATTCAAGTATGAATTGATATATTTTTGCATCGATGATCAGTTGTAAGATTCCGATGGTGGAAGTTGACTTAGACCAATGTTTCTTTACTTGATTGATATTTTATATTTTAATTATTCATTAGTTATTTTTATTTTCATACTCAAAACCCCCCCCATCCTTGATCACTTAGCATAAAAATTAACTAATCACTCTTCGTGGGATCGACCCTTACTTGCACTACTACATATATTTTAGAAGTAAGGTTTTTATTTTTGGGTGCTCGCGACAGCACGCCACTTCTAGTGGCGATTTCCGGTTAGATTTTTCAGGTGGGTTCGACGGAAGGACGATTTTCGGTGAGATTTTCGATAAATCTTGTAATTTTTAGGAGGAAATTAGTATATTGATTTATTGTGATTTCTACTGATTTTGTTAGCTAAGTTGATGATGTATTCGGTTGAATGGTTCTCTGACTATGTATGTGGGTATATGGATTTGGGTTATGAGTTGGTTGGACTGAGTGGGCATTTTGGATTGTGTATTTTGGTTGTTTTTCTTTCCCGTTTTGAAATGGGTTTCGGCAGTGTATGTGGGTAGTAGCCGTGTGTAGTGTTTGAATTTATGTACAGTGGCTATGATATGTTGATGGGTATTTTGATATTGGGTGTTTTGGGGTTCTTGTCCGGCTGTGTGTTTTGTGTTTGAGACTTGTTTATGCATAGAGATGTTGGATCTCCTGTTTTGGTAGTGAGTTGGATGATTTTGGGTATTCTAGATTGTTAATTGTGGGTTAAAATTGTGGATAATTTACTAGTAATGGTTTTGGTTGACAAATTTTATTGTAAAGGATTATTATGATTTTAGTGTTTAAAAGGATTCTGGAATAATTTTGGAGTGAGGGTTTTGGATTGGGTATATTATGAATTTGATGTTGTTTGAGGAATTTGGTGAGTTGGTGAGTAAAATAGTTTTAGTTGATTGTTTTGGCTATGGGTGTTGGCTGTGTTTTTGTTGAAATTTCTAAGGGTTGAGGATTTGGTCTATTAAAGTTGTGATTCTGATTTATGAATATAAATTATGCTGTAAATTGGATAGAGATTTTGTATATAGAATATACATATAGGATAATTTAGTTTAAGTCTTAGAACTAAAATTTTAGAACGCTCCGCTAAATTCATCCTTGTGTTTTATTTAGGTAAAAGCTCGACCCTGACGATAATGGAAAATCCAGGTAAGGGGATACAACACCGAAAAACCCCCAACAAGATTTTATTACAAATCTTTTGAGAAAGTGTTGTGGAATTTTACAAAGCGTTTGCTTATGTGATTTTTAATGCCAACCTTTATTACTCATATGTTATTGTTCAAGAATTTTGTGCATAAATCACAGATATGATTAAGAACATATTTTAAAGTTATGATTTATGCATAATTACAGTTATAATAAAGAGCATTTCAAAGTTATGGATTATGCATACTTATAGTCATGAAAAAGAGCATTTGAAAGTTAAGATTATAGAGCATTCCAAAGTATATGATTTTATTTAAGAATACAGTGTTGAAAGAAAAAGAGAATCTAAAGTTTAAAAATCTGCACATGACTACAGTTATTAAAGCGGCTCTTACAGTTTTAAAATAAAGTGTACAATTATAGCAGAGCCTACAGTATTACAGAAAATGTTCATGTGCAGTAATTGTTTAACCCTGAGGCACTACTACAGTTAAGATCTGTACCATATAGGGTAGCATGGTAAGCATACCAAATTACAGTGTGTGCTACCGGCCGGGGTTGGCCTTCACCTAGGGAAGATCCCCAACCCAGCGACTCTTCTCTGTAACGACAGGCTGAGTCTATAGGTCCTTTGGACAAAGCCAACGCGCGCCGCTCACGGGAACTGGCAGTGTAGAGTCTATAAAGGGATAAACCACAGAGAAAGGATTAAAGAGAAAACAGATAAAAAGAATTTATTGGATCATTAATAATTACATATGTCATTATTCATATTCCTCTTTCACCTGTTCATTAATTATGTTAATTGTTCATATGATTGTGCCTCCTGCCTTAAAACAATACATTTCATATCACGAATCATGCTTTAACACATGCTTTCTTATAAAACATAAACAGTCTAGCATATCATTTCTTAAACAATATGCAAAGCTTTAATCTCCAACTTATACTCACACTAAAATCACATAGCATATTCATACTTCTAAAGATCATTATAATTTCAATATATTCAAAAATACTCAAATCATCCAAAATAAATTAAAATCAACATACAATTGGTTCAGGTTGTAAAACAATATATAGTATGCAATTCATCATATGTGTAATTAATTCTTATCAGTGAATAGAATAAATCTGTCATTATGCATGACAAAAGATTATGCCATAAAGGTTTATAGCATGTTTTATTTCCCTGGTGTTGTATTTTCCTTACTGAGTTGTCGAACTCACCCTTTTTTCCCCCAACCCTTTCAGATGACCCAGTGAGACGATGTCATTTCTTGATATTGGCGTAAACCTCGCTAAAAGCAATAGATCATTGTGGACCGACTAGATGTTTACTTTGTATAGTAAGTTTCTTCAGAGTTCAAGGCGTTGTAAAGAATTATTAATAGACAAAATTTATTAAATATTAAAGTTAAAATCTAGATGTTGTAAATGCACGCTTCCATTTAAATGTTTTTAGCACACAAGTTCGCGTTTTCCCTTATATCCTAAAACGGGGGCGTGACAATACGAGTTTAACTATTTACCACAAAACGTTCAATCAGAACGTAGATCGGGCTTCAAGGATTACGTTATCGAAGTCGAATCTAAAATTGAACGGTTGGATTTCAAGATATCACAGTTTTTGAGTGAAAAATCGTGAAGAAATAGTTAAGGAAACTGTTGATAATGAAGGAAACGGGCGTACTGCCCCTTTTAAATCGGTTCCCGTCCGGACGGCCATCTCCAGTCGTCCGGACGCGCGCCATTTCAGACAGATCGTCCGGACAGGCATGAGTCACCGTCCGAACGCGCATCATTTAAGAAGACGTGCGCCGCTCGTTGCGGACCGTCCGGACCCTATAAAGTAGACGTCCGGACGCGCGTGGAATGAGCGTCTGCCACGTGGTGATAAGGTACCGTCCGGACGAGCCTGTTGAGCCGTCCGGACGAGCCTGTTGAGCCGTCCGGACGCGCCACATTAATTTTATTTATTTAATCCCCTTTTGCATTTATTCAATTTCTCCTACATTCTCACATTTTTTTCTCCTTTTATAATCTAATCTTTGGTCCATAAAACATTATCTGCGCGTCCCACTGTATTTCCTAGTCGTCTAGTTAAGTATAACTGTCTATCCCTATAAATTTTATTCCCAATTTTGCCCGATAATAATCGGGACATCACAGGGAATGTCGATGGTGATGCTACAACAAAGCCATTAAAAAAGAAAGAACGGGTTTCACAGAAAAAGGGAAAAAAACCAAAGGGTGGGAAGAAGAAAAGGGGTGGTGCCATTGGTAAAAAGGGTGCCCGAGTGTCTGCTAGAAGGAAAAAAGGGGGCTGAATGTAGTGTTCCTGATGTGCCAGACTTAGTTGATGAAGAAGAATTACAGTTGAGTGACTTTGAAATAACTGATGATGATGACGATCTATTCACAAGTGATGTTCCAGTTAACAAGGAATACATGGAAAATTGGTGGGGAAAGTTTGTGGGTGAGGAACCACATGCAAGCACTGGACATGAAGATGGTGAAGAGTACTACGATAGTGAAGAGTTGATGAGTTTGGATGGGTCCGATGATGAGTTGATAGAACGAAGAAGGAGGAGGTATCGAGAGTTTAATGAGAACCATGACATGAGGGTGCCAATTGTGTTGGAGAAGGGGTTACTGTTTGCTGATACATGTGTATTTAAAAAGGCACTAAAATGGTATGCTGTGCAAAATGTTTGATTTCAAATATAAACATAATGATAGGGTGAGGGTGAGTGCAATTTGTAAAGAGGAAGGTGAATGTTGTGAATGGAGGATTCACGCATCTTTGGATGCAAAGAAAGAATCAATACAGATAAAAACATTCAAACCAGACCATCAATGTGGGAATCAGTATGAGAATACGAGGGCTGACGTGCAGTTTCTTGCCACCAAGTATATGCCTGATTTCAAGGATGATCCCACATGGACCTCATATGCATTGCAACAAAGGGTGAAAAGGGATCACAATATTGATGTTCCTGTAGGCAGATGCTAGAGAGCAAAAAAGGTTGCACTTAAGGCAATCTATGGTAGTCATTCGGAGCAATACTGCCATGCAAGGAAGTATTGTGAAGCCATACTGAGGTAAAACCCCAACAGTAGTGCATATGTGAAAATAGAGGGATCCTGCTTCCAGAGGTTGTATATATGCTTAGATGCATGCAAGAAAGGTTTCAAGTATGATTGTAGGCCAGTTATATGCTTGGATGTTTGCCACCTTAAAGGGGAAGTAGGGGGCTAGTTGTTGTGTGCCATTGGGAAGGATGGGAATGATGATATGTTCCCCATTGCATATAAGGTTGTAGAGGGTGAGACAATGGCATCTTGGGAGTGGTTTTTAGGACTTCTTATTGATGATGTTTATGTGGGAAGTGGTGAAGGTCGTGGGTGGACTGTTATGTTTGATCGACAGAAGGTAATGTGGAAGTCATGTTTACGCTTTATTTTTTCTATTGTCTTTTTGCTGATCTTTATTGATATAATTTGTTGCAAATGTGCAGGGGCTTGGTCCCGCAGTAGACCATTTGTTGCCACATGCTGAGCATCGATTTTGTGTGCGTCATCTACATGCAAACTTCAAGTCAAAGTGATACAAAGGTAAAGCATTCAAGGATCAGTTGTGGGGAGCTGCAAGAGCATCAAATGCATTGCTATTTTAGCATCACATGAAGGTGATAGCAAGTATGGATGCTGGTGCCTATAAGTATCTTAATGATGTCGACCCTGCATCATGGTCTAGACATGCCTTTTCTACACATTTGAAGAGTGATATGCTTCTAAACAATCTTGCAAAGACATTCAATTCATGGATCAAAGAGTCTAGGGACAAGCCGCTCTTGACGATGCTGGAAATGATCCGGAGACAATTGATGACAAGATTCCAGCAAAAAAGAGACGGAGTCCGAGCCGCTTCTCAGAAAATATGTCCCAAAATTCAGAAGAAGTTAGAAAGATCCAAGGACGAAGCAAAGAACTGTATATGTAGATGGCAGAATGAGTTGGAGTTCGAGGTTGACCACATGTTCGACGCACGTCGAATAGTGAATTTGGCTTAAGGTACATGCTTATGTGGGAAATGGCAACCCAATGGTATCCCTTGTGCACATGCTTGTGCTGTCATTTACATGCACAAACAAAAGCCTGAGCAATTTTTAAATGGCTATTAC
Source organism: Alnus glutinosa (assembly GCF_958979055.1). NCBI lineage: Eukaryota > Viridiplantae > Streptophyta > Magnoliopsida > Fagales > Betulaceae > Alnus > Alnus glutinosa. The sequence continues at coordinate 11,466,070 of NC_084894.1, read as the reverse complement.
ATGATGGATAAGTACATGCAGGCATATGAACTACAGGTACATGCTATGCCAGGGCCTGAAGAGTGGCCAGATGTTGGTGCCTATGATGAAATTTTGCCTCCAGTTGATAGAGTTCAGCCTGGACGTCCAAGAAAAGCTAAGAGAAGGGCACCCGATGAGCCCACTAACCCATACAAGATAAGTCGTAGTGGGTATATGGTCACATGCGGCAACTGTGGGGGTAAGGGTCACAACTACAAGGGTTGCCATCTACCCCTAAACCCTAACCGAAAGAGAAGGAACCCAAAGAAGAGGAAGACTGCTGAAACTTCTTCAAATGTAAGTTTAATATAGTTAAGTTCTTCAATTACCGAATTTAGTATTGTTCAAGTTCTTATTCTTTGCTATGTTCTAGGTATCTCAAAATGAAGCTACGTCATCCCAACCTGTGCAAACCCGTGTTCGAAGGCGTAAGGGCAAGGCAATGGCTACTCAATGAACATGTTGTTGTTGACTTTTTTTGTAATGATCTAAACATTCGTGTCAGTTGGTAGAATGGTTTGATGAACAATCTGTGTATGAGAGGTTATTTAGGTGAATGTTGCTATGTTGGATAAATAATGGATAGTTTAAGTTGGTGGTATCCACAATATTTTGTGATATTTTGTGGATGTAGTTAGGTGAATGTTGCTATTTTGGACAAATAGTCCCTGAGTTTATGTTGGCGGTATGAATAATATTTTGTGATATTCTAAAGGTTGTATTTAATGAATGTTGCTATTTTGGATAAGTTTATGTAGTTTATGTTGGTGATATGAACAAATTTCCAGAGGTTGTATTTAGTAAATGTTGCTTTTTTTGACAAATGGTCCCTGAGTTTATGTTTGTGGTATGAACAATATCCTTGTGTTATTATTCTTGTGTTGGTATTGTGCATGTATTTATGATGATAACAAACAGATATATAATGTACATTGTGGTATTGTGAACACGGTTAGGGTTTTGGGATGCATGTGGTCCTTGAATTTATGTTGGTGGTATAAACAATATTTTGTGTTATTGTTCTTGTTCTTGTGTTGGTATTTTGCATGTATTTATGATGATGACAAACAGATATTATACACAATTGTTGCACATTCCACATAAGATATTATACATAATTGTTGCACAATCTACATAATGGGAATACCATACATACAATGATCCAAAGTCACAAAATGGAAGTGTTAAATTCACTCCATCAACCATCCAAAAATGCCAAAGCCAAATGTACCATTACAAATACTTCCTTCACAAACATACTACCATTACAAAAAGATAAAAACATTACAAGTACCCCATCAACCATACTCCCACAAAAGCAATAAACACAACTGTCAAAAGGAGCAACATTTGAGTAGGCTGCCTCTTCCGTGCTCTAAGTTGTATAACCTCTTCCTTCAAGCAATTCAATTCATTACGTAATTGAGGCAGCACTTCCTTTCCTCGGGGGCATGTCTCTTTGTCAAACCAAACGAAAAAAATGGCATTGCCCGGCTTTCTAACCAAAACAACACAACAAAAAACACAATAAGCGTCATAATACACGGCACACCCAAAAAATGTCCGGTTATACATACATTCATATAGGTGATACTCATTTGGGCATATTATCAAATAGTTGAGGTACGATTCACTTACCTTCTGTGCATCATACATGGAACACCCAAAGAAGCACCTCCCAGGATTTGCAGTTGTCCAAGAGGTTCTTAATGGAGATCGAAGGCCGCATTTGCACGTCAGTGCATCCACACCCAAATTAGCTTTCACAGACGACATTGAAGTGGACGACCGTGACGGTGATTGCAAACCCTAAACAGTCGGATTTGGAGAAATTTTAGCAAGAAACAAGATCTGAAACTAAGATCTGAAAAATTACCGTTACTCAACCTTATTTGCATGGGTTTGATCAAATTTGGCTTCCATTCCACCGGCAACTTCATCTTTTTTCAACTTTTTTTCTTTTATAAGCATCCTTCCCGAAGAGTTGACGACGTTCTTCAATCCTCACCTTTATGCTTAAAGCTCTTGCCGCACGTGTTGGGGATGACGTTTAAGGTCGAAAATCAAAACGGCATCGTTTTTACTATGACTTGTAAGCGCCTACGTGGACAAGTGCTGACTCACCCAGACGGAAGTTAGAAAAATGGATGGAAAAATGACGGAATGATCATTTTCAAATTCGCGAAAAAGTTAAGCACCAAATACTTACTTTCAAAAATTGAGGGATCGAATTCAAATGGCGCTCTGACTCAGGGATTTATTAGACATGTACCCTTTTCTGAAAAAATATTGATGAATTATAAAAGAACATAATTAATATATATATATATATATATATATATATATATATATATATATATATATATATATATATATATATATATATATATGAAAAATTAAAATTAGACAACTACACCACTTATGAATATATATCTAATTTGTTGTTAAGGTATTCACTTGGCACGGATGGCAGAAGCTTGTGAAGTAATGAAAACGACAAGCTTAATTGGTCTTGAAGAAGTGATTGTGGCTCTTCATCGTTTAAGCCAATCTTGAACAATTTACAGCGGGTAGGTGCTACCATGGTAACACCCACAGTGACAAAGTTAAGAATTCATGCTTGAGGAGCTGAATTGAAACATGAATTTCTGGTTTCGCCATTGAAGTCACTTTCTTAGAAATTGATATATACAAAATTCTTCACTAACATGGTAACATCATTGTGACTTACACAGTTACTCCACATGTTTCAAACTATATAATTAAATTTATATTATAGTATATAATATCTGCTCATAGGAAGAAAACAACCCAATAAAAAGAGATGTACTAAAATTTTAAAAGTCAAAATCAGGTACTTATTAATATTAATGATTAAAAAATAAAAAAAATAAAAGAAGAAACGCAATATGAGAGATAAGGAGGGACGAGAGAAAGAGAGTGTGTTTTTAAAGTTTTTGGTTTTTTACAAAAGATTTATTATGAACAATTATTATATAGTAGAAATAATTTATATGAAAAAGTGAAAAAAAAAAATTGTCTTGTACTGATTTTTTTTTATTTAAATAGTAATAAAGAATTATTGATATAATATAAAAAATAAAAAAATTAATATGTTTTGAAGTTAATGATTTTTTTATTTTTGAGAGAAATAAAAATAAAAGAAGAGAAGGGGATTGTGTTGCAAACGGGCCTACATATCATGTTTGTTTGGATTTCACAATTGAGGTACATTTTAAAGTTATTATTAAATTTGTAATAAATGATAATTTAATTTTTAAAAAAATAATATTTAGCCACTTTATATAATTATGGACACAATTATTCACTTTTTTTAATTAAAAAAATCACAAAAACATATAAATGGGTAGGAGTCTAATTTTGTAGTTTATTAAAAAAAAATAAAAATAAAAACAAAAAGTCAATTATAATGTTATGTGGTAGGTAAATATCATTTTTATTTATTAGACAAAATTTGGAGCAATTATTTTTGGAAATGCAAACGTGACTGACGAAAATCATACCGTGGTTTACGAGACAATCAGGTGTTCACGTGAATAAAGCTGTTGATGAGTCAAATCGACTAAGTCTTCTTTCTCTTCACCTGATGCTTTGGCTTTTGTCTTCAAACGTCATCTTATCTTCAAACCTCCCCAACCTTACCAGAAAATTAACTCCAGTCCTCCACCATTTTCTCTCTGATTTTCTGACTTTTTTTTTTTTTTTTCCCCCTGATGGGTATCAAAGGTTTCACCATTTCTTTCATGCTATTCTCTTTTATATACATTCCGACCAAACTAACCCTTCCCATCTCAAGCTTTCGGCCTATTATGAACTACCCGAATGCACATAAATCCAACAAACAAGCCATATCCGGCGACGTTCGCCTACGTGATCTCAGCGTCGAAAGGCGACGCCGGGAGGTGCTATTTGATTCACATGAATTATGGTGCGCCGGCGACGGAGCATAGGGAAGGGAGGTAGCCAAGTTTGTGGCCGGGGACCCGGTTTTCAGCCAAGCTGAGTAATGTCTGGGTCTTTTTTTATTATTATTTTTTTTTTATTTTCATACAGGTTGATCAATTTTCTTAATTTTTTTTTTTTTTTCCTTTTTTCTGGAAGCGAATGCTTGGGAACACCCATAACAAAAAGCAGGGACACGTGTCATAATCTCCGAACCCAAGTGGAATACGCTTAAATACGCGTGGAAGGCTCCAGGCTGGGAGCAACAAGCACTCACTATTTGCGCATAAAGAATTGTTTTCTTCTGAGAAGCTCTCCAACGTTCTTCTTTCCCGCGCAGAAACAAAACCGCGTTCACCATCGCTGTTCATCGGAAATTTGGAGTCGCTACTCATCGGCTGGATTCTTCGATGGCCATTTCGTCGGAGGCTACGGTTTCGAGGTTGGTTGAATTTTCCATCATTTTACTTTTTTCTTTTGATTGTTGTAAATTCTTGATGGTGGGTTTTTCTGGGTTTTTTTTATGGGTTTTAAAGGGTTTGTAATTTGTGTGTGATTGATAAATAATATTCACACGATCGCGGCGATGGTGACCTCCACCTGTCTCACGCTGTGGGCCTCCTGGTAGAAGCCCGGGACAGAGGCTTTTCCCAAGGGGATCCCACGGTACATGACCGTGAACGTAGACTTGCCGTACTTGATCCCCACCCTGTTGGGGTTCACCGCCGCGGTCTGTGATTTGTTTACTTTTTAGCACTTTGACTAATTGAGTGTGAAAGTGAATCATTTTAAATCAAGAACAGGAAACTTAATTATTTATTACATTAATCATAATTAATTAGTTATATTTAGTATTTCTAGGGTTTTTCTCTAGAAAACTTCCGCTCCAAGTTTCCAACCCTAGGTCAGTAAAATTCTTCCTCTCCGCCCCCTTCTCGCCACCCTTAAGCGTGTCCCCATCAGCATCCCTTCTCCGGTCTGCTCTCTTCCATTCTCTGGCCACTGCCGTCGCGTGTGTACCACACGCGCCGCATGGAGCGCGTGAACAACACGCGCCTCCTCCCCCATCCGTCTCTTGCAACATGGATCTCTTTTAGGGTTCACCTGAAAAATCTCATATCCGGATCTGGGCTTGAAAATGATCTGATCTTTGGCTTAAAAGCTTGCTTCGATCTATTCGGGATAAAGTGTTTAAATTAATTATTCTTAGCTATGATCAGTTGAATCAAACATTTGGGTACGTAGCTTCTACGATTATGCCATTATGCTCTGCATTGTGGGGTTGTGGGGTTGGGCTTAGGCTTTTGTTGCAATTGATTATTGCTTTCTTTTTTCTTTTTTTTTTGCCCTGTGCAATAGTAAGTATTAAACAATCTGTGTGTATAATTTTGCAAAGATCCAGATGCTGACTTGATGTTTCTGCCATTTAGTTGTTGCAGGAAGAGAAAGTTTCGAAGTAGAAAAGATGCAGCTCTATCAGTTGCTGAGACCCTTGCCAAGTGGGAAGAGCATAACGCCCAGCTCGACTCTTGCAATAATGAGACTAAATCAGCCCGTAAAGCTCCAGGTATTGGGCCGAAGAAGGGATGTATGAAAGGAAAAGGAGGTCCTGAGAACTCATCATGTAAGTACAGAGGTGTTAGGCAGAGGACATGGGGTAAATGGGTTGCTGAAATTCGTGAGCCAAAGGGAAAAGGGATATGGCTTGGTACTTTTGAAAATGGTGTTGATGCTGCCTTGTCTTATGATAAAGCTGCAAGGGCAATGTATGGTTCTCGTGCTCGCCTCAACTTTCCGGATTATTGTTCAGCTACAACCTCATCAAGCATCTGTTTGACAACAACTCCTTCATATTCTGATTCTGCCACTACATCAAACCATTCTGAAACCTTTGTAGCTGAGGATATAAGTGTGAGAAGTAATACTTTGCATGCTGCAGTCACTGAAGCTGCCATTCCAAGTAGTATGCTGCAGTCGGAAGCAAAGGATGGGTGCTGTAACCTTGAAGAAGAGTCTGAAGCCATTTCAAACTGTTTTTGGGAGGATGACGGGTTGTCTTTGGAGGAAGTTAATGCACTCTTTGACACTAGTCCTCTCCCTGATATTGAATCGGTATTGGGTTATGATGCTGGTCAGCTTTGGTTCTCTGCCACTGAGACTCTGAATAATATGGCAGCAGACACATTCCAGAGTTAATAGGCAAAGGAATATTAGAATTATTAGATTAGTGGATGCCTTGATTTTTGATTTATCAGATTTCACATTTTGAGTTGAGGGGGATAATGAAATGTTAGATGGGAGGCTTAGCAGTTTTGGATTCTTTTTGGCTGACTAAGCTGATTCTCTAAGGGTTTTAGATTGGGGAATTGGCTTTTTATTTTTTGATGTAACAATTATACGTACCACTCTAGGATACACTATGACACCATGTTCAATTGAATAATGATGAATAAAGTTTATGTTTTGAGTTTTTTTCACTGTGGTGCATGTACTAAATTTATTGAGGTTTGAAATTTTTTGATATAGATGTGATTCCAGATATAGATAAAGATAAATATATTTCTTCTCATAAATGATTTGTATGATATCAGTGTGTTTGATATATAAATGAGTGATTTGAAGTAACGAGAAAACCTGTAAAAAAAGAAAACAAACACACTATCGTTGATTCGCTTGGAAGTGGAAGGCTTTCCACATTCAGTCAATTTGGTTTATATGTGCCCTTCACTGCTTTTCTCAAATCGAGTGCAAAGAAATACTTTTAAGAGTTTTCTTCGTAAAAT